>NC_056679.1:8620000-8924807 GCF_018350215.1 Panthera leo
TATTTTTTTAGCCTCACATTGGGTTTTTCAGGGGAATTCAGAAATGCTGGAGGGAAACAGTAAGAATATTCACCTTGCTAGTGAAGGGCCAGAGACGAGGTAGGCTGGACCCAAGAAGCAAACAAACCCTCTGGTGTCATACTCCTCCCTGCTGGTCCTGCGTGGGCTGGCCCTGTACCCCTTGAACCTTTGCACATGATCCCCCACCCGACTGTACCCTTTCCTTCTTGCCGATTCTTCTGCATACTTCACATCTTAGCTCAAGAGTAACCTTCTTGGGAGAAGCCCTACCTCGTTCCTTCTTGGAGCTTCCAGAGAGCAAGCTTTCCTCAGGCCCCCAGCTGCCACTTGCTAGGCCATCTTGTCATTACTTATTTACATGTCCCGCTAATTGGCGGATTTCAGAAGGAGGATTTTGTCTTTTCACCTTGAAATCGGCACTAGCTGATATCATGCAAAGTACAGCGGAGCCACCCAGTAAATGTATGATGAATGAATGAAGGAAGGAATGCAGAGGACCTTTTAAGGAACGAATAGTTCAGAACATCAGGAAGGGCTGACACAGCCTGTGGAGTAAAACTGCAGAATACTAACATGAGGGCGATGTTTAATACTAAATAGACCGAGCTAGGGATTTTTATTTATATGTGGAAAATGTTAGCGCTTAAAAGCACAATTTTGTAGTTATCTCGAATTAATGTGAAAGCAAATTATTGGGTCGAATGAGACCAACAATCCAGACCATTTCTTTCATTTAGGCTCACCTCACTAAAACTGCCACGATAAATAAAACCCTTATGTCTGTTTGTATAATTTCCAAAATATAAAGTATTTTTCTCACCACCACTTACGTATTCACATTTTCTCAGTACCCAATAGGTCATGCGGTGTCTTGATTCCCCTGGAGAGCTGCTTGTTTTCTTCTCACAATCCATCACCTTCAGAGCTTTCCTCATTTTGTTTCTAACAGTGTGTAAAGTGATTTCTCATTACTCACTCAGGGCTTGCCTGTTTATTATGTAGGGAGAGGGAGGTGTTGGAGAACAAATAAGAAGGAGACAATAAGGAGAGGTTTCAAAATGTCAGGAATTCATCTAATCTCAAGGCTGATTTCATTTCCCACAGAGGAAGAACATAATTAGGAAGAACAACTAACTCATTTGCTCATAAATGTTTACTGAGTGGGCAGTTCTCCTACAATGCATTGTCTAGTGGGAAATATAAACAGGTAGAAGGTCTATAGTATAATAAAGTTGTAGCCACAGAGCATGATAGCAGCATCTAGAAACCTCTAGGTTGAGATCTAAAGGATAAGTTGGAGCAGAGCTATCTGGAGACAAAAGAATGAAGGAAGCTGCTTCAGAATTCCGCAAGAGACGTGACACTAGTCTGAATTAAGTCGCGGTAACTATGAGAAGGGAGGCGGACTAAATTTAAGAGAGCTACATGATTATGTTTCACAGGATTTGATGTTTTATTACATGTGAAGAAGTGAGAAAGAGGGAGGGGACAAGGATGAAATCAACATTTCTGGTTTAGGCAAAAAACATATTTACTGAGAGAAGGCAGGACTGGAAAGAAGTTTTGTTGGGTGACAAGGAGTTCGATTTTGGCTATATCGAGTGTCATGTGCATGGGAGATATCCAAAAAAAGACATTTATATATAGAATATATATGGAGTACAAATATATACATACATATATATATATACATATATATATATACATATATATGTATATATATATATATACGTACACATATACATACACACACACACACACACACACACACACACACACATACATATATATGGAGGACAAATAGTAGGAGTTCCATAAAAAGGAAACAAAGAAGTCAGAGGGGAGGGAATTAACAAAGTAATACTTCAAGAAATTTCCTAGAATTCATAGGATGACAATCTGCAGACTAAAAGAACCTACCAAGTGCCCAGTACAATTAATGCAAAACGACCCACACCAGGATCCATCAGTATGAAGTTGTACTGGGAAAAGGAAGAGGCACCAAGACCTTCCCGAGAGAACAAACAGATCACATACAAAAGGTTGGAACTAGAAAGGCATCCAGCTCCTCAGTAACAACCCTGCAAGCTGAAGGAGAAATGCATTCACAGTTCTGGGGAAGATGATTATCACATTAGAATTCTGCATTAAGCCAGTCATTTGTATGAAGAAATCTTTAGCCATGAATGATGTGAGATAATTTACCTCCTATGTACATTTCTCTGGAATCGAAAACAAAATGTGCTTTACCAGAATAAGGAAGCAGACCAAGAAAAAGGAAGACATGAGGTCCAGAAAAAAAGGGACCCAATGTAGGAAAGAGGCAAAGGAAGGGTGCCTGGGTGGCTCAGTTGGTTAAGTGTCCAACTTCAACTCAGGTCATAATCTCGCAGTTTGCAAGTTTGAGCCCCACATCAGGCTCTGTGCTGACAGCCTAAGACCTGGGGCCTGCTTCAGATTCTGTGTCTCCCTCTCTCTCTGCCCCTCCCCTACTCACACTTCTCTTTCTCTCTCTCTATCTTTCTCTCTCTTCTTCTCTCTCTCTCAAAAATAAATAAACATTAAAAAAAGATTTAGGAAAGAGGCAAAGGAATTTCCAGAATTATGACGAAGGGAGGTTTTAGGATGACAGTCCTGCAATAATCATAGAAATTACCAGCTAGAACAAAATGGGGAATTGAGGGCTCCAGGAAAATAAAATGAAACTTTTTACATAATTGTGAGAAGAGACTCATGCTCTGATAGAGAGTTTTGGTGGAGAATTAGCAAAATATATATGGAAATCTAAGTAAACAAAAACCAAGGCAGCTGTTAAATCCAGGAAAAACAAAAAGTCATACAAGTAAGAAAATCACTCAGTTGTGAATAATATTTATGTAATTGTAACAAGATGAACAGTAAATTTTGACTTAACCAAAAATTATGGTACAACTGTATTGATGAGGGAGGTAGTCTAGAAGCAAACCTATAAATATCAAAATTATTATTTTCTGTAATAGGAAGATATTACAATATTGTCTCAAATGTAAATATCAAGAAATGCCTGGCTGGCTCGGTAGGTAGAGCATGCAACTCTTGATCTCTGGCTTGTGAGTTTGAGCACCACATTGGGTGTAGAGATTACTGAAAAATAAAATCTTTTCAAAAATAAATATTAATTAATTAAAAAAAGAAATAGCAGTATAAACCTTTACTTAGGTATATGGCGATAACTACTAGCAAAAATAGCTGAAAAATTGAAAGTAACGAATATGAATTGGGCATATGGAGAGTGGGATACTGGGTTTTTTTTTAAAGCCTGTGAAATGTTCTTTTTGAAAGGCTCAGATGTTGAACTTTGTTTTTTTTTTAAATAGGTTAAAAAGAGGAGAAAGAAAAAATGAGAAAAAATTGAATTACTGGCCTGTGTTGTGGCTGAAGTTACAGTTGGTGACTATAAATTTGATGGCCCTATCTGTGTCATTATGTCTTCAGCTAGACTAGTGGAAGGTGACAGCTCAGTTAAGCTAGGGTTAGATTCTGGATACAGTTGTGACCATTGGTGGTTTCTGTGCTATTAGAGCAAGAGTGTGAAGGGGAGGATAGTAGAAGTGAAGGGCACTGGGATCAACTTTAGATTGGATAGGAAAGGAGGTTGAAGACAGAAAGAGCCTGCTAGCTGGGGGTAAAGGGATTCACAGTCTAGATTAGAGAAATGAACAGCTTGGAGTGGCAATAGAAAAGTGAGACGACTGGAGGGTAGAAGTGGGGTATGTGAATTTCAGAGGTGAAGTTCTGGTTGATGACAGGGTCCAGGGTGATACCCAGAGTTCCTGATCAAAGGCGCCTGGCAGGAGTATCGGATGTCAAAGGAATGAAAAACTGGGATGGCAGATGAGTCATGCAAGAGGTCGTTGACATTTCTAGGATGATGGCAGGACCTGGGGTAAGGAGGAAGCCCATACCTGGGGGTGAGTGAGAGACAGTAACCTTGCTGCAGATGACAACAGGGAACAGTGTTAGTGTTGACCAGGCAGAACTGTAGAACCTCAAAGGAAAAGGGCTTTAAAGTGAGTGTGGACGCTTCAAGTTCTGGTGGGATATTCAATAGTTTGAAGGGGACCTCCAAACTCAAAGATAAATTGGGTGAGGAGGGTAAGGACAAGGGGTGACCATTTGAGAAGTTTGCTCTGGGGAGAGATTGACCATGAAAGTGGAAGAGGGGCATTATTTACCAAAGGGTAAGGAGTTCCACACAGTGTGGACTGAGGGTCAGAGAAAGGAAGGTTGCATTACAGATAGAAAGGAGGTAAGGATTCACTGACCTCCACATTTAGAAAACAAATAGCTTGAGCCGTTCTCTGGTCTCCCAGCCCAAAACAGAAGATCTTCAGCCTCTTCGTCCTCCTGCCCTCTCCCCTGACTCCACTTTGAGCGTTCTCACCCTGGCCCCATCCTACTTCCTTTCAGACCCTCATAAGGGGTCCGATTCACCTGAATTCACCTGAATTCATTCCTAATTCATTCATTAGGAGTGGGGTAAAGTGAGACAATATACACAGAAGCAGCTGCAAGCTAGTTCCCGGTGTTTATTATTTTTTTAATAATCCTTTTAATGTTTACTTACTTTTCCGAGGTGGGGGGAAGGGGCAGAGAGAGAGTGAGACACAGAATCCCAAGCGGGCTCCAGGCTCTGAGCTGTCAGTGCAAGAGCTTGACGCAGGGCTCGAACCCACAGACCGGGAGATCGTGACCTGAGCTGAAGTCAGATGCTTAGCCGACTGAGCCATCCAACTAGGCGCCCCTAGTTCCCAGCATGCATAAATGCTAAAGATGTAGACGTTCAACAAAAGCATAACCTTTGTGACAGCTCACACCGCTCTCTTTCCCTGGAATAGTACCTGCTGCGTATTTGGTGTTTTCTAACGGATGAGCGAGAGCACGTCACGGGGGGGATATATTTTTTGACGCGTTCCTATCCAGATAACGTTTCTGTGCTTCATTCTCTTCAAACTCTGTGAATCTTCCCTTGAAATGTCCCCACATTCCATTTGTCTCGTAAGTGACATCACAATCCCCACTTCCTGGTTACATCATTCATTTTTTCCGCTTTACCTCCTTTCAGTGACGTTGGCACAATAACAATTACTTGCACTGTTGCCACATTCGCATTTCATTTTTCTTCTGGCTCCTCTCTGTCTTCCTTCCATGGCTTTTCATGTTCCTTGTCTGGGAGCGGGTCCATGGGGCCGGGAAAGGATCAGTCCCATCACCTCGGCTTTGACAGGTGCCTGGCGTAAGAATATTGGACAGATGGGGGATAAAGTCTATTGCTGTGTATATTTCTTTATCCTTTTTGTTTCTTTTCTGAATTATACTGAGATCTACTTGCATGCATGTTAAGAGCCTATAAAAAAGTTCCCTTTGTTTTTTTTGACATTTTTTGACATTTTTTAAAATTTATTTTATGAAACAAGTATATAGCATCCCGGTGACCATTAACTTAAATCTGATTTTTCCCCCATTCTGAAGTGCTCAGTCAGGACCCCGAATGACCCGCTGTCACTTGTCATTTCATTCTGTTTTTAGGATGACAGCCTCACCCTCAGAGCGATCCCATCATTCTCGATTGGGCAGCTTTCCTCATATTCTCACAGCTCCCAGGCACATGACCTCCGCCTCAAGTACCTGTAATGAACGGGGTGTTAGTCACTTTACCATGTCCAGTTCAGGGGCAAAACACGAAGTGGGTCTTCTCCTGGCAGTCGTCACACTCACTCGTGTCACTGTGGAAGGCCCTGTCCACATGAGAAACTGACCTTTTACACTATTCTTGTTTTTTTTTTTCTTTTGCTGAGCAACTGTGTATGGATTTCTAGGCAGAACCTTTCAACTTAAGACCTTTGTGATGTTTTTGGCTGCTTTATACATAGCGAAACACTTTAGGACTCTTTGAACTTCCAATAATTGCCTGCACTGGGGTGGATATTATCAGTAACAGAGTCTCGAATTAAAACTATGAACCTTTGGGGTGCCTCGATGGCTCAGTTGATTAAGTGTCTGACTTCGGCTGAGGTCATGATCTCACGGTTCATGGGTTCAAGCCCTGCATCAGGCTCCATGCTTACGGTGTGGAGCCTGCTTGGGATTCTCTCTCTCTCTCTCTCTCTCTCTCTCTCTGTTCTTCCCCAACTCACACTTTCTCTTTCAAAATAAATAAATAACTAAATTTTTTTAAAAACCTATGAACTTATGGGGCGCCACCGTGGCTCAGTTGGTACAATATCTGACTCTTGATCTTCGGGTCGTAAGTTCAAGCCCCACGTTGGGTGTGGATTCCACTTTAAAAAAAAAAAAGACTTTGAACTTATCCTCTGATACCAGTGAGGCTGGTATTTCTTCCCCCTCCCAGCCCCTTCTCCCTCCCACCCTAAAAGCTCCCCCAGTAGGGCTCTGAATTTTATACACATGCGTTCCTTTGTAGAGCTCTGAATCTCCACGTACAGAAGGTCCACACGGAGGTACATGAGTAGTTTTGACTAATTAAGAACCCATAAGGCATGAGCATGTGTATATATTTATGAAGGAGCTACTTTCTCTGACTGGCATTTTCAGGCTTTGTCTGGTTGCAACTCACAGAAACCTAATCAAACCGCCTTAGGTACAAAAGAATGCAAAAGGTCAGAAGGATTTTTGGATCGTGTAACTGAAAAGCCCAGGTGATATTGCTACCGTGAAGTAGGACTGTACCCAGGTCCTTAAATAGCGACATCGGGAATGTTCTTCGTCTCCAGTCTCTACTTTCCACTGGCTTGGCTGCTTTACAGAGGCCCTCCCTACGCAGAGACAGGGACAGTCAATGGCAGTTCAGGCTTACATCCCACCAGTTTACACATCCGTCAGAAAAGGAATTCTTTTCTAGTAATTCCAGCAAAATTTGTGAGAGAAGGCTCTCATTATCCCCACCTGGATTTTGTTTTTACTCTCCAACTAGGATGCTCTGTCCCACCGGCGTGATGCAGAGCTCTGATTGGGCAGGGCTGGTCACATGCCCACCTCCAGATCCAGGTGGGGTCAGCCCCCCCACCCCCCAAGACACATGAACCATGGGGAAGGAAAGGTTAGTTCGCCCAAGTGAGCACGGCTGCTGTTAAAAGAAGCTGAACAGGCCAAAGAGACGTCCGTGGAGGTGTGCCGTCTGCACTGGGGGGAAAGAAATAGGGGAGGCTGAGTGGGGTTTAAGGAAAGACAGCTATTCAAGAAGACTTGGGGAAATTAGTAAAATCTTCATAAATAAGTGATAGGGATTCAAGGGACTAATACAGACCAAGAAAGTAGTGCCTTTTTGGTGAGTAAAAAGAGTTTCCTCACTTACTCACTTGGTTAGACAAAGAGGCTGAATAACGGCCCCCAAATCATTGGAACTGCTGTGTGTTAACCCTCCATGACCACAGGGACTTTGCAGCTGTGTGCTTAAGTGAAGGGTCTTGAGATGGGGAGATCATCGTGAATTAGCGGGATGGACCCGGTGTAATCACAAGGGTCCCTGTACGAGAAAGGCAGGAGCAGTTAGAGGAGATGTGAGGACAAAAGCAAAGATCGGAGGGATGTGTCTCGACAGTGAACGAGGGGGCTACACGCCAAGGAACGCTAGAAGCTGAAAAAGGCAAGGAAACAGATTCTCCCCTGAAACTTCCAGAAGAAATCAGCCCAGCTGACACATTGATTTTAGCCCAGTGAGACCGACCTCATGCTTCTGGCCTCCCAGAATTGGAGCGCATTTGTGTTGTTTTTAAACCACTCGTTTGGGGTCCCTTGTCCTAGCAGCCACAGGGAATGATACAGAAGCCTTCAGCGAAGAGTGGTGAGCTGAATTTGAGGACGATCAGAAGCGGACCGGCCAGACCAAGGAGAAATGGAGCACGCCAGCCTAGGACAACAGCCTAGGTGAAGACACAGAATGTCACATGGATGCTGCACTGTCACCGCAGGGGCAGGTGGCTGAGGAAGCGGGACCCCGGAGGTTACACATCCCATGCCACAGAGTTGGGGCTTGCTACTGAAGTCCTTGGAAAGCTTTGGAAAGGCTTCAGAAGTAAAATCATGTGACCCATGAATGATTAAGAAAGGTCAGTCATCCTAGCACCCGTCAAGAAGGATGAGTTACGTAAACATGAAGAAGGTGAGACAGGACAGAGGAAGCACCTAGGAGCGTTTTCTAACTGGCCTAGTGAGAACTGAGCCGAGGCTAAAAGTGATAATGGGTACACAGCCAGATCGAGGAGCTGCTTTACAAGGCAGCAGGTAGTAGCTGATCAGATATGGAGGCAGAAAGAAGTCTCGCTGGCTTCTGGTTTCAGCGACCAGGGGAACAACCGGCCAGGAAAGAAAATACAGGAAGAAGGGTCATTTGAGAGGAAGAGGATCCGTTCCATTTGGGGCGTGGCGATCTGGTTGTCTCGTAGGCTATGCTCATGTCTAATTGGCAGTGAAAACCAGGTCTGGATCTCTGGAAGGATGTCTGGGCCCATCTGGTTTGGAAATGACAGAGTTGGTAGTCATCGGTGTGTGCCGCTTGGTGCGAGCATAGTGAGGGGCGGGAACAGCCAGAAGAGTGGACGGGAGGAAGCCGAAGCAGAAGCCTGGGACAGCTTTATTCAGGTGCAGGCAATGGGGGAAGGCACAGCGAAGGAGGGAGAGAGCGGCCAGAGGGACAGGAGGAAAACCATGAGACCACAACCCACTCTGCCATCTCTTCGTACTCAGAGTTCTCACAGAGTTATATGAAAGCATATCGTATACTTAGAAAACATTTAGGCTGAGGCTGGACTATAAGAAAACTGCAAAAAGTCCTGAAAGTCTTGACTGATTGCTGTAATTTTCCATGCCATCAAGAATTCCCAGAACCACCCAAGCATTTTCTAGGCAGCGTTGCATTCCTGGGGGAGGGACCGTGAAACCTTCCATCAAAGTTGTTCTTGTAGAATTGGTTGCACTGGGCTGGTTTCTCTCCTTAATCCTTTCATGGATCAGACAAATTATTTTCATTTGGTTTTGGTTTCACTCCTCTTATTGTTTCTTTCTTATTATAAAAGTAATAAGTGATCATCATGGAAAAATGAAAGTAATGCAGAAGCATAGTAAAATAAAAAGTAAAATTCCCTCCAATCCTACTGCTCGGAAGTAACCATTATGAACAACTTGGTGTCTTTCAAATCTGCTTACATAGTTAAAAACTATAGTACAGATAGCATTTTGTGTTATAAAAAATGGGATAATATTTGGGGCGCCTGGGTGGCTCATGGGTTAAGCGTCTGACTTCGGCTCAGATCATGATCTCACAGTTCATGAGTTCGAGCCCTGCATCGGGCTCTGTGCTGACAGCTCGGAGCCTGGAGCCTGCTTTGGATTCTGCATCTACCTCTCTCTCTGCCCTTCCCCCATTCACGCTCTGTCTCTGTCTCTCAAAACTGAGTAAAAGTTAAAAAAAGAATTTTTTTAATGGGATAGTACAATGCACAGTGTTCAACAACTAGCTTTTTTATTCATCATGGACATCTTCTGTGCCAGTACAATAGAGAGCTACTTCAGTCTTTTTAATGGCTACAGAAAACTACATAGAATAGATATAACATAATTTATTTAACCACTCCGCAGGGTGCATTTTGATTATTTACTCTCATTTATTATTGTGAATAACGTACAAAGTCTCTTTGTACCTAAGCCTTTCATACTTGTGGTGGCCTTCCAAAGAGAGATCTGTAGAGACAGCATTGCTAGGTCAAGTACATCAATATTTAAGTTTTTGATAGAAGCTGCCGAATTGCACTCCATGAAGGCTGAAAGGAAAATGTGGAAACGTGGAATAAATATTCATGTTGCGTTTTCTTTTAAAGCATCGTGTTTAATGCAGGCTTTGGGCCTCTAACGTGTCTCAGCTCCCATGAGTCTCAGTACCTTCCATATTTGTTGATGCCTAAAATCAGAGTGGTAGGAGGGATGAGAAGAATGGATGAGCCACACGTTGGATACTCTGAAGGGTGGGCCTGGCTTCCATGGAGTAAAGTGGTGGGTGCACTTTGGGGACCCCAGGCGGGAGGAGGCGGCATTGACTGAATGGCCACGCTGTCCAGGGATGAGTGTGGCCCTGTGGTTGAAGCTGATGACCTAGTGGGGAAGGTGGCCCGTCCACAAACAGAGAAGGACATCATATATTTCTGAGTATGATAAATGCTATGAAGAAGAATGAAGCCAGGGAACCGGAGAGTGGCAGGTGGCAGGAAGGCTATTTCACCTGTCGTGTCAGGCACGGCCTCTCTGAAGATTATCGGTTGTGCGGACTTGAATGAACGCATGAGTGAACCGTGCTCAAGGTCTTGGGGAAGCATGTTCTGGGCAGGAGGAACTCAAGCTAAAGAGCCCAGAAAGGGAGGAGGTGTGGCTTACTTGAGCACCCGCACAGCTGGTGGCCTAGTGTGGCTGGAGTGTGTAGACAGAGGGCACAATGGTGCCACGTGTGTATTAGGGTTCTCCAGAGAAACAGAACCGATAGGATATACATACCTGGACATGTAATACATTTTATAGAGACAGAGGGATCAAATATATAGAAAATATGTATATGTTGTATATATCTTCTACATTATATAATATATAACATAAATTATATAATGTGAAGTTCCGTCCTAGTTCCTTCGTAGTCAGCCTTTTGTTCTGCTCAGGCCTTTGGCAGCTTCTGTGAGACCTACTCACATTGGGGAGGGCAGTCTGCTTTACTCAAATCTACCAATTTAAATTTCATCTCATCTAGAAACACCCAGAATAATGTTTGACCAAATGTTTGGGCACCCCGTGGCCCAGTCAAGCTGACACATAAAGTTAGCTATCATAGTGTGCCTGTGAAGTAGCCAGGGGACAGATCATCTGGGGCTGTGCTGCTGCTCAGTATGGTGGCCAGTGGCCCATGAGCCATTGTTGAGAACTCAAATATGGCGGCCAGCTGTTGAAGTGATAACTGAATATGTTGGATTAAATCAAAGATGTTGTTACAATTAATTGCATTATACCTTTGACTTGTTAAATGTGGCCGCTAGGCAATTTTGAATGACACAAGTAGCTCATATTATAGTTCTCTTGGCTCGTGCTGCTCTGTAGGGCCTCAGGGATGTGACAAGGGGTCTGTAGTTCCCTATGAGTATCTTGGGCGGTGACTGGAGGGTTTCAAGATTGAGAATAACTTGTTCTGATTTAGACTTGAAGGAATTCATCTGCTCCTGTGGAAGAATAAGGTGTAGGGGAGCAGGAGTGGGAGCCACAGATCGGGTCGGAAGCTGTAGAAGGGGAAGAAGAATTGGTGGCTTTGGGCTCTGCAGAGGCAGCAGAAGGGAGGAAAGTGGGTGCTCCTGGGATGGACTCAGAGGAGAGCCCACAAGCTTTGCTGATGGGCCAAATGGACGCAGGGGGCAGACACAAATCAAGAGGACGCCTACTATTGGGACCTGAGCCCAGTGAGTGAATGATGGTGCCACCTACTGAGATGTGAAAGATGGGGCGGGGTATGTTAACTAAACGCCGTGAAGCGTATTGACAGTGAGAAGAAAAAAAAAAAAAAAGCAGGGGAGAAATACAAGAGAGAATTCAGCTTTTAGAAGGGTTCCATCAAGGAGACTAAAGGAGTCTTTCCAAAAGCGGTAAAGCAGAGGAGATGATGATAGGTCTGTGGGTGGAAAAACAGAAGGCTGAAGAGTAAGGACAGAGAGGCGGTGAGGCAGGTCCACTCGTGCAGGGAAAGTGAGAGCCCAGGCAGACCAGGAGAGAACGAAAGATGGGGAGGGTGGATCCAAATACCTGCCTCTCCCTCCAGACTCCTGGGATGATCTCTACCCACCATCATATATATATATATATATATATATATATATATATATATATATATATATATACACACACGTACCCATGCATGCTCACATACATACGAATAATCTGTCATAGTGCTTTTAAAACTGTAAAGGGGAAAATTGGCATATTTGAACATGCTAAAATTGAAAATCATAGTACAATGAAATATACTATAAATAAATTTTAAAAAGCGGAAGGCTGGGAAAATCTAATTTATATGGCAGGCCAAGAAAGGATTAATATCCAGAATAAATGAAGAGTTCTCAATACATCAGTAAGAAAAATAGGCAAAGGGTTTAATTAGGTCATTTTCAAGCAAAGAAATGCACGTGACCAATCGGAAAAGACGCTACGTGTCTGGAAAACATTAAGATGACTGAGACCCTGATATCAGTAGGGTGTGGGGCACGTAGAGAGAGTTGCCCTCATGCACTGTTGGTTGGGAGTGTAAATAGTGACTCTTCATGGAAGATGGTTGGACTGTGTCTAGCAATACAACAAACGAGCAGTCTCTTAATCCAGCAAAAGCACAAGACACTGGTACCTGTGTGCAAAGAAACAAGTAGAAGAATGCGTATTGTAGCACATTAGCTATTTTAATGGCTAAAACTTGCAAACTGTCTACATGTTCATCAACAGGAGGATGGGTAAATGAACTATGGTACATTTTTGCCTATTAATATGTGGCACTTAAAAAAGATCTATAAATACACTGATAGGAGAAAGATATTTAAAAATGTGGGTAGGTAAAACGAAATTGCAATATAGGATTCATTTAGCTAACCAATATCTGTATTTGTATTTGGGTAGACAGTATTTATAAATACCTAGAAAGAGGTCTGGAAGAAGAACCACCAAATGGCCATCAGCAGTTTACCTGCGGGAGAGGAGTGGCCTGTAGGCTTTGGGGAGTAGAAACTGGACGTATGCTCTCTATCTAAGGAGCCATCCCCAAGATTTACTTTTTTTCCCCCCCTTCAATAGGAAAACTCGCTTTTATTCTTTTCTTTTTAAGAGTAAATAATTTATTTGTTTAAATTCAAATTGGTTAACATACAATGTAGTAATGGTTTCAGGAGTAGAACCCAGTGATTCATCACTTACAACACCCAGTGCTCATCCCAACAAGTGTCCTCCTTAATGCCCATCATCCATTTGGCCAATCCTACACACCTCCCCTCCAGCAACCTTGTTTGTTCTCTGTCTTTGAGAGTCTCTTATGGTTTGCCTCCCTCTCCATTTTTATCTTGTTTTTCCTTCCCTTCCTCTATGTTCATCTGTTTTGTTTCTTAAATTCCACATAAGTGAAGTCATATGATATTTGTCTTTCTCTGACTGACTTATTTTGCTTAGCATAATACACTCTAGTTCCGTCCATATTGTTGCAAATGGCAAGATTTCAGTCTTTTTGATCACCGAGTAATATTCCATTGTGTGTGTGTGTATATATGCCCATACATATATGTGTGTGTGTATATGCGTGTATATATGTATATATATACACACGCACACACACACGCTTATACGCATATGCACACACACACACACACACACACACACACACACACACACACACCATATCACATCTTTATCCATTCATCAGTCAATGGACATTTGGGCTCTTTCCACAATCTGGCTACTGTTGATAGCACTGCTAAGAAGATTGGGGTGCTTGTGCCCCTTTGAATTAGCATTTTTGTATCCTTTGGATAAATACCTAGTAGTGCAATTGCTGAGTTGTAGGGTAGTTCTATTTTTAATATTTTGAGGACCCTCCATACTGTTTTCCAGAGTGGCTGCACCAGTTTGCATTTCCACCAACGGTGCAAAAGGGTTCCTCTTTCTCCGCATCCTCGCCAACATCTGTTGTTTCCTGAGTTGTTAATTTTAGCCGTTCTGACAGGTGAGAGGTAGTACCTAATTGTGGTTTTGATTTGTATTTCCCTGATGATGAATGACGTTGAGTCTCTTTTCATGTGTCAGTTGGCCATCTGGATGTCTTCTTTGGAAAAGTGCCTATTCATGTCTTCTACCCATTTCTTCACTGGATTATTTGTTTTGGGGTGGTGAGTTTGATAAGTTCTTTACAGATTTTGGATACTAACCCTTTAACTGACTTGTCATTTGCAAATATCTTCTCCTATTCCATTGGTTGCCTTTTAGTTTTATTGATTGTTTCCTTCACTGTGTAGAAGCTTTTTGTCTTGATGAGGTCCCAGGACTTCATTTTGCTTTCATTTCCCTTGCCTCGGAGACCTGTCTAGTAAGAAGTTGCTATGGCCGAGGTTAAAGAGGTTGCTGCCTGTGTTCTCCTCTAGAATTTTGATGGTTTCCTGTCTCACATTTAGGTCTTTCATCCATTCTGAATTTATTTTTGTGTATGATGTAAGAAAGAAAGTGGTCTAGTTTCATTCATCTGCATGTTGCTGTCCAGTCCTCCCAGCACCATTTGCTAAAGAGACTGTCTTTTTTCCATGGGATACTCTTTCTTGCTTTGTCAAAGATTAGTTGACCATACATTTGTGGGTCCATTTCTGGGTTCTCTATCCTGTTCCATTGATCTCTGTGTCTGTTGTTGTGCCAGTACCATACTATCTTGATGATTACAGCTTTGTAATACAGCTTGAAGTCCAGAATTGTGACGCTTCCAACTTTGATTTTCTTTTTCAGGATTGCTTTGGCAATTCGGGGCCTTTTATGTTCCATACAAATTTTAGAATTGTTTGGAGAGTGGAGAATGCTAGCTAGCTAGCTAGCTAGCTAGCTAGCTCTGTGGAGAATGCTGGTGTTATTTTGATAGAGACTGCATTGAATGTGTAGATTGCTTTGGATAGTATTGACATTTTAACAATATTTGTTCTATGAACATGGAATGTTTTTCCACTTCTTTGTGTCTTCTTCGATTTCCTTCATAAGCTTTCTATAGTTTTCAGCATACGGATCTTTTACCTCTTTGTTTAGGTTTATTCCTAGGTATCTTATGGTTTGGGCGCACTTATAAATGGGATCAATTCCTTAATTTCTCTTTCTGCTGCTTCATTATTGGTATATAGAAATGCAACCTATTTCTGTACATTGATTTTATATCTTGTGACTTTGCTGAATTCATCCAGCAGTATTCTGGTGGAAACTTTCGAGTTTTTCCATGTAGAGTATCACGTCATCTGTGAAGAGTGAAAGTTTGCCTTCTTTGCCAATTTATATGCCTTTTATTTCTTCTTCTTGTCTGATTGCTGAGGCTAGGACTTCTAATACCATGTTGCAAAACTGGTGAGAGTGGATCCCTGTCAGGTTCCTGATCTCAGGGGGAAAGCTCTCAGTTTTTCCTCATTGAGAATGATATTAGCTGTGGGTCTTTCTTATATGGTCTTTATGATGTTGAGGATGTTCCTCCTATCCCTCCTTTTTGAGGGTTTTTATTTAAAAAGGATGCTATGTTTTGTCAAATGCTTTTTCTGCATCTATTGAGAGGATCATGGTTCTTATCCTTTCTTGTATTAATGTGTATCGTGTTGATTGATTTGTGAATATTGAATGAGCCCTGCAGCCCTGGAATGAATCCCACTTGATCATGGTGAATAATTCTTTTAATGTACTGTTGAGAGTTTTTGCATCCAGGTACATCAGAGATAATGGCCTGTAATTCTCCTTTATAGGTGGGGTCTTTGGTTTTGGAATCAAGGTAATGCTGGCTTCATAGATGAGTTTGGAAGCTTTCCTTCCATTCGTATTTTTTGGAACAATTTGAAAAGAATAAGTGTTAACTCTTCCTTAAATGTCTGGGAAAATTCCCCCAGGAAGCTATCTGGCCAAAGACTCTTTGTTGGGAGGTTTTTGATAACTGATTCAATTTCTTTGCTGATTATGGGCCTGTTCAAATGTTTATTTCTTCCTGTTTCTGTTATGGTAATTTGTGAGTTTCTAGGTATTTGTCCATTTCTTCCAGATTGCCCAGTTTGTTAGCATATAATTTTTCATAGTATTCTCTTATATCTGTTTGTATTTCTGTGGTGTTGGTTGTGACCTCTGCTCTTTCATTTGTAATCTTATCTATTTGGGTCCTCTCTCTCTCTGTGTCTCTCACTGTGTGTGTGTGTGTGTGTGTGTGTGTGTGTCTGTCTGTCTCTGTCTCTCTCTCTCTCTTTTTTTTTTTTTTTTTTTTTTTTTTGCTATCCCAAGCTTGCTAAAGTGGAGGCAGGTCTAGGTACGTCCATGTCTGTGTTATTGCTCTAATCTACCATCCATTGTTCTTTGACTTTCTGGTGAAGGTGAGTGTCTGCGGCCAGCATACAAGGGGAACTGCACTGTGCTCCTGGACATAATTTGAGGAGCGTGCACCTGCTGTTCTTAGTTATTGCTCGCGCTCAGGCTATTCCATCCCGCTGGGGCCAGCTCTGACAACAGGTTCCAGGAAGGCTCAGCTGCAGCCGCGAGAGCTAAAAGGCTCTCTAGGTCACCTCTGTGGACCAGCTGCATGGAAATTAATTAGAGGCAGACCATGTCCCCCGTGGCTCGGGTCTCGGGGATGCTGAGGTCATTAGCAGTTGTGCTCAGCTGCAGCTTCCATCTCTGTCTTCTGAAAATTTGTTTTGGCAGGAAGAGGCGGGCAGACCGAGGTGGCCGCTAGGGACAGTACAACTTTAATTCCCAGATAGTTTGTCAGAGTCACTGGGGTGCAGTGACCTCCAGAGGCAGGGGCGTTTTTCATCCCATCAGAGACAGCAGTGTGCTTCTTCCCCTGACCACCACTACTAAATTCCCTGTGCTATAAACGAGCATCATCCCCGAAGCACAGGGGGTGGTGACCATAGCGACAAATCACCGAAATGTTATTTTGTTCCGTTTGCCTTTTGTTAAACCTCCCTTTCGACAAACGACTGGTGTTACTGTTTGAGTTGTAACTTGCTCTTTTTCTTTTTTTTCTCCTTTTAAACTCTGATTAGGATCCAAGAAAGAAGTACAAAAAGATCAAGATGCTAATAAACCGGCTGTTTCGTCTCCTAAGAGAACAGTGGCTGCAACCACCAAGCTTCATTCACCAGGTATTTAAGAAGCGCGAAGGGTGTTCATTCAGGGAGTAGGCTTGAACTTGTCATTCATTTTGTTCAAATGTCGTTGATGAGCAGTGCCCCTGTGATACGCGTGATTGTACACCGATGTGTTCTGACTCTAGACGAAATGAACCAGCCGTTGGCATCATTTTATGTTAAAAAATGAAATGTTATCAGGCTTTGAAGAGGTAGAGTCTTCTCTGCGTAGAAGTAATTTATAATTGACACAGCCTTTGAAGATCTGACCTCAAGAGACAATAATAGCTTCTAAAAAGAGAAAGATAGAAAACCAACAGCCATCAAATACTTGCAATTTTGTCAATGAGGAAGACATTTATTTACCTTCAGATATGAAGAAACGAGGTAACATCACTTGAGAGTCGAAAGCCATTTATCATGGAAGTTGATACGGTAGGCATTAACCCCTTTGTAGAACAGAATGGAGTGTAACCTCACAAGATTTTCTGTAAGCACAAAAATTGTAGCAGTCATAGGAGTTACTGTTTGAGTTCTTACTGTAAACCGGGGTACCAGGTACTGTCCTAACCTCTTTAAATGTATTAATTTATTTAAATGCCTGCAATGACTGTGAAACAGGCACCTATTGAACAGTCAAAGAACATTTATTAGATGCATGTGAGATGCTGTGAAATCTAGCTTTAGACTGCTTACAAAGCACACATCTAAATGTAAGAATACTAAAAGGTTGAACATGAAAGGAAATATTTATACGAAATAAATAGGAAACAAAAGGAAATTTGTGGTGTTACCGTAATACTAATAAATGGGAAAACACACATTTGTAAAGCAAACATTTTGATACATTTTGACACGTATGCACACGAGAGACCATCACCACAATCCAGATAGCAAATATGTCCACCATCCCGGTGCCCCTTGGGAATCCTAACCCCCTAAGCCCTCTGCACCCCACCCCAGTCCCCGTTCTGTCCCTATATAGATGAGTTTGCATTTTCTAAAACTTTCTATAAATGGAATCATGTCGTTTGTCTACTTTTCTCTGGCTGCTTTTACTCAGCTTGATTACTTTGAGTAAAGTTCCAGTGCGTGGATACCACGGTTGATCCATTACCTATCCATGCATCTTTGGGCTTTTCCTCAAAGGATTTGGCTCTTGTAAACAAAACTGCTATGCATGTTGGTACAAGTCTTGGTATGGACCTCTGCTTCTGATTTTCTTGGGAAGTATCTAGGAGTGGAATGCCTGAGTCATACGGTAGTTATTTGTTTAACCTTCTAAAAATGTTAAAAGGCTTTCCAAACTGTTTTTCGAGGTGGTCGTACCGTTTTATATTCCCAGTGGTAGTGTGTGCGAGAGACCCAGTTCCTTCACATTTTTTTTTTTTTTTTGCCAATAGGTGGTATGGCCATTTTTTTAAATCATAGACACTGTAATAGGTGTATAATGGTATCTTGTGTAGATTTAAAGTTTATTTATTTATTTTGAGAGGCGGGGAGGGGCAGAGAGAGAGAGAGAGGGAGAGAGAGAATCCCAAGCAGTGTCTGCACTGTCAGCACAGAGCCCAGTGCAGGGCTTGATCTCATGAACCACAAGATCATAACCTGAGCTGAAATCAGGAGTCAGACTCAACTGACTGAGTTACCCAGGCACCCCGTATCTTACGCGGTTTTAATCTGCATTTCCCTAATAACGAATGATGTTATGATGTGGAGCATCTTTTTATGTTTATTTGACATCTGTACATACTCTTCGGTAAAATATTCAAAAATTTATAGTTTTTATTGGTTTTTCATCTTACTGAATTTTGAAGGGTTTTATATGTATATATGTGTATACGTATACATTCCCCCCACAATCTGTGACTTATTTTGCGTCCTCCCAGAAGAGCTTTTGAAAAATACACATTCTTAAGTTTCCCGAAGTCCAATTTTTTCTTTTATGGACTATGCTTTTGGGGTTATCTTAAAAAAATCTTTGCATCACCCTAGACCACGAAGATTTTCTCCTACATTTTCTTCTGAAAGGTTTAGAGTTCTAGGCTTTATATTTAAGCCTGTGATCCATTTGCGTTAGCTTTCGTACACTGTGTGAGGGAGGTGTGGCTTCACTTTTTTTTTTTGCAGAGTAACATGCAACAAATTTCTACTCTGATCTTTATGATTTATTTTACTCTGTTTATGTGGGGTTTAACTAGCTAATATCATTAGTTTAAAATCTTTCTTCTTTTTAGGGGTGCCTGGATGGCTCAGTCAGTTAGGCGTCCGACTCCGGCTCAGGTCACGATCTTACGGTTCGTGAGTTCGAGCCCCGCATTGGGCTCTGAGTTGCCAGCTCAGAGCCTGGAGCCTGTTTCAGATTCTGTCTCCCTCTCTTTCTGCCCCTCTCCTGTTCACGCTCTCTGTCTCAAAAATAAATAAACATTGAAAAAATTTAATATAAAAAAATAAAAAATAAAATCTTTCTTTGTTTTCTAATGTGTGTATTTAGTACAATAAATTTCCCTTTATGCATTGCTTCAGTTATAGTGCACAAATTTTGATGTGCTGGGTTTCATCTTCATTGGGTTCAAACTATTTTTAAATTTCCTTTTGTGACTTCTTCTTAACGCATGATTATTTTGAAGTGTGTTTGCAGATATCTGGGACTTTCCAGATCTCTCTGATTTGACTTCTAATTTAATCCCATCGTGGTTGGAGAATATAATTTGGATTATCTGGATCCTTCTAAATGAACTGAGACGTGTTTTATGACTCACAACAAGGTCTGTCTCGCTAAATGACTCACACACACTTGAGAAAATGTCTAGTCCACCGTATCTGTGTGAAGCATTCTACAGATGTCATGGGTCAAGTTGGCTGATAGCATAATTCAAGTATTCTATATCCTTACTGATTTTCTGTCTACATGTTCTCTTCGGAATTGAGAGAAGGCTGTTGAAATCTCAGAGTATAATTGTGGACTTGTCCATTTCTCCTTTCGGTTCTATCATTATTTGCTTCCTGCATTTTGAAGCTCTGCTATTAGGTACTTAAACCTTTAGGGCCATTTATCATTTTGATGAATTGCCCACTTTATTATTAGGAAATGACCCTGTTTATTCCTGGTAATATGCTTTTCCCTGAAATCCACTTTATTAAGTATTAGTTGTCCCACTCCAGCCTTCCATTAGTTCAACATGGTTGTACCTCCTTGCACACTTCTCCCTGTCACCTGGTGTCTCTCTATTTTTAAGTGGGTTTCTTACAGGCAGCATATAATTGGCTCTTGTATTTTTCTCTAATCTGAAAGCTTTGCCTTTGATGGACATTTAATGTTACGGATTTGATTGGGATTAACTCTGCCGTCTGCCTATTATTTCCTAGCCATCTCACATATTGTTTTTTCGTTTTTTCCCTATTTTGCTGCCTTCTTTTATATTAATTAATTTTTTATTATTCCATTCGTCCCCTTTATTGATGTCTTAGAGATCTGTATCTTATTGGGTTATTTTAGTGGTTGCTTTAGGGTTCCTAGTTTTTGTCTTTAACTTTTCACATTCTGCCTTGAGGCAATGTCATGTCGCTTCACATATAATGCAGTTGATCCTTGAACAACATGGGTTAGAACTGTGCAGGTCCCCTTACACACGAATTTTCTTCGGTAGATACAGTACAGTATTATAAGTATATTTCCTCTTCCTTATCATTTTCTTAATGACATTTTCTTTTCTCTAGCTTACTGTATCGTAAGACTACAATGTTGGATACATACAGCACACAAACTATGTGTTAATCAGTTGACTGTGACATCAGAAAGGCTTCCAGTCAACAGTAGGCTCTCAGTAGTTAAGTTTGGAGGGGGGGGGAGTCAAAAGTTATATGTGGATTTTCAACTGCACAGGGGGCTGTTACCCCTCACCCCTGCATTGTTCAAGGCTGAACTATGTAAGAATCTCCCAACTGTATACTTACGTCCCTCTCCTGACATGTGTGCTCCTGTATTCCAACACTTTCCTTCCACGTGTGTCCTAAACCAGCACTGCACTGTTCCTGTTGACTGTCGATGCTGTTTTCTTTCTAGGAGATTTAAATAAGAAAAAAGTCTTTTAGACTTATCCCTGTAGTTGCCATTCTCTCTGCAGACCCAGATTCCCAGCTGGTCCCATTGTTCTTCTACCTAAAGGATTTTCTCTGACCTTCTTGGTGGCAGAGCTTTTCTGGTGGTGGAATCTTTCTGTGTTTGTGTACCTTCATTTTTCATAGATACTTCTATTGTGTTCAGAATTCAAGTTGGCATTTTCCCCCCTCTGAAGTATTTAAAGATGTCTTTCCACGGCTCTCCTTATCTTTGTTTCTCTGTACATAAGGCATCTTCTCTGGCTGTTTGAGAGCTGTTCTCTTCAGCACCGGTTGTGAGCAACATGATTACGCTATACCTTGGTGTCCTTCCCTTCATGGTTTTTGCACTTGAGGTTTGCTGTGAATCTTAGATCTGTGGGTGTACAGTTTTCATACGGTTTGAAAGTGGGTTGCCTATCATTTCCTCAGACACGTTCAGGCCTGACCCCTCCTCTTCAGGGACTCCAACTGTATACACATCAGGCCACTTGAAGTTGATTCACAGCTCCTGTCCAAACGGATAACATTGTTTGTTTCTTTCACTCTTTTTTTTCTGAGTGTTTCATTTTGGATAGTTTCTCTTACTAATTTTCCTTTCCTTTTTCTTTCTTTCTTTTTTTTTTTTTTTTAAATAGCACCCATTTGTTTGTTCTACTGGTCACAGTTCTGTAGGTTAGACGTCCAGGTGTGGCTTCCGTGGGTTCTCCGTTCAAAGTATCACAAGGCTGAAATCATATGTCAGCGGGGCTCAGTTCTTGACCGGAGGCTCTGGAGGAAAAAGCCACTTTCAAATGCATTCAGGTTGTCGGTAGAACCAGTTCACTGTAGTTATAAGACTGAGGTTCCTGTTTAGAGTCGGGGACCACTTTCAGCTCGTAGGGCCCCTGACAGCCATCAGTGTACTTTCTGTTTTATGGGTTTGCTTATTCTGGACAGTTCATATAAATGGAATCGTACAACATGTGTGTGACCTTTTGTATTGGCTTCTTTGACTTTGCATAAATGTTTTTGAGGCTCATTCATGTTAAAGCATGAGGCAGTATTTTATTCTTAGTTTCGGCTGAATAATATTCCATTACATGGATATATCACATTCGATAATTTACATTCATCAATTGATGGACATTTGGGTTGTATCCAGGGTTGGGGCTGCTGTGATAATGCTGCTATGAACATTCATGTTACAATCTTTCCTTATGTCATGTCTAAATCTACTCTTAATCCCATTCTGTGTATTTTTTGTCTTCAGACATTTGAGTTTCCAATCTCAAGAATTTTTATTTAGGCCTTTTTTTTCCTAAATCGCTTTGTTTCTACTTGACATATTCAGTCGTTCCACTCGCTTCTTGAACATATGGAATGCAGTCACAAATAACTGTTAATCATCTGCATCATTTCTTGTGGGCCTCACTTCATTGCGTTTCTCCTCCTTATGGGTTATATGTCCCTGCTTATTTCCGTGCCTGAGAGTTTTTTTAGATGCCAGACATTGTAAATTTTTCCTTGTTGGGTAGTGGATTTTTAATTCCTATGAATATTCTTAAGCTTTGTTCTTAAATAAAAGTATGTTACTTGCAAAGAGTTCAGTTATTTTGGGGCTTGGTTGTTGTCTTCGTTATGCCGGTCCCAACTAGTGATCAGTCCAGAGCTAATTTTACCGTATTACAGCCAAGACCCTTTTGGGTATACTATCCATTGCCCCCTGAATTACAAGGTTTTCCATTCTGGCTGATGGGAACAGGAACAAATTCTGAGCCTCCGTGAGCTCTGAGGACTCGTTTCCTGCAGTCATTTGGGGAATTCTTTCCCTGGTCTTGGACCCTCTCTTCCCAGGCATGCAATGATCAGAACTTGGCCAAAGACTCGAGGGGACCCTCTGCGCGTGTCCAGAGTGCTCTCTCTGTGGAGTGACGTTCTCTCTGCTAAATCTGCCTTGTGACCTCTGAGCCCTCAGCTCCCTGAACCCCCAGCTCCGTTCTCTCAACTTGGGGTAACCACCAGGCCCCACATGGGCTCCCTGACTCATACCACAGCCTGGAAAGTCATTCCAGGAAATAGGCTGAGGCAATTATAGGGATCACCTCCTTTGCTTTCTGGCTCAGGATCCCCGTACTTCATTGCCTAATGTTGACGTCTTAAAAACCATTGTCTTATATATTTGGGCTGAGTTTTTTGGGTTTGTTTTAGATCAGAAGGTAAGTCTGATCCTTCTCACTCCATCTTGGCCGAAAGTAGTTACATTTTTGAATATCAAAATTTAGCAATTGCTATAGTACTATTAAACCATGATTTTTTCACCCTTGGAGAAAGAAGTTCAGGTTTACCTTGCTACCTATACCTCTTATAAGTACTAAGAAATTTCCCGAAGATGAGAATATTTTTATGTCACTCTTTATTTTGTCTAGAAGAAGGGATTATAGTAACAAATTTTTATAGTTGGCTTTAGAAACCCTGATTATAACTTCTGGGGATTTTTTTGTTGTTGTTCACTTATCCATCAATATAGAAAAGAATCCACTCCTTCCTTGGAATGGGAGATGGAAACCTCTCCTTTCTAGAGCATAGCAGGTCGGTACCCAGTTTAGTAATTCCTGCCCTCACCCGTGCTCAGGACTGGCTCGAAGGAAATGTCCTACCACCCTCCTGTCATTTGTTCTTCACCTTCCCCGTCCTTAGCCAACCTCAGGCCAGCAAGTGCCAGGACTAAGTCGGAAAATACTGTGTTATGTGGCAGAATTTTCTGGAATAAATTTAGATCTGCTTCAGGAACATAATGCCTATCCAAGACCACAAAGAACTGGGCAGATGTGCTACCTAGGGGGTCCTGCTGGTGCCAGTGTGCAAGAAACAGATTTCCTTTCTGCTAGGATGTTGGCCAAACTCATGAAGTGCTTTTCCCTAAGTCAGAAGGCTATCTATCTAAGCTGTGTCCTGTCCTTCTTATTTACAGGGATTAAGGCCATGGGCCTTCTCTGATGTTGTAAATACACAGATTCCACTGCTGTACTGTTTATCACGTCAGTTAAGCTTCCAGCTTTAAAATTAAACCAAGCTTTTCCATCCATTAGAATCCTCTAGATAGTGAGCGGATGGCTGCGGATGAATTTTTAATATTCTCTTTCCATTTTTAAGGGCTGCATTCTCCCCAGTGCTCTGCCTTTGCACGCAAGCGGCTTGCATTCACCTTTGTGAGAATAGAAGGTTACTGGCTTTTTCCCCTGAGCTGCCAGATGTCACTGGGATGATCACAGATTCTGTCCGGCCCTTAGGTGGCTGAAAAGAAATTGTGATTGGGGCAAGATTATGATAATGGGAGAGTGTTCTGGGTTTAGAATGTGCCCCAAACCTGTGAGATCTGTCAGAGATGCTGTGGAGTGGGCCAGTGGCTTGCTGAAGTGGTAGGAGGCCTGGACAAGGACTCAGAAGCTTGAAATCCAGGCTGGGCCCCTGGACAATGGATTGCCTCACGTCACAGACGGGGCCTCATTCCTTTGCCCTCCCCGCTGGACTTTGCCTATGTCCCTCACAGAGTAGGTGCTCAGTAAAAGCTGTCAGACATTTTGGATCCCCACAAAACATACGACACGAAGTGTACATGTGAAATCATCTCTCTCTATAGGTCGTGGCAAGACACTGGTCTAGGTATTTCTGTTCACAGACTTCGTATGGAAGAGTGGCCTTGGGGATAAGGCTCACTAACAGTTGGGAAGTGTATAAGGGGCACTCCTTAAAAGACTGGTTATTGCTACTCTCTTTTCCACTTCATTTAAAGACTCCAAAACCATCAATAAGCCTCATTTGAAAGTCTTTATTCATTAACCAGCTTCCTAGTTCAATGGAGTAGAAATCGGAAGGCTATGGTAGGAGACAGATTTTGGGGGAAAGAGGCCGAACACACCTACGAGGCTCCGCCTGACTGCGGAGAGAGGCCAGTGGCATATCTGCCTGCTTGGAAGCTCCGACCACCGTAGAAGCTATATATAAATACTGCAAGGAGTAGGGAAGGAGGTGATAACAAAGCCTTCCGGCACCTGGAGGTGTCCTCAGGGGACATGGCATGCCCCCCCTCCCCCATTTAAAGCATTTCTCCGGCTCCTCCAGAAAAACACGGGTGTAAGAGGTCAGAAGTGAGGCACCTCAGCACACCTCCTGTCAGTGCCAAGCGTGTTCTCCATGAGCAACACGTGATCGCTGCCTTCCGGAAGTTTTCCCTCATGCTCCCTTACCCCCTTACTTCCTAAGCCGATTGGTATTCTAGCTCCATTACGTGCTGGCTTTTAGAAGAAGATAGTAGAAGCAAACAGAACCCTCAGTCGTTTTTCTTTTGTTTTTTGTTTTTTGTTTTTTTGCGAGACAGGCGACGCTGGCTGCGTGCAGTCATTTCATTTCGACATAAGCTCTCCGTCTCCAAGATGGTAGATGAGCCCGTGCGGCTGTCCTCACGCACGGTCCTGGGGACGGTGTGACACGTGGGTGGACGGGAAAGTACGCGACAGAACAATACTTCAGGGAGCTAACTATCGACATACTTAATAGAAACTACAGCCCAAGAAACGATACTGGTTTTTGTTGGGTGCCAGATGGACAGCTGACCAAGAATCCCAAAGGAAGATTGGTTCCATAAGGTAGTTGGGCGTCTGAAAGCCACAGATTTCACACTTGTGTGTTGATCCCAGGTGCTGATGTTCTTAGGGGGACCTCTGTCTGGGCTCAGAACATCAGTTTGGTGGTCCCATGAAACACTGGAGGGTTTTAGAAAATCAACCAGCCACACGTGGGGCGCCTGGGTGGCTCAGTCAGCTGAGCGTCTGACTTCGACTCGGGTCGTGATCTCACAGTTCATGAGTTTGAGCCCCGCATCCAGCTCTGTGCTGACAGCTCAGAGTCTGGAGCCTGCTTCGGATTCTGTGTCTCCCTCTCCCTCTGCCCCTCCCCTGCTCACTCTCTGTCTATCTGTCTCTCAAAAATAAATAAACACGAAAACAATTTTTTTCAATAAAATCACCGTCCACACCAATAAAATGGTAAACAGTCATCATGAAAAAAATCTACCCTGGGTCTTAGGCTGTGTCTTAGAGTTTAATTCAGGCAGCAGTAAAACCTCCCACGTGTTGTTAGTAATTATTTTTCTTTTGTTATCAGTACTGAGAATGTTAGGATTAAGCACATGTTAAGATTGATGTGCCTCCAACAAGCAAGTGACTTTTCTGGATTATTCTGTACAGCACTGTCATAAAGACTGTTTTAAGGGAGCATTAATTTCACGTTCTACTACTCCATTAAGCCATAATAGTCTAAGATGTATGTGAGGTTGCATTGTGATCTCAGATGATTTCTTAAGGGGAAGATTTCATTAAAATTAGCGTGGTTACCGTTACATCAACAATCAGAAGCATTTAGATCAGTTAACCGTCTTTTCCCCTTGAAAGATGAGGCCACTTGGGTGTTCAGTAGAGTAAGCCTGTTACCTGCTGTGCCTCAGTGTAGTGGGGACTGAGGAGACGACCGTTTTCTGATGTGTCTTCTGTGTTACTCCCTGATATTTTGGAGGGGAGGGGGGAGACGAAAGAACTTTTGAAATGTTGAAGCTTATTCACGATTGTGTGCTCAGGGTCTGTGTCACGTTCTCTCCCCGAGCAGAGGGAAGAATGTGCTTAGGGGACCCAGGCCCACCGTCCACCACTGCCATGCTGGTCTGCAGCTCACCCAGGAAGCATGGGGGTTCTGAGGAAGACACCCGCTTACCCTTGGGTCTAGACCATGATGCAGTGCCTGTCTCTGAGCCCTTCCCTGGAGCCTTGCCTTTACTCCCCGAAGCGTCAACCTAATAGTTATTGTCCTGAAAGCCTCCCCCACCCCGTTCCCAGCTCCAGGTGGAGTTTCTGGTTCCTTCTTCAGTGGCCTCCCCACACATAGTGTTTGCCTGGATCCAGGAGTGGGATCTCGGAGGGTTTGTGGGCCAGGGGAAGAAATGAGCACTTTTTTTATACCACAGTGGAGCACCACCGCAGAGAGGGGTCCATGCCGGTCAAGCGCTGTTTTGTAGTCACAAAGATCATTCTGGCTGTTGTGCAGTCAAAGAAGTAAAAAAAAAGAAGAAGAAGAAGAAGTAAAAGAAGAAGGGCTTTGCGTTAAAAGCTGAGAGGTGCTGGGGCGCCTGGGTGGCTCAGTCGGTTAAGCGTCCGACTTCGGCTCAGGTCACGATCTCACTGTCCGTGGGTTCGAGCCCCGCGTCGGGCTCTGGGCTGACGGCTCAGAGCCTGGAGCCTATTTCAGATTCTGTGTCTCCCTCTCTCTGACCCTCCCCCGTTCATGCTCTGTCTCTCTCTGTCTCAAAAATAAATAAACGTTAAAAAAAAAATTAAAGAAAAAAAAAGCTGAGAGGTTCTGGTGGCTTGGACTGGACCTTTTAGCTCTGGAGGTGGCATGAGTGGTCACATGGGGGGAGTATTTTGGGGAACATTGATGCCATAGGAATTTAAAGCCAGAAATCCCTGGAGCAGAGGTCATTGACCCTGCCACCAAAGAGAGCAACCACAGTAAGGGAAAGAAGGGGCATGTAGGCATTGCTCCTGGATGCCCAATTAGAAGGGTGCCAGCTTATAACTCTGAGTTCAACCTAGATTGACTGATTTATTTCCCATGAGACATTTTCACAGAGTAATCCCTTGAAGAAAAAAAAAAAGAAAAGAAAAAACCCTGCATCAGTCTCTCTAAGCAAACCTAGAAGAAATGCAGGGAGCTGGAAGGAATCTGGCAATGTTGTCTGTCATTCTTTTCCTGAGATGAAACTCTGCACTGAGAACCTCGTAAACAGAGCAAATGTTTTAAGTCCCCATCCGGTTTTTTTTTTCCCTTTCAGCGCCTGAAATGACAAACCGTGAGCGGTGCCCTCTCGGCCACTTGCCCTTAATGAAATCCTTCGGCACCGAAGAGCTGTTGTCACGCTGGGGGGTGGATGTTCTTCCACAAGTGACTGTTTTTCCCCTGCAGGATACCCCAAACAGAGGACAGCGGCTCCCCGAAATGGCTTTTCCCCCAAGCCGGACCTGCAGGTGCGCGAAGCCGAGCGGCAGCTGGTGCAGCGGCTGAAAGACAGGTGCCAGCAGCAGGCCAGGCAGCTGGTCCTGGTCCAGGCGGAGCTGCGGAGGGCCGTGTGCGGCTTCCAGGCCCTTGCCGTGTCTACCCAGTATTTCTCCAGAAAGGTGAGGCCACGTCTGGTGAATGTCCAGGGGCTTCTTGCTGGAGGGGAGGGCAGTAGTGGTGATCGGGGTGTGTGTGTGTGTGTGTGTGTGTGTGTGTGTGTGTGGGTGGGTGTGTGGGTGGGTGTATGTGCGCGTTTAAGTTTGGGTCTGGGGTTAGAGATTTCGTTCGATTTTCAGAAGATCCTGCACAGTCTCCAGCAGCAGCATCTAATGCTCTGGGAGCCAAGCGGATACTTTTTTTTTTTAGGTGTGAAAGAAATCAGTCTGGGAAGAGTGATTTAGTAGCCTTGATTTCAAAAGGGAAAGTTATGTAAAAGAGATAGAAAATGACCTAAAGGAACATTTTGAAGGGGAGCGCTTTGAAGAGAATGGGAGATTGTTTGCATTTTAGGGATGAAATGGCCGAATTCTGAAATTTCTGCACGTTTCAGATAAGAGGGAGGCAGGGCCACAGCGCTGTTCCACTTTGGCCCTTGATGGGAAATTCAGTGTGCCAGGCCTGGGGGCATCCGGCCCGTGGAGTCACGGCCAAGCCCAGTGTTCACAGAGCAGCATGGGGTGGAGGGCATCCTCTCTGCTCCCTTGGCCTTCCTGAAAATGCAAAAAGGGGCTGGCTTCTTCTCAGCGCATAAGTTGTCCAGAGGCTCCTGGGGCCATCCAGACACTGTGTCTGTTATTAGCCATCGTGTAGCTAAGCTTTCCCACCTCTCGGCATGGAACAGAGGTTAGAGGGAGCCTGGTATCTGATTTCAATGCATTTGTGCTCCAGCAAGAAGTGGCCAAGCCACGTTTGGGGGGGGGGGGGGGTGGAATGAACATTCACCTTCAAGGTCCAAACATTGAGTCTGCATTTTAAGAACGCACAGGGCATTTTGAGTTTCGTATATGGACCTTCAGGTACCTATAAATGGGAGGAAGTACAAATGCTATCTAAATGCTCTCTAGATAAGAAGATGAACTAACTAAATGCCTGGCCATGGCCAATTTAAAGAAGAAAATCCAAAGAACGTGAAGTAGCCCCATGCCCACTGGTTTTGTTTGTCTTCTGCACGCAAAAGCGTGAAGGACTCCGGCTTTTAAGGATATCCTACACGACGTGCCCCTAGTGTACCAGTCTGAGCCGTCTTTTGTTGTTGGTGTTTCCTGCTTCCCTTAACGCTTTCAGCAGAAAGAGCCTATTACCAATTTGTTGGTGTAAGGAAAGACAAGAAAAACAGATGGCAGTTTTCTCAAGTTTCAGCCTCTTTGCCCACCAAAACGTTGACAACGAATGACCCATTTGTATTTTATACCTTCCTTTCTGGTCTGCTGCTCTCGATGTCAACCGTGAACCGCTCAAGTAACTGTAGACCCAACCCTGTGAGAATTAAAATTACCTCCACGGTTTTGAGGTGCCAAAGAGGCCTGACTCACCGTTGTAAATACTGAGCAGTTTCCTTATTAGAGAAAGAGTGGCATGGGTTTTTGTCGTTGTTGTTGTTCTTCAGCTAGAGGTGTGTTTTCGCACTGACTGGCAAATCTTTAATAAAGAGAGGAACACAGAGTTATTCACCGAGGTTCTGATAACATTTACGTGGTTACGGCGCCCTTCTTGGATCACCTTTCCCATCCATCATCCGGTGTCATAACAAATCTTTTTGTTTGTTTGTTTGTTTTTCATTTTAATTCCACTGCAGTTAACATACAGGGTGATATTAGTTTCAGGGGTACAATGTAATGATTCACCTAGTCCATACATCACCGGATGCTCATCCCATAACAAATCCTTGATAAAGGTTTCCTATGGGTAGGCATGGCAACAGACGTTGATACGACATTTTGGTAATATGTGCTGTGTGTCCGATTTGGAACGCTTGGACCCCATTCATGGCACTGTGGCAGAGAAGGGAGTTAGTTCCTGTGCAGAAATCAAGGGTTGGTTCCCTGGAGTTATGTATTTCTGTGCCCCCAGCATATTCCCCGTTGGCCCACGGACCAAGAGTTTTGTTTGTCTGCAGCATACACATGGCTCTTAAATCAGAGACCAAAAAGGTCTAGCAGGTGATTTGTAGGCACCTCCTTCAGACCTCCCTACTACTCGAGTTGCACTCGGCGTGACATTTCAGCAAGACGGATGACCGACATGAATTTCATTTTCTTTTCAGTAAATCACAACCAGCAGCTCCAGACAGGCCTCGCAAACGACCGTGGCATTTCACCTCCCACACATTGTGTGCTTTTCTGTCTTTCTGATCTCAGTTCTCTCTCCAGATAAACCCCAGAACTAAAAATGAGCATGTTTAAAAAAAAAAAAAAAAAAAAAAAGTCTGTAGCTGAGCATAAGTGGCTTTCACACAGGCTACCGTGTGTCCCAAGGACGGTTGATCGGAGAGTTTGCCAGTAACAGCCAGATTCGACCAGGAGGTGTGATGTGGGGTGGGGCACCCGGGGAAATAGAAGCACGGCCACCAGGCAGTCTCCAGTGATGGAGCCCTCTGTCACACGGTCTGGTGATCCTGAGATGCTCTGTGTCACTCTCGTGGGAGGCCAGCGCGTTGTTATGCGTGGGAATGTTCAGAGCAGATCGTGCCAGCTGTGAAGCGTGTGACCCCTAGAGCCAGCGTGAAAAGGCGGTATCTCTTTTCTTGTCTGGTTAGAAGACTCTACCGTGTTTCTTGGACCTTGACACACGTGTGGTTTCCACGCTGGAGCATATCCACCTGCAAAGCGTGGCGAGGGTACAGGGCCAGCAGGAGTCAGCCCCTCTTTGCCTCCGTCTATGAACAAGACCTTGAGCAAGTAGCTGCCCCTCTCTGAGCCTTGTCCCATCACCGCAAAGAGTAACATCCCAGCCCTTGCTTGGTCTCCGCTAGTCCCCTCTGACCAATCGTCCTTGAGTCTTGGTTTTCTCAGTTTTAAATAGGGTTAATGATTGGGGCGCCTAGGTGACTCAGTCGGTTGAGCGTCCAACTTCAGCTCAGGTCGTGATCTCGCAGCTCATGAGTTCAAGCCCCGCGTCGGGCTCTGTACTGACAGCTCAGAGCCTGGAGCCTGCTTCAGATTCTGTGTCTCCCTCTCTCTGCCCCTTTCCCGCTCATGCTCTGTCTCTCAGAGATGAATAAACGTTAAAAGCAATTTTTAAATAGGATTAATAATAGTGCTTCGCAAGGTTGTTGTGAGAATGTATTAAATTAATGGGTTAAAGTACTTCAAACAATTATTGAAGAAAAACATTCTTTTTTTAAAAAAAAATTTAACACTTATTTATTTTTGAGAGAGACAGAGCACGAGGCAGGGAGGGGCAGAGAGAGAGGGAGACACAGAATCAGAAACAGGCTCCAGGCCCTGAGCTGTGAACACAGAGCCCCATGTGGGGCTCGATCTCATGAACCGTGAGATCATGACCTGAGTAGAAGTTGGACGCTTAACCAACTGAGCCACCTAGGTGCCCTGAAAAAAAAAAAAAAAAAAAAGACATTCTTTTTGAGTACGAGGAGATCTGACAAAGCCCTGCCCTCAGATATTTTACTCTCAAGCAGGATGAACGTATGAATAGACGAGGCATACAGAGTTAAAACACAGTGCACACCACCCTTATTGCATTATATATGTACATAAAGAGTGTGGCCTGGGGTGTACTTTAAGGCTAGAAATAATTTTCTAGGCTAGCTATTCAGCTGCTACTCCATATTTTTCCCAGAATGTGCTGATGCTTTTAAGTATGTATTGGAAGTAAGTCTCAGTGTATGGGAAGTCACCAGAAAAAAAGGAATTAGAAGCCTAGATAAGAATCTTCCATTGCTGCCCCATGCTGTACAGCTCCCGGGAGAGCAGTTGTGAAAACTGTCAGCTGTGACACAGCCTGAGCCCAGTGTCCAGGGATTCCAAGATGCCACATTGAGGTGCTAACATCAGCCTCTCACTTGTGCTGGTTCCAGAGAGCTCCACCCCTGTGGCAAGGCATGGTCCTCACCACAGGACAAACAGACCTGCTGAAATCTGTGGTCCCAGGCTTCCGGGTGGTGTCGAAATGAGCATGACTCTGAACTTTTTCGAGTCGAGTTGAATGATTTTTTTTTATCTTTGTCTTGTTCCGGGGAATATTACTCTTTAGCATCCCCTGGCGGCCAATCTGGGAAACAGTCCGGACATGGGTCCCGTATTAAGTAGCGTGCCTTGCTCTGTAGCAGCAAGTTTTATACAATTTATATCTGAGAGTGTATTTATTTTCATCTTATGTTTACTAAGATTTATTACATTTGTTCAATATTTTTCATATTGATTTGTGTCATTTTTATCATTAGCTCTATGAATGTGATAGTACACGATGGTTTTTAATTTTTTTTAATTTTTTATTAAATAGATACAAAAGACTTGAAAATCATCACCAAACATTTGTGTACTATATAAGCCTATTAAACATTAATAATGCATCCGCCTCCTTTTTTCCTATATATATATATATATATATATATATATATATACACACACACACACATATACGTATGTATATATGTGTATATATGTATATGTATATATGTATATATACATATGTGTGTATATAATATATATATATATATATATATATTGCTTTTACTGTTTGACCTTCTATCACACAAAAATTTTAAAAACAAACATGTAGAAAGTGTAACATCCAAACACCCATCATCTATATTTAATACTTATTAACATTTTGCTATATTTAATGAGGTTGTGGGGGGTGATAATGTCGTTCGCGGGGTCCAGAGCCAATGGCCAAGAACAAATCCTTGAAGACGTCTTTGGTGCAACAAGGTGATTTCATTAAAGTGCGGGGACGGGACCCGTGGGCAGGAAGAGCTGCCCGGAACCAAGAGCAGAGACTGGTTATATACTATGGAGCTGGGGTAGGTCAAGTCCAGGTCAAGTTTCCGGTGAGATTTTCATATGCTAAAGAAGACACACTCGGGATACTGGAGGCCTAGCTATTGTCAAGCTAAGGTGGTTTTTCCCTGTAGCAAAGTATTAGCATTAAAATGGTAGGGAGTTCCTGGAGAAACGTTTTGCTCTGCCTGACTCAAGTATTTGTCAATGGGCTGCAGGTTATAAGGAAATTTAATTTTATCCGCCATTTCCTTCTGCCTTTGTTTCCCACATCATATTCACTCTTCTATGTTTTTGTTGTTAGTTAAGTTTTTCAATATAGTTTATATATTGCAACTTCAACTTTTCAAGTCACTTACGTGAGTGGAAGATTTTTATCAACGCAGCCTCTCCCCATGAAGAAAATTAGACCAAAATCACAGATCACAGTATTTGTAATGTGTGACTTTGGTCTAATTTTCGTGATCAGTCTGGCCACAGGCTTATCAACTTTACTAATCTTTTCAAAGAAGTAACTTGTGTCTTCATTGATTTTCTCCATTGATTGTTTTCTATTTCATCGGTATTTACTCTTATCCTTATTATTTAGGTCCTTACAATTTTTTTTGTTTAATTGGATTTTTTGTTTTTTGAGGAGAAAGTTTTTATCATTGATTTTAACATTTTCTTCTTCCTGCTAGAAGCCATGTAGAGCTATAAATCCCCTTCAGGAATTGTATCAGCAAAACCCACAAATTTTGAGATGCTCTGTCTTAATTTTCATTCCATTAAAAACATTTCTGATTAAAAAAAAGAAAGTTTCTATAGAGATTTCAAAAAAGTAACAGGCAGAACTCTTCATAACGGTATCATTCCTGCTTATTGACCATCTCCGATGTCCTAGGCACTTTAGATATATTTTATGTGTGTGTGTGTGTGTGTGTGTGTAGAATAGTATATACCATATATATAATAGTATGTATAATATATTCTATCTAAAATATATATGTAATATATTCTATGTAAATAGAGAATATATATAATTATATGTATAGTATATGTATTTATTTACAAATAGATATTCTTGTAAGCCTCACAACACCCTTACCTGGTATAGATATTATTTTCACATGACAGTTGAAGAAACTGAGCCTAGGGAGACTGTATAGCCCTTCTAAAGACAGCATAATTAGAGACGGATGGAGCCATGATACAAAAACAGGTTAGTCCATATTCAACACCCATGTTTTTCCACAAGATGATGCATCACCTCTCCCTCTGCCCTCTAACCCTCAAGGTACTTTAATGTCGTTAAGGAGAAAAAATACAGAATTGGACAAAACAGAAAGTAAAACGATTGTCAAAAAGTTAACACATGTACAGATGTTAACAGAAAACCGTCTGAGGTAATATTTAACCTGTTGCCATAAAAAAGTGGTATGTGCTCAGGTGAAAGCCCAGTTCTTTGAATGGGAAGGGAATGGTCTGAGACTTAGACTGGACAGAGGCGGGATTCTGGATGAGTGAAGGGGAAGGGAGAGCATACGCACCCATGGGAAGGGTTCATTGTCCGCCAAGCGGCGTCCTCTTGCCTCTCTTTAAGCTCTTGGTGTATTAATGATTTGTGGATAGAGACCTGGGCACTTGGTAGTTGTTTCTAAAAGCACAGTGATCCCTCTGTAACAGTCGGAGCCTCCTCATGGTGAGGACGACCCAGATTCAACTTCTTGCGTCAGAGCGCTTGGCTTTGTTGTTTGGTCAGAGTAGGGGGTGTGCTAAAGGAGAGGAGAGAGAAAAGACAGAGGTCGAATCGCTCTGTGAAGTAAATGCTTTCTTGATCTAGCCACTTCTTGCGCTCAGATTTTAAACTCGGGGATTCATCAGGATAACCGTCTGCCCTAGAGCTCCAAAAGCAGTAGAGAAGCCATCGTGTCCACCAGCCCGGGGATTTTGTATTTCAGGGACTTTTCCATCGAGTGGAGCTCTCAGAGCAGGAATTACACCTGATCGAAAACAGAAAACAGCAAGCTTCGTTGCTCCTTAAATCCTAAAGAAATGGCCATTTAAATAGTGTTTTGTGCCCTCCCTCCCCACCTTATAAACAACGCCTGTGACTATCATCTCTTCCCTTAATTTTGCCTTGAGTAACTAAGGGCTTAGAGAAAATGTGAGCTCTTCTGACAGTTCTTCTGCCTCTAATCTAGTGGGAAATGTTGGTGATGTAGTGAATTGAGAGCAGTGATTGCTGTTCTGGAAGAAAGTTATATGTCACAAAAGTAAACGTGGTCACAGTACCTTGCTGGGACTACAGCGAGTGTTTGCTTTTTCTCTTAAGGCTCTAGCCTAAGACAGTTTTAGCATAACCCCCAAATACCAAAATATTCCCAATATCAAGAGGTAGAAATCCCCCCTTACCCCCAACCATGCCAAGCAGCTCTTTGAAGTCATAAGAACCCCGGGGGCCTAGGGTGTCAGTAATGGACAGCATTGAGGTATGTAGAAAATAAAACTTAAGGGGCGCCTGGGTGGCTCAGTCGGTTGAGCGCCGACTTCGGCTCAGGTCACGATCTCGTGGTCCGTGGGTTCGAGCCCCGCATCGGGCCCCTGTGCTGACAGCTCAGAGCCCGGAGCCTGTTTCAGATTCTGTGTCTCCCTCTCTCTGACCCTCCCCCATTCATGCTCTGTCTCTCTCTGTCTCAAAAATAAATAAACGTTAAAAAAAAAAAAAAAAAGAAAAAGAAAAGAAAAGAAAAGAAAACTTAAAATTGCAAAGCCTTCTCAACTTTTCTGGAAGATCCCCAGTACTGGTTCCTGATAAGAGCCATCTTCACTGATGATAATATAACTTTCATAATAAAAGAATAGGAAGAGATATTTAACGAAGGTAGAAATCGCCCCCATTCAACTCCCCTCTCTTAACACTTTGTCACAAATAGTTTCTGTTTTAAAATTAGATGATACCTCTTTTGAATACAGATGGATGCCAAGGAAGAAAGGGGAGTTTCATTTGCTGCTTTTGAAAGGAAGCCCTCAGGCTTTCCCCAGACCCTGGTTGGCGGCCAGTTAAAAGCTTTTTAGTAAAAGCGCTTGCTTCTATAATATGTTAAGATGCAGAATTTAGTGCAGTTTTCCTCCAGGCCAGGGAGGCAGCCAGCGTAGGGAAGGTGGCACAGAGCGAGACCAGGCGACTGGTCCTATTTAGACCCACGCCCTCCGACAGATAAGGAAGTCTCTGTTTCAGAGTCACTGGAAGTTGATTTTAAAATAAATGAATTGCTGCAAACTCCCCTCCAAGTAAAAGTCGAAGCAATGATAACTTTCAAGAAGCAGCAGTGGGGAGATGGGAGGTATGGCCGCCTCCGCACCAGACCCTCTTTCCTCCGAGAGATGAGTTTGTTCACTCTCCCAGACCTTGGCTTTTCTAGCAAATGGGGACATCGATGGTGCCACTTCGGAGACAAGACTGGCGTGAAGGGGCTCTCGTGCTCCGGGGTCTGGGATTTCACTGAGTCCCTCTAACTCTGTGAGGCATAATTTGAATACCAGAACATCCTCAGCCCTTCCTCGGGTGATGGGTGATGCACGTTAAGTGCGTCCTTCCTTTCCCCTATGTTCATCTGTCGCTAGGTGACAATCACAGTCTAGAAAACAGGAGGTGTTTTGTTTATGTTTTATGTTTTCATGTTTAATTTATTTTTTAATTTAAATCCAAGTTAGTTAACATATGGCGTAATAATGGTTTCAGGAGTAGAATTTAGTGATTCATCACTTGCATATAACACCCAGTGCTCATCCCCACAGGAGCCCTCCTTAATGCCCATCACCCATGTACCCCATCCCCCCCAACCAACCCCCTGCAAGCGGCCCTCAGTTTGTTCTCTGTATTTAAGAGTCTCTTATGGGGGCACCTGAGTGGCTCAGTCGGTTAAGCGTCCGACTTCGGCCCAGGTCATGATCTCACGGTTCCTGGGTTCGAGCCCCGCGTCGGGCTCTGTGCTGACAGCTCAGAGCCTGAAGCCTGTTTCACATTCTGTGTCTCCCTCTCTCTCTGCCCTTCCGCTGCTCATGCTCTGTCTGTCTCTCTGTCTCTCTCAAAAATAAACAAACAGTAAGAGTCTCTTATGGTTTCCCTCCCTGGTGGTTTTTGTCTCTGTTTTTGTCTTATTTTTCCTTCCTTTCCCCTATGTTCATCTGTTGTGTTTCTCAGATTCCACATAGGAGTGAAATCCTATATCTATCTTTCTCTGACTATTTTGCTTATCGTAATGCACTCGAGTTCCATCCACGTTGTTGCAAATGGCACGACTTCATTCCTTCTGATGGTTGAGGAATATTCCATTGTATGTGTATACCAGTCTTCCTTATCTATTCGTCAGTCGATGGACATTTGAGCTTCTTCCATAGTTTGGCTATTGCTGGTAGCGCCGCTGTAAACATTGGGGTGCATGTGCCCCTTCAAATCCGCCTTCTCTTTGGGAAAATCATTTTTAAGTAAGCAGCTTCTATGGAACATTTGAGGCATGAGCGAATGTCTCAGGATATCACTGTCTCCTGTAGCTTCTCAGGGACAGGGTCAGCACAGAGAGACGGAGAGAGAAAGCTGCTTAATGAGGCTGAGCCCTCGCCTCGCCCCCCTTTTGGCATCTGCTTCCTGAAAGGGGGCGAGTGCCATGATGGGTCGTTTTGCGCCTTTCCACCTAGGTCTCTCCCACGAGAGAGGGAGAGCACAGACTTGAATAAGACGTTTGTTTCCTGGAGTGAGTTATGCTGAGAGCCTCCCTCCACGGCTCCCACCCTGCCTCCTTGTCAACACACGTACAGTCTGAATTATGTCTGCTCCCAGGGGCACGTCGCTGTCCACCCTAACCGTTCCATTGAAACCAACACCTGCTTGTTAACTGGAGCATTTCAAAACTAAGGCTCACACCCTGACTTCCCATTCCTGAGGCGACACACTCGTTCCAACCACGATGTGCAGGGTGCCGTGTGGCACTGAGAGTCTTCCTCCAGCCGGGGTCACCGGGGCCCTTCGGAGAGGACGGATGCTTGCGAAGTGGCCTCCGACAGCAATAAGACTTCATCAGGCAGAGGTGGAGAGATCCTGTGCTGCGGGAGGCCCAGCCTTGGGAAAGGACAAGACGGTTCTGTGGAAAGGGGTGAGTCTCCTTTGCCTAAAGCTTGGAGTGTGGGACTGATGATGACCGCCATGAGGAGGAAGGGTTTGGGGACTCTCCTTGAGGCAGTCGGGAGGCCCTGGGCGTCCTGGATAGGGTACTGAAGCGTTCGAAGCTGCATTTTAGGAAGATCATTATGGTAGCAGCATAAGGGATGGACGGTATAAAGAAAATTCCAGGCAGAGAACACAGTTAGGAGGCTCTGCTGGTGTAACTAATAATCCAGGCAAGAGGTGAGAAGGGCCAGAAGAAGGACCAGAAGTCTTGGTGGGAAGGAGAGGGGAGGTAGAGGACCGAGGACCAAGGTGGTGAGCCAATTCCGGGGTGGGGGCTCGTGAGGCTTTAACTAGGACGAGATGCTCCAGAGGATGAGTGACAACCCCCCACCCCAGCCCTGATAACACAAACAAGAATCACAGAACCGTGACGTGTTAAGTGTTAACAACTTCAGACGCATGTGTGTTTGGGGCTCAGACACGTTTAAAGGGGCCACAGGTTGTCTTTTCATGTGTCTTTGGAACTGCACACTTTGTGTATCAGTGAACCCTTAGGATCCAGGTCCATTGGACCTGTAGGGATGGGCATTTTCCCCCAAAAAGTATACTTTGCAGACTAATATCACCTGTCCCTTTGAAATTGAGAAGAATTTGTCCAGAACTCCATTCCACATTTCGGGAACATCCTAGGTCTCTCCCACAATCTCAGGAATTTCAGGTCGGGGGAGCTTCTGTTTTTATAGTTACCTGTGGCTCTGAATCTCTGCTTCTCCTAAATCAACTCAGTTTATGGGTTACTACCATTCCGCCTGTGCTGATGCTGTTCCCTGCAGCGTCCGTCCACACCCAGCATAGCCCTCGCCTCACCCCCTTGGTTGATTTTCAAGATTCTGCTTTCTGATGCTGGGGTCTTCCTTAGGGAGGGAAACATGGGTTTCGATGTCAGGAGAGAAAAAGGAAGCGCTAGAAAACGTGGGAGCCATTTATACGGAAGTGACATAGGGGATGAGAGAGGCAGGAGACTGTGTACAGAGGGGCAAAGAAGACAGCTGCTGTGGGGCCAGAGGAAAAGGAGAGAAAGGAAAGAGAAGACGTGGTGGGAAAACAGGAGAATCCCCTCACAGAAGCCAAATGAGGGAGGAATTTCTGAAAGGGGAGAGTGATTTATAACAGCAGGTGCCAGCCTGAGGGTGAAAGTGATACAGAATGAGTTTGGCCGTTTCAGAGAAGAGTCTGGACACAGGTCGTCCTGGTTTCTCAAGGATCCAATGGTGTAGCGGTCGGACGTGTTTCTTCATTCCACCCAGGAACCTGGCACTTTCCCCTGTGAGAAGTGGCAATGGTGACATCTACAGGACATCGTCCGGAAGTGAAACTCTGTGCCTGGAGAGGAGGGCGCGTGCCCCACACTGCGTTACATCCCAGACGATGTCTCAAAAAGCAAATACTGCTCTCCTCCCGCGGTTCTAACACGTGAACTACAGGCCTGCCCATTCCACAAACTTAATTGAGACTAGGTTTGAACTTAAAAGCACACAGCAGCTGTTATTTTTCATTTGATTCCTGCCAATCCGATCGCTAAGACAGCAAGAAAAGGATTCATGTTATACACCGCAAGCAGTTTGCCTATAATTCATGAAAGCAATTACGCATCTCAGAAACCTAAGAGTCACACACTCTGTATCTGTCATTCAGTACCCAGAGAGAGAGAAAACCCATCACTTCCGCTCTACCAGGAACAGAAAGAGGAACACTGAAAACTCAAAAGCATTGAGACTTTATTGGGTAACAATGTTCTCTTGAAAACAAAGACTTACCCTAAGTATTGTGCTAACAAAATAGACGGGGGGTGATGTAACTGCTCACGTTTTCCTTCAATCGCATCTCCCTAATTTTTGGCTGAGTTTAAAAGAAACACAGAGACAGAATGATAGATTTACGTTATAAACAAAACAGAGGCCGAAGAAAGAATGCAATTAATAGAAAAGTTACAAAGATCGTAGATACTAATCCAGGCCTATCAATAATCACATTAAAAGTGAGTGGTCTAAATACACCAATTAAAAGACAGAGATAGGGCGCCTGGGTGGCTCAGTAGGTTAAGCGTCTGACTTCAGCTCAGGTCACGATCTCGCAGTTGACCGAGTTCAAGCCCCACGTTGGGCTCGGTGCTGACAGCTCAGAGCCTGGAGCTTACTTCAGATTCTGTGTCTCCCTCTCTCTGCCCCTCCCCTACTCTCTCTCTCTCTCTCTCTCTCTCTCTCAGAAATAAACATTTTTTAAAAAGAAAGATAGTTTAAAAAAATGATGTTTTAAAACTTAACTATATGTTGTCCACAAGAAACCCAATTTATTTTTTTTTCTTTTATTTTTTTTCTGTTTGTGAATTTAATGGCAGGGAGCTAAGATAGGGGTGCCCTGTGCCGTCTGTCTCTGCTTTTCCAGTGGTGAGGGGCCCCCCTGTAAGAGTGTAGAGATGGGTGGGTCATGGAGTGCAGAGTTGGGGTTGAGCTGGTGGGGCAGAAGGACTTTCAGGGGGCCCAAGCCACAGGGGATTGCTGGGCAGCATGGAGGGCCCTTCCGGTGTGTGACCAGGCATGACAGGTGTCCCTGAGACCAGTGTGGAAGCACTTGACCACCCCCCTCCCAGTTCTGAGGAGCTTGCACAGAGTCGGCAGGAGTGTGGGATGGCTACTGGCCCGCCGAGGTCCCACCCCCTCACAAGAAACCCAGTTTAAATATAAAGACCCAGATTAAAAGTAAAGTAAAGATATACCGCGCTAACCCTAATCAAGAGAAATAAAGAAGAGCTGTATTAATTTGAGACAGAGACTCCAGAACAAGGAAGTTTCTTGGAGATAGGAACGCTACATAATGATAAAGAGGTCAGTTCTCCAAAGACGTGTAAACCATTAAAGTAGTCGTTGGCATTTTAGGCTGACTCTGTTTGGGTCCAGTGACTTTTACATTCAGGTAATGCTCAGCTGTTGCAGTCCTGAGAACCTTGTTGCTTTAATCTCAGAAATCTCCTAAAAAGCCTCCAGGATTTGCTGGGGGGTGGGGGGGGGGGGAGGAAGAATTATAAACATCTCATGTGCCCCAGGTGCTGCTGTGCCCTTTACAATTTTTACGTGCATTGTTTCATTTAATTCTCACATTAACCTTTCGATGCAGGTGTTTCGATGCCCATCTTATAGATAACTCAGGTTGCTTGGATCACATAATATTTTGTGTATCATTTCACATATGAAATATTTAAGGAGCACCCGGTAAGTCTCAAAATCATAGAGTGGCTATGACACAGGGTGTTCCCTTAAGAAAATCCCAGTCAGATATCCCGTGTCACCTCATTTCATCCTCTTAGCATTGCAGGAAGACAGGCAGGAGAGCTCAGGAGAGCATTCCCACTTTCTGGATAAAGAAACAGAGGAAGAGAAGTTGTTTCTGGGCTTAGGGTCTGATGGCTGGTAAGCAGTAGAATTAACACTTCGTGCAGGTCTCCCGCCTCCAATCCCAGTGCACCTTGCACTGTTTTAACCATGATATTTTATTGACAAAGACGTGAAATTGATTTACGGTGGTCAGAATGACACAGAGGGGAGTCTTATCTGTCAGCATCATAGCAGGAGGACATTTATAGTGGGATATTTATTGCGGCCCCTGCCTCTGACCAGGGCTGCGCGGACAGTGACAATTCTCCAGAATACCACTGGAGTATTAACACATAAGCTTTTCGCAGGCAGCGGTGAGAGCGTTTCTGCCTTGATTTTCCTTATCCCTGTATGACGAGCACTGCCAACAGAACAAAATCTCAGCGCAAAACAGCATCTTGATTTCATGCTGAGATGAATCAATGGAGAACAGTGGTCCGTGGCTGCAGTGATAAGGTACGCTTCATTCAGCTATCCGGCACTATGAGTGAAGGAACACTAGTACCTTTCTGGTGTCTTACTGCCCTAAATTAAGTTACGAGGTTGGCCCGAGGGTCAGTGCTATGCTTCACCCCTGGAGACAAATACCCATCCATTGGAAGACTGTCCACCATGCCCAAGGCAAGCCATGAAACAGATTCAGATGGCTGTTAAGTGAAAACCACAAGATGCTCTATTTCCTCCCTCACAAAAGGAAAGGCCTGAGCAATTTTTCAGACCTGAGATATTCAGAATTTTTTCTTCTTTGTATTGTCAGAGTTTTTTTCTTGTTCAGGTCTTTAGTTCTACTTTTGACAATGAGCAACCCTTCAGAATGACCGTTTCTTACCTGAAGACCCAATGCAGAACCTAAGCAGGGGATCCAGAAGATTCAAAACTGAATTCTGCTTCTGGATGAGATGGAGAAAACAGACCCCGCCCCCTCTCTCCCACTGATGCAGCCATAGGAGCTGAGCAGAATGCACGAAGCTATTTGAGGACCCTGAAAAGCAAGACGTAGCAGGCAGGTTGGAACGAAGACCAGAATTTGAAGTATCACAGAACTGGTAGTGGGTTGCCAAGCTCTTCCCTCCAGTGCTCCCTGGCCTACCCTCAGTGCAGACCTGGAAGGAGACCTGGACATGAGCCCAGAAGGTTCTATGAGAAGTGAGATACGGAACTCCTTGCGCTCAGAGAAGGATAAGTAAATCTTTTTTTTTTTAACCTCATTTTCTCCTACCCCCAATCTGTACGTGGCTTGTGGTCTTGCCTGCAGCAATGGTGGTGACAGAAGCCTGCCACGGCCAGACCCCGAGGGAGGGGAGCTTTCCTCTCTGCTTGGAGTTGTATTCCAAGAGGGTGAGGCAAACCCGGATTGCTTTTCTGCCCTGTGTATCTGTCGTTTAGCCATAGATATGAGCGCAGGGTGAGAGGTGCACAGCAGAGTGGGATAACCAAGGTCCCAGCTCTCTGGCCACAGGATGAAAAGGGGGAGCCCCAGGGAACTGAAGGAATGGCAGGGGTTGGGAAGAAGTAGGGACTTGGGAAAGAAAATGACCCTTTAACATTGGTTTATAAACCCCTGGGCTCACCCCTCAGCTGCATTTGTGAGTGTCACCTTAAAGGCAGACATCGACTCTGAGAAATGCACTCAGGATAGGCCACTACCCAAGCGCCCGACTGGCCATTGTTGGTGTACACGTGGGGCAGATCCTCACAGCACTTCAAAGTCTTTGCAAACTGAAGTGACGCTAGAGGCACGGCCCACAGAAGGCCAGATGGGACGAGTAGCCCGGACTTTACTTGTCCACTTGCCTGCCGACGAGTCTCCATAGGGTCCAAACAGGACCCAGAGTCCTACGTCATAATACCCAAAGTCCCCAGGACACCATCGAAGATTAGCATAAAAGAAACCAGGAAAATGTCAACATGTCTGAGAAAAGTCAACAAATAGGCAGTCAAGTCAGGATGACACATATATTGGATTTAACTGGCAGACGTTAAATTCAACCATTTCTAAAATGCTCCAAGAAGTAAAGCCAAGTCCTCATAAAATTAACGGAAAGATAGGCAGTCTTATCAAAGAAATAGGAGATGGAAAGAAGAATTAAATGGAAACTTTAGAACTTAAAAATAGAAGAACCAAGATAAGAAACTCAGTAAAGAGAGAAAACAGAGGAAAGACTCAGTGAAATTGAAGATAGATCAATAGAAATTACCCAATCTGAACAAGAGAAAGAAAATCGATTCAAAACAAAACAAAAGAACAGACTTGGGGGCCTGTGAGACAATATTAAAAGGCCTAATATTTCCATCACAGGAATCCCAGAAGAAGAGGAGATAGTGTGTGCAGAAGAAAGTATTTGAAGAAATAATGGCCCCAAACTTCCCAAATCGGTGAAAGACATAAACCTACAGATTCTAGAAGCTCAGTGAACTTCAAACAGAATAAGCCCAAAGAAATCCATGCCCATATATACCATAATCAAATTGCTGAAAACTAGAGATAAAGAAAAAAATAATGAAAGCACTCAGAGGAAAATTTCACATTACCTGTAAGGGACAATTCAGATGTCTGCATATTTGCCATCATAAACCATGGAGGCCGCAAGACAGTGGAACATTTTCAAAGTACGGGAAGAAACAACCGTCAACTTAGGATTTTATACCCAGTGAGATGATCCTTTAGAAATAAAGGTGAAAGAAAATCTCAGATGAAGGAAAACCAAAAGAATCCTTTGTCCGCAGACCTGGTCTAAGAGAACGGTTAAAGGAAGTTCTCCAGACAGATGAGAGATGACACCCCTCCAAGTTCCAGAAGGAATTAGAGTAACAGGAATGAGGGGCAACAGAAATAATAAATATCTGGGTGTATAACGGACCATACTTTTCCTAGTGAGTGCCTCAAAATACAGCAAAAGCTGGAAGCCAAAATTATAATGTTGTCTAATGGGGTTTTCAGCACAGGGAGATGTGGTTCACAAGATTACTACACAGAGGAATTGGGCAGAAGTTTCTATGTGGCAGTATGATTTCTTCATTCCACTCATGGTAGTAAAATACTGCTTTTAATTAGTCTGTGAGAAGTTAAATTTGTATATTGTAGTTTCCAAATCAACAACTGAAAAATTATGCAAGATGTGGCCAAAAATGCAATAAAAAAAATTAACAAAGGGGCACCTGGGTGGCTCAGTCTGTTGAGCGTCTGACTTGAGCTCAGGTCATCTCACAGTTCGTGGGTTCGAGCCCCGCATCGGGCTCTGTGCTGACAGCTCAGAGCCTGGAGCCTGCTTCCGATTCTGTGTCTCCCTCTCTCTCTGCCCCTCCCCCTGCTCACACTCTGTGTCTCTCTCTCAAAATAAAAAAAGACATTTAAAAAAATTTTTTAATTAAAATGGAGCACTAAAAAATGTTCAAATAACCCTAAAGAAGGCAGGAAGGCAGAGAAAGGAGAACCAGAACAGAAGGAACAAACAGAAACAATACTCCACTCAACAATAGCAAAATACACATTCTTTTCAAGTGGACAAAAATGGAACATTTGCCAAGATAGACCATATTCTGGATCATAAAATGAACAGATTAAAAATAATTGGAATGATACAAAGTATGTTGTCTGACCTTGATGCAATTAGACAAAAATCAGTGTGAGAAAGATAACAGAATTTTAAAACATTTGGAAATTAACATACTTCTGAATAGTCCATAGATCAAAGAGAAGTCTCAAGGGAAATTAGAAAGTATTTTAAATTGAAGGAAAATAACACAACATTCAGAAATTTGTGGAACATGGCTAACATAGTGCTTAGAGTGATATTTGTAGCATTAAGTTCTCAGAAGAGAAGAAAGGTCTCAAATCAGTAATCTAAGCTTCCACCTGAAGACTGAATGAAAACAATGTATACTTATAGCATATAGCATAATTATCACACAAACATACTTCAAGCAAATGAAATAATAAAGGTAGGAAGAGAAATCAATGAAATTAAAAATAGAAAAATTAAGAGAGAATCAGTGAAATCCCAAACTGATTCCTTGAAACAGTCAATAAAATGGATAAACCTGTTGTAAGGTAGAAAGAAAGAAAGAAAGAAAGAAAGAAAGAAAGAAAGAAAGAAAGAAAGAAAGAAAAAGAAAGAAAAGAAAGAAAGGAAGGGAGAAAAAGAAAGGAAAGAGAAGAGAAGAAAGAAAAGAGGTGGGGGAAAAGAAGGAAGGAAGGAAGAAAGAAAGAAAGAAAAAGAAAGGGAAGAGAAGAAAAGAGAAAGAAAGAGAAGAAAAGAGAAAGAAAGGGAAGAGAAGAAAGAAAGAAAGAAAGAAAGAAAGAAAGAAAGAAAGGGAAGAGAAGAAAAGAGAAAGAAAGAAAAAGAAAGAAAGGGAAGAGAAGAAAAGAAAAGAGAAAGAAAGAGAAGAAAAGAGAAAGAAAGGGAAGAGAAGAAAGAAAGAAAGAAAAGAGGGGGGAAGGAAGGAAGGAAGGAAGAGAAAAGAAAAAGAAAGAAAGAAAGAAAGAGAAAGAGAGAAAGAAAAGAAAGAAACTTACCAGCACCAGGAATGAAGAGAGGGGATATTCTCATAGACCACACAGATATTAAAAAGGAATAAGCTATTGATACATGGGACAGCTTGGGTGATTCTCAGAGGCATTCTGCTGAGTGAACTAAGCTCGTCTCAAAAAATTACATACTCTGTGATTCCATGTATGTGACACTTTCCAAAAGATAAAGCTATAGTGATAGAAGGTAGATTAGTAGTAGCCAAGGGTCAGGTGTGTGTGTGTGTCGGGGGTGGGGAGTTGTTGTGAATGGATTTTTTTTTCTTTTTTTTTTTTCTTTTTTTTGAGTAATGAAACTTCTGTGTTCTGGTTGTGGTGGTAGTTACATAAATCTATAAATGTTTTACGCCGTATAGAACCATACACAAAAAAGCCACACATGCACACATAACCCAGTCAGCATTACCCTGTGTTGATTTTTAAAATAAATTTTGTTAAAGCAGAAAAAGGTGACAACTCATGTGATCACTTTCCTATTGTCCTTTGGGTCTTACTCATTTGAAACTTGCAGGGAAGGCAAATCTATTTCGTGTTTGGTGGGGTGAATTTTCACTTCTTTATGGGAATAGGTCGCCTCTGCAGTAGGACACTGTGTGAAGTGTTAATTTGTGGTGAATTATAGTCAAAGCATTTGTTCCCTCTGATTTGGGCATCCAGGCACACAGGCACCCTCCCCATAGCATGCCACAGAGCTCAGTGAGGACTCAGACTCTCAACTTCACCTTGAAAACCCTGAGAGACCAAAAAAAAAAAAAAAAAAAAAAAAAAAAAAAGATTTGACAGAGTAAGTTAATCTGGGTAGAAATTAATGTCTAGACTCCCATTCTTCCTTAGAGGAGCCGAGCTGGAAAGGGGAAAGAATGTTCCAAAAGAATCTCAAGATTCAGCCTTAGTCTGTTTGCACCTGCCTCGGGTTTAGTCCTAGAGGAGGGACTTAAATAAGTGGAACCCCCACCATAATTTGGAGGATCGCAGAGGGGTGGGGACCCTTATCTTGTTCAGCCCACTTGGACTCTTGGCAGTTACAAACTTGACGGACTTCTCTCAAGCCACAGTGGATGGAGGGAGGAGGAGCAGAGGTTGCCAAAGAGTGCTAAGGGGCAGAGCGAGTCTCCTGCAAGCTTCAGAGGGTAGAAAACACCACCAATACAAGATGGAGCAGGGGACCTGTGTGAATCCAACCCCCAGAGGGCACAGTCCTCCTGGGATGTCATGAGGACAAAGCCAGGGACCACAGCCCTTCGGGTATGGTTTTACTCAGCAGCGGGTATGATGTGAAAGCTGACACTCCCAGGATCCTTCCAGAAGAGTCATCACTCAAAGGCTGCCAGCCCAGGACGTAGATGGGAGGAGAAGCAGAAGCCACCAAGCCCTTGCTCCTACCATGATCAGTGACATGAGTCCCCTGGGATCAATCCAGGGTGGAGTGGAGAAGAGAAAAACGCACGGGGCAGGGGTGGGGGTGGGGGGTGGGGTGGGGGTTAAACTAGAAAGTGACTGATTTATGTAAACGTACCTTGAGAAATGATGGGATTAGCTCTCACCTAAAAGCAAGTAAATTACATTTCCCAATGCTTAGGAAAAATGGGGGCTCAAGGATAGAGATTAAGAAAATAAGGAACTTTTTTTTAATACTTTTGAATTTTTGAAGTTCATATCTGTAACATACCTTTTTAAAAAAACTGTTACAACTGAAAAAACAGGAAAGAATGATGGCATTAGTGTTTCTTTGTCCCAAGCTCCAGATGAGATCCCAGAACTCTAACAGTCTACACACACTCATCTCTCTGTGGGTTAGATCTGGCATAACCAGTGAGTATATTGTGTTGGTGACATCATCAACCTCTACTTGTAATACTTTAAATTGTTCTGCTAGAAGGAATGCATCCGAGATGGGCTTGTGGGGCGCTCTGCCTTTATCAGCAAAGAAAACACGGAGGTCAGCTTAGGCTGCTACAGAATAAATCCCATGCTGCGGGGGAGAGCTGCTCTCGCATTCCCTTCTAGGAACATCTGCCTTGATTTTAGGAGGATTGAACTTGGCGAGGGAAGAAAGAGGTAGCACAACCCAAATTAGAACCTGCAGCTGGCTGGAAACCTTTCTGCTGCTGCTGGGAAACTATCGCGAGGGTCCTGAAGGGGCAGATTTCTGGGCTTCTGCCCAGATGCAGGTGGTGCTGGAGGAAGAGGAGAAGCTCTATGCCCGGAAAAAAAATCTGGAGCACATAAACTAGACTAGACAGGAGTGAGGGGAAAGTTTGCAACCACGGCCAGTAAAGCAGCTACGATTTCTAATGCAATGAAAAGAAGGGGGTTGATACTATGGAATCAGAGGCTACAGTACTTACAGCAGAGGGCAAGTTACAGCATAGAAAATAACCTGCCGGAATATAGGAATTACTTACAGGCATCGGCACTAAGAGGGACTCCTGTTCTGTTTCCCCATCGCTGTCGTTGGCTAACGTCGTGGGAGCTTATCATGTGCCAGGCACTTGGGTGCAGGCCCCCCCGCACCTAGTCCCGTTTAATTCTTCCGGCAACCCTGCAGTGGGCCCTGTCATTACTGAGCGGTGAGTTGCTTTGCCCGAAGTCACACAAGTAAATAAGAGAAGGGCTGAGATCTGAAGCAAGGCGGCTGGAACGGTAAAGCCTGGTTCATCACTGCATTCTGCTGCCTCCCAGTAGTTTACATTTGGAATGATACTTAGTACAATAGGGTGAGGAAAATTGGGGATCAGAAAACCTGACTCAGCTCTGCTCCTTAACAGCACTGTGGCCTGGAAGACTCACAGAACCCCTCTCTCTTTCCGTTTCTTCATCCGTAAAAGGAGGCTCTTACGAGGATGGACTGAGACCATAAAGATACACGTAAAAGTGGCCTCAACACTTGGTGACAATGACTGTTTATTCAAACAATAACCATCAAGTGCTTGCTCTGGACCAGAACTGCGCTCAGTACTGGGAATACGATAGGGCACAAAACGGACGTGGTCTGTGTCGTCCTAGAGCTCAGATTCCGGCAGAAGGAATGATCAAGTTGCCAGAAAAATAAATATAAAAAGCAGCAGGGGAGGCTGTGGCGTAGTCTGGGGGGTCAGGGATGTGGCCTGAGATCGAAAAAGGAGGTCAGGGAATAATATTGCCAGCAGATAGGGGTGCGGTCGGAGGGGAGTGTGGCTGCATGAAAAAAATCACCATGGAGGGGAGGGGACACGGCAGGTCCGTAGAGTAGAAGGAGGCCAGGGGAGGCCAGTCGAGCGCTAGGCTGGGAAAGTGGTTGACAGGCCACACCACGCAGATCCTAAGCGGTGATGGAGATCCTGTCCTTATCTAAGAGTAAGAGGAAGTCTCTGCCTAGAGAGTGATCTGAGAAGACTCATATTCCAAGAACAGATGGGCGGGGAGACCAAACAGGAGGTTATGGAAGTAATCCAAATGGGACCGCATGGTAGTGCCTGGGTCCAGCATGGCGGGTGTGGTGACAGAAGTCTATGGATGGTTGGTTGGAGAGATATTTAGGAGGAAGTTGAGTAGGAAGTGGTGATGTGTTGGAATAGGGGTACAGAAAAAGCGGCTGCCAGGACGAGGTCTAGGTGTCTGTCTGGGGAGCCAGGTGAACGGGGGTACCGCTTACTGAAGTAAAAACGAAGAGATGAGCATACTCTGCCGAGGTTCACGAATTGGGCCACTAGACATGGAGAGTTTGAGGTTCTTCTGAGACATCAGGCGAAGGTGTCAAGTAGGCTAAATAGAACTGGCACTCTTAAGACCCCTGGCTGGGACATTTTGTCTGACTGACTCACTTTGCGAGGAAGCGACCCAGCCCCTGCTGTAGGCATTCACTGTCTGGACCCAAACAGACTCTTCTTTCGCCTAAGACCCAGAGCCTTCCCTCAGAGAGCTGGCCTCATCTGTGACGTTGCGTGAACACATGACAGTGAGAAAACGTAAGTCAGCGTGTGATGAATTATCAAGCATTGGGGCCTGCTGGAAACGAGTGGGGCAGCTTCCTGGAAGAAGCGAGGCCCACGTGGGAGACCCCCGACAGGCTGAAGGACAGGTGGCAGAGAAGAAAGTGATGCAGCAAGGTGAGCAAGAGAAGAGAGAATAAGCACAGGGCTGAGGCAGGAAGCGGTGGGGTGACCAGCTGGCTGTGGTTTGCAGTGTGTGCGTTTAGATGCTTCTGGGTCACGGAGTCCGGCACTTAGAGCAGTCTTTGAGGATGAGACGGGCATTCTTTGAATTGTCAGCTTTCTATCTCACTGGCTTCTGGTCTCGTGAAACGATAGATCACTCACTGCAAATGGCCAACAGAAGTTCAGATGACCTGAAAGTAAAGTGTGTGTATATATTTAGATGTTTTTTTTTTTTCCCTCATGCAAGGCTTTAGACAGTTAGCAGAAATGATGCTTTAAAATAGACAAGAGGACCTGAAGGAGACGATGTCTATTTCTGCACGATCCCTGCTATTGGGGGGCTGCTGGGGGCGACCCTGTAACCTAACGTGGGGGCCCTGCAGTGGGAGGGAATGGACAGCCGTACAGAACCAAGGCCCTTTTCAAATTTTCATACACGTGGAAAAACGTCTTCCGACTTGAATAAAAAGTATGTCAGGAGAAAGAAGATTTCTCATTCTGGGCAATTCAGCTTTGTACTCCTGCCACATCAGGCCTGCCCTCTTTCGTCCCCTCTTTCAGGACTCAGAAGCGGTGTGGCCCCTGTGGTTGTAGAGCCCACGAGAAGGTCTGTGCGTGGAACAGAGCGGGAGGGCAGCCTCGGGCATGGCCTTTGCTGAAGGACGGCTTCCCTCCCCCGGCCACTTGCAAAGAGGGAGCGTTTGTTAATTTCTAACTGTCCGCTTTTTCTCAGTCATAGGGAAACTTGTGCAGAACATTCAAAGTAGTTCAGGGACAGCCACTTTGGGGCCCATTTAAAATAAGTTGACCTATATTGTATATAATTAAACGTGGAGTTGGGGTTGCATTTTGAAAATTGCTTTGAAGCTAATGAATACTTTCTGTAGTGCACTACAGCAAAATTCCCAAAGAAAGAGAAAAAAAAAAAAAAACCCTTTGTGTATTTATAAAGCATCTCTTTGCATGAACATATTTTATGAGACCTAGACAGCAGGGGAAAATGTCAGCTAAACGAAGAATCATCTCTTCCAATGGAAGAGACTTTTTTTTTTTTTAAATAACAAAATAGAGTAACGATGGCGTCCATTTCCTTATCCAAGCCCAGTGGAAATCCTGTGTTCATCAGACTCCTGATACTATCTGAAATCTCTGAAGTAACCATGATTTATGTCCACACTCAACAAAAGTACCAGCTTTTTGTAACCCAAGGTCTGCTTGGGATGCAGAATTTGTATGTGCATTCGCACTCTGGGTACCGTTTCAGCCCACCGAGAGGGAATCCAAACGGTCAATGGCAAGAGCTCAGTCCAAACTGTAGTCTGGATTCCCATGTCCATTAATAGTCTAGGTCCCTTGAGAGCCCCAGGATTAAACTAACGGCCTCTGCCACTTGTGATTGCAAAGTGTCATGTTCTATATGGTTTTTCTCTTATCTCCGTCGGGACAACAGCTCGGGTACATGACGCCTGTCCAGCCACAGCTGCTGACATCGCTCCAGGGACACATACCTCAGGCAGCCAAGGCCTGCACAAGACACGGCCTCATCTTCTCAGTCTGGAAATCATTCAAACATGGCAGCCCCAGCGTTGGACCCCAGCCAGCAACACTCCTAGCCCTGCTGCTGTGTCCAACCTGTCTTAATTTAAGCCATTTAACCGTAGTTATTTCCAGCTGAGAACAGGTTCTAGCTCCTGCTGAAGCAGGGCTGGTGGCCTAGAGACATCTAGCTGTAGTTTTTAAAACATCATTGGGGGGACCACTATATCAGTTTGTAACACTAGTGTTAGGGCCAGAGTTTAATCCCAATCCCAGTTACATTCGTGCATTCCTTACTTGTTTCTTCTGTCTACAGTATGCCAGATGTGCTCTTAGGGCTGCAACATCCAGCAGGGAATAAGGCCAACACTGGCTTCCAGGCTACAGTTTATCAGTATGAGATAAAGGTTTAGGAGCATGATAAGGCAGGCTGAAAATGAGTCAACATTTGTTAGAAATGCAAGGTCCTTCTATCAAAATACCTTCCCAACACATGTTCTTTTATAGTCCAGCCAGAAGATCATTTCTGGTTTCACTGTCCCTGTGGCCCCCTCCTTCGGCCCATCCCTGTCCTCTGAGGATGGTGGGGCAGCCCTGGGTGCTGGCCATGCCGCACTCACAGATGACTGAGTTGCCCTGACCTTGGTGCCCAGGTGCCCAGGTAGGGAGTGGGCAGAAAGTAGAGATGTCAAGGATAACCAAGAGGGTTTCGATTATGTCCTTCTACAGGCCTTTCCTTACCTACACTTCAGAAAAGGGGAGATGGAGAATTCCTTTACCCCCTGCCCCGTCACGTAAACACGTGGCAGTGGTCTCCAGTGTCCCCCGATACTGAAATCTCTAGTGCAGGTTGCCTGTCGCCTGCCACTGCTGGAGTCCTTCCTTCCCTGGTTTGTCCTTTCATACAGTTTAGAGGCAACTGAACTATAGGACAGAGCTGCTGTGTGCCAGGTCAGCCAGTGGTAGAATCGCCAACACTCACAACACCATCCCATCCAGATGTGAACCAAAGTGAGACATTTTTTTGTTTGCCAGAGTAGAAGAAAGACTCCCACCAGTTGAGAGGAAGTCATGATTATTGTAGCTTTCTGATCAAACCTTTCCCAGCATTCTTTCTACACTGGGAAAGGTATATGCTGTCTCCAACAGGGTACCCCACTTGAGTACATGCAGCACATTTTATAAAGAAGCCTGTTGTTGCAGGGGATCCCCAATAATGTGGGAAAGATAGGAGAGGTTCTTGGTAAACTGACGAAGTAGGATTCTTGCTGGCCAGACGGTTGTAGGCAGGCTGAAGACAGAACCAATTACTCCCCTAAAAGAGAATAACTCCGGTAAGCCTGCACTCTAAATAGAGATTTTGGAAACGGAAAAGGCATGGCACCTTTTTCCTGCTTGCATGGCAGAGCTTAGAACTTTATGGAAAGCAGTCTCACTGTCCCCTGATAGGACCATTCTCTCCATACACCAAGGGAAGGGGCCCTGGGACAGTCCTTTCGTTAGTAAGTCTTGCCATTTGTGTCCTGGTAGATCTTGCATTCCAAGAGCTTAAAGACTTAAAGCCCTAGAATCTTGAAGTTTTCATTTCTCCACTCCACAAATATTTACTGAGAGCTTGCTATGTGCTAGGCAGGATGGTTAGGCACAAGGGGTGGACTTGGTGGGGAGGGGGTAACAGGTTGTATATAAACCCGTTGAACTTACAGGTAACGTGTAAGATCAGAACTGTAACGAGTGGGTGTGTGGAGTGGCACATGGTATAGGGAGGGCATATAAAAGCAGAGCTGACCTCTCATGGGAGGTGAGGGAGGGACTTCTAAGGAAATAACGATTGAGCTGAGAACTCAAGGGTCCTTTTAGCAGATGAGGAGGAAAAAGAATGAGTATCCCAAACAACAGGAGTGTCAACACAAAGCACCTGTAATGGGAGAAGGCTGGCAGAACCATAAGCATGAGGGATGGATGGAGAAGAGGCCACGAGACTCTGGAGAGAGGAGCGTCGTGGAGACATGACAGGCAGAGCAGGTTAAGGTGTGGTGTTCCATCCTAAGAACACTAGAGAGCAGGTTAAGCTTTTGGGGGGGATGTGTAACCGTCCGCTTTGTGTACCCATGAAGATTGCTCTTGCAGAGGGTGAGTAGAGGACGGAAAGGCCAGAGTGAATTCAAGGAGATCCCTGGTGGGGGGCTGTTGGAGTGAGGATCCAAAAGGTGACAACATCCTGGGTAATAGTGGAAGGCAGAAGAAAGGTGACATGAGGAGATACTTGGGCGACAGCAGTCAGTAGGACTGGGGGTAGGACTGGCTATGGGGCTGCTTAGGAGACGTGTTTAAGGAGCTTGGCTTCAGATCGCTTAGCCGGGTGGTTGATGGTACCGTTTACTGAGACTGATATAGTGCATATGCCTATCCGTGGCAGTCAGCATTTTAAAATCCTGTGAGTGATATTCCCAGCTATCAATATAAACACTAGAAACTCTCTTAGTCTGTCACACCTAGAAATAGAGCACATACATGTCATATCTGTATCATGGTACTTCACTCTGAGCATGCGTTTACTGGAGCACAGAACTTTGTCATACTCTCCTGTGGAGTTACAGCCATGGGGCTCTGAGGACACAACGCCCAAGATGAGTTGACCCCAAATCCACCAGCCTATGTGAAATTAACCCGCTGGTTGGGCAGACAGCCAGGATGGGGAGGTTACAACTCATTCCGGGTCTGTTCTCAGCCCCAGTGTATTTCCCTTCGTCAGTAGCATCATGACAGGTGACTGTGAAGTCGCTGTTACCACAAGTGGAAAAATTAAGATCAGGAAGGTTGGCTTTGTTCTCTTCTCATTATTTTTTTTATAGTTTACTCGGTTAATCTTGTGGGTAACATGAAGGGGCATTTGGTAAAATGCAGCATATCTACACATGGAAGTCTAGCAAAATGACATCTAGTTCCCTTCCATGGTAATCTACCCAGGAAAAGAGATTACTGAAACCAATCTTTGTTCTCTGGGATCCAAAGTCTGGCGTCCGTCTACACACACAGAGCTTGAATTTAATTCTTATTTTATTTTGGCTTCCTAGTTATCAAACCAGCTACAAAGCTGAAGTCGTTGTTTATTTTTTTAAGTGTTTATTTAAATTCCAGTTACTTAACATACAGTGTCATATTCGTTTCAGGTGTATAGTTTAGTCATTCAACGCCTCTATAAAACATTGCTAGAACTGTTAAATGAATTCAGTGAAGTGAGAGGGTACAAAGTCATGGTACAGAAGTCTGTTGCGTTTCTGCACACCAACAACGAAGCAGCAGAAAGAGAAATTAAGGAATCAATCCCATGCACACTTGCACCAAAAATAATAAGATACCGGGGAATAAACCCAAACAAAGAAGTGAAAGACCTGTCCTCTGAAAACTATAAAGCACTGGTGAAAGAAATTGAAGATGAACCAAGAAATGGAAAGACCTTGTATTCTCATGGATCAGAAGAAAACGTATTGTTAAAGTGTCTACACTACCCAAAGCAACCTACACATTTAATGCCATCCCTATCAAAATAACACCAGCGTTTTTCACAGAGTGAGAAGAAAATTTGTATAGAATTTTGCACAACTAAAATTTATATGGAACCAGAAAAGACCCTGAATAGCCAAAGCAATCTTGAAAAAGCAAAGCAAAGCTGGGGGTATCATGATTTCAGACTTCGAGTTATGTTACAAAGCTGTTGTGATCAAAACAGTATGGTGCTGGCACAAAAATAGACACATACATCAATGGGACAGAATAGAAAACCCAGAGATGAACCCACAACTATATAGTCAATTAATCTTCAACAACCCAGAAAAGAATATCCGATGGGAAAAGGTCTCTTCAATAAGTGGTGTTTGGAAAACTGGACAGCAACATGCAAAAGAATGAAAATGGACCACTTTCTTAACACTACACACAAAAATAAATTCAAAACAGATGACGGACCTGGGTGCCTGGGTGGCTCAGTTGGTTAAGCGTCTGACCTTGGCTCAAGTCATGAGTTCGTGAGTTCAAGCCCCACATCGGGCTCTGCACTGACAGTGCAGAGCCTGCTTGGGCTTCTGTCTCTACCTTGCTCTCTGCCCCCCCCCCCAACTCTCTCCCTCTCAAAATAAATAAACTTCAAAAAAATAATAAAAAATTTAAAAATGGATGAAAGACCTAAATGTGAGATAGGAAACGATTAAAATCCTGGAGAACACAGATAGTAACCTCTTTGACATCAGCCAGAGCAACTTCTTAACTAGATATGTCTCCTGAGGCAAGGGAAACAAAAGCAAAATACACTATTAGGACTTCCTCAAAATAAAAAGCTTCTGCACAGCAAGGGAAACGATCAACAAAACTAAAAGACAGCCTATGGAATAGAAGAAGATATTTGCAAATAGCATATCTGATAAAGGGTTAGTATCCAAAATATAAAAGAACTTATAAAACTCAACACCCAAAATATGAATAATCCGATTAAAAATGGGCAGAAGACGTGAATAGACATTTTCCCAAAGGTGGTTGTTTATAATCATCAAAGTCAATTTTGACTTTCCCACTGCAGATCATTTTATTTTAAAACTGAAAAAATAATTAAGCCACCTTTGCAGGCAGTGCAAGTAGGGGAAATGTTTTAGGACACATGATTTATGAATGACTTATATGGGATTATCACCTCTGAGTAGAATCTGAGTTTGGTTCCATTGGTTTAGGAGTTTTGATGGGTACATTCTCAGCTCTTGTATCCGTTTGAACTGAAAAAGCCAGGTCAACATTTTAGGTCTCGCTGTATATAGCTTGCTCAAAGCCATTTGTTGTCTTGCCCCCGGAAGTACTTCCTAGTGGAACTGCCATTACAAAGGGCCCCCTGCGTCTATGCACCCCCTTCTTTTTCTTATAGCAGTGACAACCTATCAATTAAGCTTATTAAAACTCTCATAGACACGGTTACATACTCAATGCCTCTGTTCTCATTGAAATTGATCGGAGTTTTAATCATAGTTTCCTTTTACTGGCAGAAAGGAGAAAACAAAGGTTCTTTTAATGATAATCTTTTTTTTTTTTTTTTTTAACAAAGAGAAACTACTGGAAGGAATCATGAAGCCCAAAGTTTGCAGGGTTAGGGGTTTATAAGACCGTGGAGAGTAGCTGATGTATTAGACAAACAATGGATTTGTGAGATGCATTTGCATTGAGCCTAATCAGATATTTGGGGGTCCCTATTGGGCTGAAATAGGTTGGCTGGGAGCAGCGCCCCTGCAGATGGTTCCACTACATTACTTTTTGAGAAATTCCTAAAGGGCTATTCATATTTGTAGTTGGTTTCAGGCTCAGTGGAACCCCAAGGGCTTTGGTTACACCTGAGCAGGTGTCCCAATACCATTGCTGCCTCCCTCTCGAGCCCTCTGCTGGGGTGATGATGTGACCAGACTCTACTGTGATAACGTACAGTATGAAGTGAGGAGGAGTGTTAAGTTAGACAGGTCTGATTCCTTCCTTCAGACAGCTTCGGGGAAATAGCCTAGAATGAGGGTACCCTTGAGAGCTTTAGGGACCTTCTTCACACTTCCATCAGTTTTCTTTTATACATTTTTTTTAAGTTTATTTATTTATTTTGAGAGAGGGAGAGAGAGAGCATGCATAAGCGGGGTTGGGGAGAGGGGGGCAGAGAGAAGGAGAGACAGAATCCCAGGCAGTCTCCACACCATCAACAAGAGCCCGATGTGAGGCTCAAGCTCACGAAAGGTGAGATTGTGACCTGAGTCAAGATCGAGAGTTGGCCACCTAACCGACCCAGCCACTCAGGCACCCCTCCATCAGTTTTTTTTTTTAAATTCGTTCTTTCAATCTCTTTTATTGTGGTGAAATATAAATATAGTAAATAATAAAAATAAAATTTAGCATTTGACCATTTTTAAGTGTACAATTCAGTTGCGTTAAGTACATTCTTATGGTTGTGCAGCCTTCATCACCATCCGTCACTTTTTCATTTTCCTCAGCAGAAACTCTATCCCCATTAAACACTGACTCCCATTTCCCCTCCCCCTAGTCCCTGGCACCCACCATTCTGCTCTCTGTCCCTGTGAATTTGACTATTCCAGGTACCTCAAAGCAGTGGAATCCCACAGTATTTATCCTTTTGTGTCCAGCTCATTTCACTTAGCATAATGCCCCCCAGGTTCATCCCTGTTGTCACATGTGCACTTTCGGTCTTGGAGATCTGTGCAGAGTGCTGGGAAAACAGAGCTGAGTCCCAGCACCATGGGGACACCCAGCTGAGGCAAGAGTCCTCAACTCCCCTCACATTGTCTCTGGACGGACCACCCTGGTTCTGAGGAAATTAAGCAATAATCTTGATTAAGCCAGGAATATGTTGGAGAATCCTTTACACACAGAAAATTTCATACTTTTGGGTGTACACTTTATATGAGTTTTGATGCCGTGATGCTTTTTAATTTTTTTTAATGTTTATTTTTGAGACAGAGAGAGACAGAACACGAGCAGGGGAGGGGCAGAGAGAGAGAGGGAGGCATACACAGAGAGAGAGAGACACAGGGATGGAGGAAGACACAGAATTGGAAGCAGGCTCTAGGCTCTGAGCTGTCAGCACAGAACCCTCTGTGAGGCTCGAACTCACGAGCTATGAAATCATGACCTGAGCTGAAGTCAGACGCTTAGCCGACTCAGCCACCTAGGCTCCCCTTGATGGAGTGATGCTTTTAAGGGCTCCCAGCTCAGCAATTGATAAAACTCAAAGTGTATATATGAGGTTCATAGAGATAGAAAGTAGGGACTGGGGGTGGGAGAAGAGGATAGGGAGTTAGTGTTTAATGGGGGCAGAGTTTCATTCTGAGAAGATGAGAAAGTTCTGGAGATGGATGCTGGTGGCTGTACGATAAGGTGAACACGCTTAATGGTGCTGAATTGTACACTTAAAAATGGTTTTAAGTGTATCATCTGTGCAGCGATATCTGGTATTTGGGAATCCAGAATGGCTTTAACCAAAAAAAGAAAAGAAGTCTATTCCTTTTCATGGACTGAACTAGAGAAATCCATACATGAGACAATCACAGGATCGCTCGAGGAAGCATGAATGATGGTAACATAACTGCACAGCCCTCCTTTCTAGGGCCAGCTGGTGAGCAAAGCCAGGAAGAAGGCAAGATAACAAGCTTGCAGTCAACCCACACTTCCTGATCTCTTTATTATTGTTTCGATACGTTGCAGTCTCTACTGATCCCTAGAGCTGCCCAGAATACTGCCCAGCCTCGCAAACTTCAATCTGGAGAATAGCAGAGTCCCAAGGCCGTGACCCTTTGTTGTTCCTTTTGTGACCTGATAGGACCTTGAGCAAATCTTATTTCTGTTTCCTGGATACCAAGTGGAACTATCACCTTTGAAAACTTTTGCCTTAGCCTCTCTCCCAAAACAGGTACTCATGCAACCGGTAACTTCCTAATTAGTACTGGTGGGCCTGCTGCCCTCCCTGTTAGCTATGCTCAGAATCTCAGTGAGATGTTGAGTTCTTTCTCCCCTTATCACGTAGCCAATTAGTCACCAAGACTCAGGAGGCACCTGGGGTAAGGGCCACAGTTCTTGGATGACGCTGAAGGTGGGATTCAGGCTGTGTCTCCATTAGATTTTGTCCACATGGTCAATACCATGCTGAGCACACATAGCCGGGAAATCAATCCTTCCTGAATTCAATTGCATTTAAAAAACAGAGCTCTTTTAAGCACTGTGAAAGTTACAATCTTATTTTTAATGTTACGTTTTTAAAAGTATGTTACAAGTTATATAACACTTTGTAATGATTCTTTTCATATCATGAATTCATTCAACAAGTATTACTGAATGCTTACAATATAACAGCACTATTCTAGGCTCTGGAGATCCAAAGTAGAGTTTCTGTCTTCATGACCTTGTATTGTAGCGGGAAAGACATAAACACATGTACAATATAACGTAATTTCATATAATTATGAATGCTACAAAGACAGTAAAGCCAGGATAATGGCATAAGGGGTATCTGGGGGTATCTGGGGGTGGGTTACTTTGGGGTAATCAGGGAAGAGGTGACTTGAATGCTGTGAAGGAGCCAGCCTTGTGAAAATGTGGAGGGAAGAACGTTCCAGCCAGAGGAAGCGTGAAATGCACAGGTCTGGAGACAGTAATGGGTTTGAGGTGTTCGAGAAACTGCAAGTACGTGTGGCTGGGATGCCAGGAATAAGGGGGCAGATAGAAGGAAATAAAGCTCAAGCATTAGGCAGGACTCAGCTCATCTATCTGTGGTAAGTGCTGTTGGGAGGTTTTGACCTGGATCCTGTATGACCGGATTTATGTGTTTCAAAGACCACCCTGGCCTCTCTGTGGAGAATGGATTGTGGAGAGACCAGAGCAGAGGCAGGAAGGTCAGGTTAGAGACCGTGAACAGAACCCAGGTACAAGGTCTGATGGCTTGGACCAGGATGACAGTGGAGGAGGTGGCGAAAGGTGAACTTGGATATATTTTGAAGGTGGAGCAGACAGTGTGGGTGGATTGGATTTCGGAGAGGCGGTGAAGGGAAAGAGAGAAATCAGAGATGTCTCCTGGGTTCTTGGTGTGGATAGTGAGTGATCTGTGGTGCTGTTAACGGAGATGAGGAAAACCAGGGGAGGGGCCAGTGGAAAAGGTGGGATGTCCTCGCTCTCAAGGTACCTATAGGACTTCCAGCTGAGTTTTTGCTTTATTAAGAAAATCCATAGCATTTATGCACGGCAGAGCCAGGATTATTAATCAGGATGCCCAAAACCCATATTTATTACCAGTCCATTAGGCTATGCTGTACTGCAACTTAACAAACCCTTCAGGGATGCTACTTGTTTTGCTTAAGTGGCTGTTTTAAGAAGACAGGAACATAAGTCTTTTTGTCAGAATTCATTAATATATTCATTATGTAGGGGAAACATTGTCATGCCGTGCTTTCAAAATATGGTGTCTTTCAGATCTTTTTAAAATTGGTGCCCTGCAGAATTCAGCAGCAGAAAGCTGAGAAGAGAAGAAAAAAGTCTTTGTCTGCCTCTCTTGCTGTCAGATTTGAAATGAAATAAATGACATCCAGCTACACTGAGACAGTTCGGGGTCTTGTTTCTACAAACTCTGTAAAACGAATAACAATTGTTTGTGAACTCATGAACTTATACTCAGTGGTGGTTAAGATGTCACTCAGTCACCCACTGGGGACAGAACACTGCCAGACATGATGAAAGACTTTCTTAAAGAATAATCACATGGTTTGTATTATCTAGAAGCATATAATCCAAAGAAGGAAAGAGTACCAACTTCCCCAAATGCTCAAAAACAGAAACACAGAGAACATATAATCAATATATAATAACTTCTGGTGTATATGTTTCAGTTCTCTGACATTTTTTTTAATTTTAGAGAGAGAGTGAATGAGTGGGAGAGAAGGGCAGAGTGGGGGGGTGGGGGAGAGGGAGAGAATCTTAAGCAGGCCTCACACTCAACGTGAAGCCCAGTGCATGGCTCTATCAGGTTCTATCCTATGACCCTGGGATCATGACCTGAGCTGAAATCAAGAGTCAGACACTCATCCAACTGAACCACCCAGGCACCCCAATTCTCTGGCATTTAAATCTGTATAGGAAAATGCTGTGGGGGGAAAAAAAAATCCAAGAGTCACTATTAGCTTAGCCTAGAATAGTGCCTGATGTATAGAAAGCATTCACCAACATTTGTTGAATAAATGACATGAAAAGAAGTACTACAAAGTGCCATGCAATTTGTAACATACATTTAAAAATGAAATGTTGGGAATTAAGATTGTGACCATCACAGTGCTTGGTAGACATACACTTTTTAAATGAAATTCGTTAAATTCAGGAGGGATTCCTTGTGTAGCTATACCATCAGCTTGGGTTTCTACCATCAGAAATCCATGTCAGCGGGTGGGGCTGGAAGGACTGTAACACCTCTGTTCAGAAATATTTTCTCCAAATATGTGTACCGTGTGTCTGCAGTTCCCAGACCCAAACACTTCTGGGGAGATGACAAGCCAGTGCCTGAGAAATGGAATGAGATGTTTGATCCTTGTTCACTCACCGTGAGGCAGTCCTCACCGAGGCCCGTGGGGGCAGCCTCTGTCCAGGACCTACATCCAGTCAAGCTACTAGAGGCCGGTCACATGTAGCCATGGTTTGTCTTCATTCCTGTAATCCTTGGCCATCAAATAAAACCCAGCCCGCCCCCCCTTACCTGTGACTACCTCATTCCTTCTGTGAATTTGTGTTAGGTTGAGTTCTCTAGAAGCAGGGAAGACATGTTCTGCCTTGCCACAGGCCACTGGGCCACTAGAAACACTATCGATGTGTTGGCCCTCTGTGTCTTTGAAGAGTTTATCACTTCCTTCTGGAGCACTTGTGTCTTCCCAAGATCTTCACTGTGCTTGCCACTTATTGCTCATCCCGTTGGATTAACATTATTTCGTCAATTTAGTGACCAATCCTGTGCATGTTCACATGGTCTAAGTCCTTTCAGACCTTACTATGACAGTGAGCAGAAAAATTAACATGGCCCTGGGGCAGGGTTTCACTGAGTGATGTTGTTCATCCCGTATGGGGTTAATTGCTTCAGATCCTTCACTTTGATGGGCATGAAGACTGCCTTTACCAACTTAACAGCCACATGTCGCACACCAGAGTCTGTGTTCATCTGCTCTAGTAAATATTACCACACCAGGCATATTCAGCCTCCTGTGGTTAGGTTTGGGGTGAGACAGTGTCTTTCACCAGGATCCACCTTCCCCACCCCAGGGACCAGCCTAGCAAATTAAATGGGGGAATATAATAAGGAACACTAGCCTTGCATTCTTTAAGTCTTTGAGAATGGCATTAACCTCTGTCATTCCTGCCAGGATACGGTAGTGTTCATAATTTGCCATCTCACCACGGGTTAGACAGTTCCATGGACCGTCACTTCAATAGGTCTTACTCTACATGCAAAGGAGCCAATATGAGGGGTCTTTTGCTAAGGACATCCATTCTGATCATACATTTATAAATTAAGGAAATAATCGCTGAGATCTGTGGATTCAGGGGACTCACGTCTATTTGAACCTGGGTCACAATTCTATTAATTGTACTTGACTCCCATATGATCCTGATCTAACAGGGGGTACACAATAGTGCTTACACCTGGACAGTGGGTATCAGTGTCTACTATGGCCTTGTGTCCGATGTCCTTCAGAAAATCTGGGTATTTCCCTTTTTACAAAATACAGTTATCCAAGTCAAAGCCATAGGTGCTCACTCATTCCAGATTTCCTTTGGTTATACATATTAAGCAGTTGGATGCCCGTATGTCTTACCTTTAGGGGAACCATGTTCTATTCCATAGATCCCCACAGATCATCTGTCATACTGTCATCCCAATCTGGCCGATGGTGAAGTGCTGCTACATGGCCTTAGGCATTCTGGGATCCTCTTATTCCCATCGCCACTGGAAAGTCCTGTTTTATAACAATGTCTCCTGCTATCAACCCTGGTCTACAGCAGTGAGCCTCGACTGAGTTTCTCAGTGACACTGATATAACCCTCATCACCTTGGTAAAAGGCCCTCCTGAGGAATACAGTCAGCTGGGTGGGTCTTCTGATCTTATATACAAGGTCCATTCTAGCGTGCCCACTTACCTAACTTTTTGTCCCTTTCTCCATGGTCTGCCATGGCAGTTTTGACGTCCCTACTTCATTCATTGTGGGCCATCACTTTTTCCAAGCTGCTGTGAGCTGGTAGCCAATTATAACCATCCGTTTCCAGGCATGTTCTCCCTTTCCTGCCATGAAAGGTTAGCCAGCTCCTTCAGTTCCTTTGGCTTTTAACCTCTCTCCTCCCTTAGCAGGCCCAGCACTTTCTGATTGGGTCGTGCCAAGATTTGACCCTAGTGACTAACGGTCTGGTTGATAAAGGGGAGATAAGGTAGATCATGAAGAAGACAAGTGTGGTCCAATAAGGCACCTGCTTCATTTGAGAGGGAGTGGAGGCTGTACTCTTCACCAACAAAGGGGTGATAATCACTTCTGCAGGCCATAGGACTTAGGAAATGGGAGCATTTATATTTTCAAGCACTTCTACCCAGATATCTGCATCCTGAGTCTCAAGATCCGACTCCCTCCCACTCAGAGATACGGCTATAGTGTAGAAGACTTGCCAGAACTGAGAATCTTTCTTCTCTTAAAGGACATGCCTACTATGCTTAGACTAGGTCCTGAGCCTGGTTGATGGATTCTTTATATTCTTTACGTTCTGCCAAGGAGACCTTCTGGTTTTCACACTTTGCTTTGGTTGATATCTGATTGCCTTGATCTGTCATTTTCTCTTCAAAGCATCCATGCTGCTCAGCATGGCTGCCCAGTTCCATAGTCCTTAAAATTCCCATTTCCCTTCATGCCGCATAAAGGACAGAGACAGCGCACAAGCCTTTGTATTGCTTTCCACAAGTACCCTATCCCAGGTCACCACCCGTGCTGTAACATTCCGTGACCATTGCTACTCTTCCAGTCCACCATTGCCAGTGGCTAGTGGATGATTCAGCTCCAGAATCCATCCTTGGAGTCTGCTTCCCAGGACTACTTCTGGGCTACCTGGCTTGCGTCAGGTTCCCCAAAGCAGAGCTGAGACAGATACTCAGGAGCACGTGATTTGTGGAGGGCGTGCTCTTCAGGAAGAACCCACTAGGGAAGCAGGGCAAGGAGAGGGAAGCAACTGAACGGGAGTGTGGTCTCAGTGAAGGCTAGTCTCGGTCTCATTCACAAAGAGCCTCTAGAGCATAAATCACCCCACAGAGTCAACCTGTGCAGAGGCAGAGAGCTTTCATACTCCCACATCAGTTAGGTTACTGGCTACTTTGGGGAGTAGGAGTGTCACCTCCCATGCAGCTCTTCCCAGCCAATGGCCTTTCTCCGCTAAAGAAGGTCACAGACATAAGCTCTCACAGCAGCTGGGGGTGGACCCAAGCGTGGCACCGAAGCGTCTCCTGCAGACTCACCCCTTCACTGTTAACACTTGCCTCTTCCCCCCTAGTGACTCCATTCCATTTTAAACAAACTCTCCTACTGGTCAACCTTTTCCAAAGATGTTGCCTACGTCCTTTGCTTAACCGGCCCTCCCAGCTGTGCACACACCAGCTGTTCATTGTGCTCCCACGCAGACCTCAAAGTTCACCCTGTTGTGAGATCACGTCTGCCCTCTGCTCCTCCTTGCTAGTGCCAGCTTCTCAAATGCTCTCACGACCATCCCATCCAGCCCCGTTAACTAAAGACCTGCAGGCAGGTTCCCCTCTTCTCCATCCCAGCTCCCCTTGTAACCACTGGAGTTTTCCCTAGGCTGACAGTGCAACCGAGAACTAACAACCAGACCTCTAATTCCTGGACCTTCTCAACTCCACGTACCTTTACCCTTCGTCCACCCGCTCCAGGAATTACACCCTAGCTTCCGACTTAAACCAGAACTGCTCCACAACGTGAGCTCTAAGCCGTGATCGCACTCCGACAAGCCCCCTCACCTTGCCCAGTGCTCATCTCTCACTCCTCCTGTAACTCTCCTTCGGTGAAGAGGCCCACTTGGGCCCAGTCGGCTACTGAAAGAGTAGACCCCAAACTGGCAGGAATGGCAGTGCCTGGGAAATTTCAGCACTGTGGAGCCTCAGGTCCTATCCCGGACCCGCTGAATCAGAACCTGCATTTCAGCAAGATACCAGGATTTATATGCGCATTAAATCTGAGAAGCACTTCTGTAAACTACTCTACTTGTGAGTTCCCTGGCTCTTTGTCCTTCTACCAGACTCACCACGCAGAACCCCGGTCATACGTGGACACTGCAACATGGATGCTCATGGTTGTAAGCCTCCAGCCACAGTGGAGCTCACGGGGCTGTTGCTTATCAACCCTCTTGTTTTCATCATCTCCTCCAACTTCTCTCAACAACTATTCCGAATGCTTACCGTTTCCTTCCAGCGTGGATTCAAACCCCTAATCCTACTCTTAAACTAGTTTTGGTTCCCATGTATTAAGAGTGAAATCATCGTATTCGCTCTTGTTTTCAATCACTTTGAACATAATTGTTATATTTTGTTGATACGAATTGATACATCTTTCCAAGAAAGGAAGAGAATTGTGAAACAGTTTGAAATTAGAAAAGTGGCACGAGTAAAACAAAAACCATTGCTTTGATCTTGGTATTATATGTCCATATACCTGTTGCATTACTTCCCATACTTCTCTGTGTGTTTGGCTTTTTGTATACTTTTAAAATGAAATTTAAAGATCATGCCAGTACAAAGAAAAGTTTTAAAGCTTTCCCCGATCATTTGTGGCCACTGGCCAGCCCACATGTTTCTCATTATACTATTTGCCTAATCTTAAAAACTGTAAGCCAAGATTTTGAGTTTGAAATGACCTGGGGTCTGAATAAAAGCAAAGGCCTCAAAGAATTCTCACAGATAGAGTTCCAGAAACAGGAGCACACAATATTTTTAAAAATCACAAAACACATACACACAAAGTCTCATGATAGAGTCAGCAGAAACAACAAAACAGCAGACCCTCATCCAGAAGACTTCCAATATTAAAGTTGTCATCAACAGTGTTCCAAAAAAGCATGCATATTAATGTGGTTTTAGAAGAGACGGAATCCAAAATATGATTCAGAGACTGTCAAAAACGATTAAAGAATCAAGTAGAAATTCTCAAACTTGAGAACAATTAAACCTAAAACTTAATAGAGGAGTTCAATGATGCAATAGGTAATTCATGAACTGCAGATTTGAAAAAATTACCCAGGATGTAGCCCAGCAGGATAAAGAAATGGAAAATATCAAAGAGGTTAAGAGCCATGGAGAATAGAATGAAATAGGCCAACATATGTCATGAGAATTCCACAAAGAAGGAATAGGGAGAATTGGGAGAGGCATTATTGAAAATGATAATGACCAAGAATTTTTCAGAATTAATAAGTGACATGAATCCTCAGACTGAGAAAAAAATGAATCGCAGTAAATAAAAAGAAATTCACTCCCTAAATAGTGTGTGGTGTAATTGCTAAACATAAAAAACAAACAGAAGATTTTTGTAGCAATCATGGGGGAAAAGGAATATCTACTAACAGAGCAACGTGGGCTAAGAGTTAACTCCTTAGAAGCAATGGAGAGCAGAGGACAATGGAATGGAAAATCCTGGGAAAATTACCCGTCAGTCTACTATAGTACTCCCAGTAAAATTGTCTTTCAAAAATGTGGGGAAAATAAGGACTTTTGTAGACAAACACTGAAAGATTTACCCACCTACTGGCTCTCAATAAAGGAACTTCCAAATAAGACAATCAGTCTCAGAAAGAGAGGTCTGAGATGGAAGAAGGAACGTTGTGTCTGGAAATGGATGTGTTTATAAGCAAGCAGTCAGCATGTATGAAGTATGAATGAGGAACTCCAGTAAAACGGTGGGGGTGGGGGGGCCAAAAAAGAAGAAATAAGGGTGTGGTCTTTGCATTTGAAGGACATACGACTGTGGTTGAGTCCTTAAAATATCTCTGGGCAACACAGAAATTATGAAATGGTGAACACCCAGCATTCTGGGAAAGAGCAGATCGTGTGATGTAATTACTGTGACATTTGTTTAATACACTGAGAAGACTTACTATCTAATCAGAGCAGATAATGATCTGTCCCAGAATCTGAAATCTGGCCTTTTTTCTTTCACGGACTGAATGGAGGGTCATAGGATGGCCCTTTGTCAACAATAGCCAGGATGAAGGCTAAAATGTCATGTGTTAAGTAAACCCTCTCCCCAGGAAATAGCATGTTTGGTAGTTTAGAGGTACATATGCCAGCAGAGTAGGCATGGGTATGCCTTTTTAACATTTCAAATCTTATACTCTTTGCCGTTATTCAAAGGAGACAGGGCATGTCTACATCCTCTGCCCCTCTTTTTCCCTTTTTAGAGATATTAGCATTTCCTATCTTATGTGTTGCAAATATTTTCTTCAATCTATAGATTCTTTTTACTTGGTTATGCTGTCTTTTAACGTATGTAAGATTGTGCTTTTTATGTAGTCAAATCTAAGACCATTCCTTTTATGTCTTATGAGTCTGATTTATACTTAGGAAGCCCCTCCTTCCCCAAGTTACAATGATACTGTTAAATACTTGCCACTGATACCTTGACAGTTTTAATTTTAATGTTTAGATTTTAAATCCTTGTGCAATTTATTTTGGTACATGATTTGAGGGAGAAGATTTACCTTTCTGTTTTTCCATATAAGTAGCCCATTGATTCAACACCAGTGATTGAATTACTCAATCATTTACATGGATTTGAATTGCCATTTGTATTATTGAGTTCTAAAAGACACTTGGCTCTGTTTCTGGTTATCTTTTTATTCCGTTGATTCACATCTGCATCTGGGCCAGGACACCACACACACACACACACACACACACACACACACACACGCACGCACACACACACACACTTATATCTATATATACATATGTATATACATACAGATAGAAAGAGATCTCAAGCATTTTCTCCTCATTATTATTATTTTTGAATTAATTTTCATGGCTATTCTCATACATTTTCTCTACCAGCTGAATTGTTAAAACAATTCAATTTCCCCCCTATCAAGTTTGGGATTAAAGTTTTAATTGCACTGGATTTATAGATTAATTTGCAAGAAATTGACATCTTTACAGTATAGGGTCATTTACATAAGAATAAGACATAGCCTGACCTCATTTATTCAGGACTTAAGTAATTGTGTTTGTGTGTGTGTTGTGTGTGTAAATATCCATACCTTTTTCATGTTAGTTCTGCACATGCGTGGATTTGTTATTCCTTTCAACTTCTGCCCACAACTACCTATGTAAGTTACTTACCTGTGATATTGGAGTGCTTTTTGATTATGTCGCTATGCTTGGTACCAAAACCCCACCGTAGCCCCAAGAAATTTCACCATCACCTGAAAAAAGAACCGTACCCAATGAATGGCATGTTCTGTACTGGAGCATGTCTGCTTGAACCAGCCAGAGGCTCCCTCTGAAAGACTTTGTTTTTGAGATGTAATAATCAAGCCAGCAGATGATAGTAGAATCAGAAGCTGCAAACGAGAAAGCCGTAAGCAAAAGCCAAGAAGCAGTACAATTCATGAGTAAGAATAAAACATGAGAGAGAGAAATGAATACACATACAAGGGGGCAGCAGTTGCAGAAAAACAAATAGAAAACGTAGGAAAATGCTGAATCGTGCATATGGCCCACTTGCAAAGCAGGAAGCAAGAAACACCTGTTACTGAGGGATGATAAGATCGCCAGGGCAACCTCTTGAATAATTTATATTATTGAGCCATTCAGAGCTGTCTAGTCTTCTACATATCCCAGTCCTCTGTGAAGTTGGTCTGTGATACTGTTCTTTCACTTCTCTGTATTTCCTTCCAATAAATACTTAAAAACTTAAGCCTGAACTTTAGGGGGGGTGGGAAGGGAAAGGAGTTAGCTGTATGGCCTCCACCCCCGTTCTTAAATGAGGGCCCCACCTCTCTCTCAGCAGAAAACATTGCCCTCTACTTCATCATGAAGGATAAGACTATTAAGCATGATCTCCCCCAATTTCTCACACCCCTGCTCCCCTACAAAATTATATACATCTCTGTGAACCCTTGTTTGTTTCTCACCCATCTCAGAGGATGGGCACCCTCCTTTGTTTCTAATTACATTCCTCTCCCCTTTGGCCCCGGACACATGCCTGTGCTCTTGGTCAGAGTCCACAGCTACTGCTTTGGGCCCTGCTCCATTCATCACCCCCGCTCGCTTATTTCTTTACCTTGTCCTTCATTCCGAACTACTCTCATGCTCCAAACAGGCTCACCTCCCTGTAATACAGCCCCTGCACTCCACACCCTGCCCCCCATCTGCCTTCTACCCACTGTCAGCTTCTGTTGCCTCCTCCCTGTGGGCCCTGCTTTCACTGAGGGCGTCCCCGTTGAGGGCCTTGGTGGCCAGTGCTGAAGGATATTTTTCAGCCCCTAAGTTGAATCACTTTGCTGACCATTGTGGTCACTCCTTAATTGTGGAAACTCTACTTCCTTAGCTTCTGATACAACACTCTTCTGATTTTCCTTGTTTTCTACCATTTCTTCTCTTCCTCTCTTTTTAAACTGGGTTCCTCTTTCCATCCCTGGATAATCCTGTCCTGGTTGCTGCACGGGTGTGCTAAAGGCTCCCCAGACTCCAGCCCTGAGCCTCCCGGTTTGTACATCCACCTCCCTCCGTGTTGTTTCCACCTGTTGCTGGAAGCATCGATTCAGCAGATCCTAAATGGTGCTCATCGGTTTCCTGCCATCCCTTCTCCTAACCTTGTTTCTTCTGGTTCATTTTGGCACTACAGTCATTGAAACCAGGAGACTGGCAGCCCTCTGGGATGGCTCATTTTATGTGTCAACCTTCCTAAGCCGTGGAGTGCCCAGATGTTCGCTCAAACAATATTCTGGTGTATGTGTGGGGATGTTTCCGGATGAGGTTAACATTTGAAAGAGTCGACTAAGTAAGGCAGCATGCCCTCTCCAAAGTAGGTGGGCCTTGTGCAATCAGTTGATTCAAAACAGCCTTTCACCCAAAAAAGGCTGAGTAAGAGAGGATTCCTTCTGCCTAACTGCCTTCAAGCTGAGACACTGGCTTTTTCCTGCCCATAGACTCAGTGGAAACGTTGGCCCTCCTGGTTCTCAGGCCCCCAGACTCAGATGGGAACCACACCATCAGCTCTCCCGAGTCTCCAGCTAGCAGACAGCTGATCATGAGACATTTTAGCCTCCATATTTGCATTAACCAACTCCTCATAATGAATCTCTTTATGTACATAAAGCAGGTTTTTTTTTTACTGTGTAACATTATACACATATATTATACATTATCTATATAACTGTGTGCATGTATGTACTGGTTCTTTTCCTCCAGAGAACCTGGACTAATACACCCTCCTTGCCGTATCATTCTCCAATTTTTTCTCATAAATATATATTCTTACGTGTATATTTATCTTTCCAGGACACTCGATCCGTTCTCTATCTAGTGTATTAACTGTCTCAAGTCTTGACTGCTTCCCACAGGGAGCTACCTCAAACGCCAGCCTTGCGTCTCTTTCCCTATTCAAAACCTTCTCGGAGCCCTCTGGGATAACAGGATCAACAAAAGAAAGGGCCGTCTCCTTGATTTAAGATTCCAGCTTCATTCCTTTCCAAGAGATACCATTTTAACATTGCCCTTACAGCCACAGGAGGCTTCCATGGTTTATTTTCCCCAAACTGAGGCCACCCAACTGGGAGATCGATTCAGTTCTCTGCTAACACCTGTGTTAGCCCCATATCATCTCAGCCTTCCAGAACTGCTTCTACAGAGTAAACCTAGATTATGAACAAAATGAACAAAAGGAAAAGATGGGGTCAGGGAAAGATATGCTTTCTCCTCTTCCCCTGAGGACTTGCCTTCACAACAAAACAGAATAGGCGAGGATAAATAGCAGGGCCACCCCCCGAAAGCAGGTGTGCTCAAATTGTATTTTAAACTAAACTTCTAGGCCAACAGGCACATGAAAAGATGCTCAATGTCACTCCTCATCAGGGAAATACAAATCAAAACCACCCTGAGATACCACCTCACGCCAATCAGAGTGGCTAAAATGAACAAATCAGGAGACTATAGATGCTGGCGAGGATGTGGAGAAACGGGAACCCTCTCGCACTGTTGGTGGGAATGCAAACTGGTGCAGCCGCTCTGGAAAACAGTGTGGAGGTTCCTCAAAAAATTAAAAATACATCTACCCTATGACCCAGCAATAGCACTGCTAGGAATTGACCCAAGGGATACAGGAGTGCTGATGCATAGGGGCACTTGTACCCCAATGTTTATAGCAGCGCTCTCAACAATAGCCAAATTATGGAAAGAGCCTAAATGTCCATCAACTGACAAATGGATAAAGAAGATGTGGTTTATATATACAATGGAATACTACTTGGCCATGAGAAAGAATGAAATCTGGCCATTTGCAGCAACGTGGATGGAACTGGAGAGTGTTATGCTAAGTGAAATAAGTCAGGCAGAGAAAGACAGATACCATATGTTCTCACTCATATGTGGATCCTGAGAAACTTAACAGAAGACTAGGGGGGAGGGGAAGGGGGGAAAAAAGTTACAGAGAGGGAAGGGGCAAACCATAAGAGACTCTAAAATACTGAGAACAAACTGAGGGTTGATGGGGGGGTGGGGGACAGGGGAAAGTGGGTGATGGGCATGGAGGAGGGCACCTGTTGGGATGAGCACTGGGTGTTGTATGGATACCAATTTGACAATAAATTTCATATTAAAAAAAAAACTAAACTTCTAGTAAATCAAAAATGTAGGTTTTCTTCCTCCTTCCGGAAAGCCCATTCTCCTGGAATCCTTACTTAATTCCAGAGTGGGGGGGGGGGGGGGGGGGGCACTGGAGACAAGCTCAGTCATGACAGGTTCTTTTTTTTTTCCTTTTTATTAAATTTTACATACAGTTATTAAGTCTCAAGAAGCTTTTCTTATTGTTCACCATTCCTGTATTGGTTGTGGAACTAAAGGGTTTCTGATTTTTCTTTATAAACTGACTAGTAAACATCTGATTGCTGTCCATATTTCCAGGAAAAGAAAATAACCAAGCATAGATTTAATGAAAGAGTAAAATTGCCAGTGTTTCTGCCATTGGGGAGTAATTTAATGTTCTTGGGGAATTTGTGACTAATTAATTTCATTTGAATAATCAGCACTTTATAATCATGTTAAATAGCTATGGCTTAAGCATTTTGATTTGCTTCTTAATTAAATAATTTCACCAGAACCTATATAAGATTTTTCAGCTTTAAATCATATTGACAACCTGTTCTTGATGTATTTATTATCCAAATATGAGGGCTTTTAGAAAGTGTATGAGCATCACAATTTTTTAAATAAATATTTCCAATCGAATACTGTTTCTCATTTGTCATAACAGAAACCCAAATTATATAGCACAACCCACCCCAAAATATTAGCTCCTGAAGTTCTGTATTTTAGTCCTGCAGGGTGTAAGTGATTTATAAAAGCTTTCAGGGATGTCTGGGTAACTCAGTTCACTGAGAGTGCGACTCTTGATTTCGGCTCAGGTCATTATCTCATGGTTTGTGGGATCGAACCCCATGTCGGGCTCCATGCTGACAGTGTGGAACCTACTTGGGATTCTCTCTCTCCCTCTGCCCCTCCCCTGTTCTCTGTCTCTGTCTCTCTCTCTTTCAAAATAAATAAGCTTTAAAAAAAAAAAGCTTTCAGGAAAGACTCTGCATATTTAGTTACAAGACAGCAGAATGATCACCCACTGCAGGTTACCACGGCAGGGGCGATATCTTGCTGCCCCTGAGATACAACCCTGCAAAGCACTGTTCTTCTGCATGTGAAATACTCCAGACATTCAGAATGTACAAAGAATTTCATGATGAAAACGGCTTGCTAGTTATCTTAGTTTAATAAACATTAACATCTTGCCATGTTTGCTTTTGATATTTTATTTTAAAAATAAAATATTTCAGGGGCGCCTGGGTGGCTCAGTAGGTGAAGTGTCCGACTTCAGCTCAGGTCATGATCTTGCGGTCCGTGAGTTCGAGCCCCGCGTTGGGTTCTGTGCTGACAGCTCGGAACCTGGGGCCTGCTTCAGATTCTGTGTGTGTCTCTCTCTTTGCCCCACCTTCGTTTGCACCCTGTCTCTGTCTCTGTCTCTCTCTCTCTCAAAAATAAACATTAAAAAAATAATAATAAAATATTTCAGCTAAAAGCGAAGACTTCTTTTTACCTCTCTATGACCCGATGACCTTCCCTCTCAATAAGAAACCTACTCTGTGTTAACTCTTATTGCATAACAAATTACCACAAAACCTATTGACTTAAGACAGTAGACATTTATTACCTCACACAGTTCCTGAGGGTCAGGTGTCCAGGATAGACTTAGCTGGTAGAGAGACCAGCTGTCTCACAAGGTTGCTGTCAAGCTGTTGTCTGAAACTTCTCAGGGTCCTACTGGGGCTAACAATCCTCCTCCACACTCACTCACGTGTTGGCAGACCTCAGCTCCTCGCTGGCTGGAGACTTGAGTCCTCACCACGTGGGCCTTTCCCTAGGACCGCTCACAATATGGCAGCTTGCTTTTCCCCATCAGCAGCAAGTCAGAGAGAAATCGAAAATGGGTTGCTAAATATGGAAGCCACAGTTGTTTACATCCTAATTTGGAGGTGACTCACCATCATTTCTGCCATGTACTATTGATGACAGAGACCAACCCTGATCCAGTATGGGACAGGACTCCACAACGCTCTGAATACCAGAAGGGGGAATCATTGGGGGCCATCTTGATGGCTGGCTACTACAACTCCAAAAGCCATCTTGATGGCTGGCTACTATATTCTTATCACAAATATCTATAGCATAAGAAATATGTAACACTGCTTTTTTGCATGTTTTTGATCGTATAAACATCTTACTGTGTATATCATCCTACACACGCACTTACGTTTTTGAGCTGTTCCTATGTTGATATGGTCTTACTCATCTGTTTTCTCCGTTGTATGGCATTCCGCTGTGTGGAATACCATGATTTAGAGATCGAGTATTTAATGAAAAGATTGTTTTCATTTTTCACTATTGAGAATGCACTGAACGTTCTGGAGCATGCCAACTTATGTATATGTGCAAAACTTTCTAAGGTATATATATTTGGAAGTGAAAAGACTGAGTCACAATGTGTATGTATCTTCAGCTCTCTTACATAGTTGCATTGTTGTCCGAAGTGGTTGTTTTCTACCAGCTACGATGAGGGGTCCCTTGATTCCGCACGCTGACCAACAGAGATCTATCAGACCTGAGTTTTTGTCAGTCTGTTGGTGTGAATTGTTGCTTTTGATATTTATTTTTTTTATTTGCATTCAGTAATTATTTGTGGAGTCTATTCTTTATGTTTATTGATCACTTGAATTTCCTCTTCACGTTCTTTGTTCTGTTTTCTATTGTGTTATTTGTCGTATTCTTACCGATCAGATGGAAGTTTTATGTGTTCTGAATACCAATCATTCCTGGTTTATATGTATTATAATAATTTTCTTCAGCTTCCGACGTGATTATCATTTTGTTTTTAGTTTCTTTTGATGAATCAAATTTCTCAGTTTTTTTAAAGGGTTTTTTTTTTTTTTTTTATGTTTGATTTTATTTTTTGAGAGCTGAAGAGAGACCAGAGTGCAAGTTGGGGGAGGGGCAGAGAGAGAGGGAGACACAGACTCCAAAGCAGGCTCTAGGCTCTGAGCTGTCAGCACAGAGCCTGATGCTGGGCTAGAACCCATGAATGTTAGATCATGACCTGAGCCGGAGTCGAATGCCTAAGCGTCCGACTGAGCCACCCAGGTACCCCTCAAATTTCTAGTTTTAATGGGAGTCAGATTTATCATTTTTCTGTATTGTTTGTACCTTTGTATGTCTTGGTAAAAAACCAAAACCAAAACAAACAAACAACAACAACAGAACACCATCCCCCCTCAAAAAGTCCATCCTTTTCTCACTTGTTTGCAATGAAATCAAAGTCATTTATCAAGTATCTATATGTGTGTATCTGTGTACTTACATATATTTAAAGGCATGAGTTAGTTCTGAGACCTCCAATTCCAGCCCAACACCCTAGAGTTTATTCTGGCCTGCCCCCAACAGGGACAAACATGGCTCTCATTTTCTACAGTATATTTACTTTTTTTGCCCTTTCCTAGTATAAATAGTTTCAGTTGTTCACCCACTTCTGTACAGTGCTGTCGTTAGCCTTTTACTATATAGTCAAGATACTGTTTACCAGTTACTATATTTTCTTCTTCTCCCTTTGCTTCAGTGTGGGTATGTTACTCATTTGGAAAAAAAAAAACAAAAACAAAAAACAAACAAAACAACAAAAGAGAAACCAGGCTCATTGTTTGTATTCCATTTTGAATTGCCTATGCATCCCAGTTGGTTTCAATTATTTCTTTGCTTTAATGAGTGTGTGGTAATTGACATGGCTTGAAAAGAATACGTGAGAAAGTATACTTAGAGAGAAGTGTCACTCTCCCTTTGTTCCTCCTATCCCATTCCTTTTCCTCATTCTGTCTACTTCATTCCCATCAGTCCCCTGGGAGGGGTGAGATTAGTTTCCGGTCCATTCTTCTTGTTACAAAAGAACAGGTACAGGTTTGTTTCCTTTTCTTTCTTACCTGGAAGAGAGCACACTACCAGTATAGATATTCTTTTGCTCCTTGTTTTTTTTTTCTTCATTTAGCAATGTATTCTAGAGCTCATTCAATAAATTTATATAAATTTTCATTCCTTTTATAAAAAAATAATTGTATAGAACTCCATTGTGTATCATAATTTATGAAATGACTTTCCTATATATGGGCACTTAGCTTATTTTTTTAATATCTTTCAACTACAAACAATGCTATAATGAACGCAGTGTATTGTTAGAAATGTATCTTCAAAGTAAAATCCCAGATGTACAATTTCTAGGTCAAAAAGTAAGAACATATACAGTTTTGTTAGGTTTTACCAAGTCCTCCTATAAAATATTTGCACCATGGGGCACCTGGGTAGCTCAGTTGGTTAAGCATCCAACTTCAGCTCAGGTCATGATCTCATGGTTTGTGGGTTCGAGTCCCATGTCAGGCTCAGTGCTGACAGCTCAGAGCCTGGAGTCTGCTTAAGATTCTGTGTCTCCCTCTCTCTGTCCCTTCCTTGCTTGTGCTCACTCTCTCTCTCTCTCTCTCAAAACGAAATACATCAAAAAATTTTTAAATAAATGAAAAAATAAAATATTTGCACCAGTTTGCATTCCCACCAGCCTCATAGGAGAGTACTTCCCAACCAGCCCCATAGGAGAGTACTTCCCAAAGCTTTGCCAATCACATATGCCATGATAGTTTTCATTTGAACCAACCCAATAGATGAGAAATAGTATCCCAATATTGTGTTAGTTTGCACTTCTCTGATTATGAGAAACTTGGAACAATTTGCATATGTTTAAGGGCTATTTTTTACTCTTCATAAATCATTGACTTCCTGTTTTCCTTTTGGGTTTTTCGCCTTTGGTTTTGCATTTTCGAAGTGTTCTTTGCATACTGGGGATATTAATCCTTGTGACACATGCAAAAATGTTTTCTTCTGGTTTGTTACTGTTTTTTGACTATGTCTATGGTAGTTTTTACCACTCAAACTTATAAAAAAATTCATGCAAACTTATTATTTTATTTCCTCTGTAAATTTAATCATGGTTAGAAAGACTGTCCCACACTACTGTTATAGAGAAACCCACTCTTTTTTTTTTTCTTTCAGAACTTGTATGCTTGATCTTTCTTTTAAATTTAGACCCCTGATACATTTGAAGTTTATTCTTGGGTATGACATGAGGTATAGATCTAATTGTATCTTTTTCAGAATGGCTACCCAGCCTCCTTTATTAAAGGTCTATCATTGTCCCAATGATTTGAGATGTCATCTTCATCATCCACTAAATTTCTATACCTCCTTAGGTCTATTTCTGGGGTTTCTATTCTGTTCCACTGGTCTATGATCTATGGTCTAGTCCTATGGTAGTGCCACACGGTTTAATTATAGAAGCTTTGTAGTATCTTTTAATGTCTGATATGTCTAGTCTCCCGGAGCAGATTTCCTTTTTTTAGTATTTTTCTGGGTATCCTTGCATGTTTGTTTTGCCAAATAATCTTTGTACCAATGTGTCTAACTCCATAAAACAAAGGCTTGTTGGTATTTTTAATGGGATTGCATCAATTAACCAAGTGAGAGCTGACATCCTTACGATGCTGAAACACCCTTTCAATCACATGAGATTCTCTCCACTTGTCTATTTTTATGTCTTCCTAGAGTAATTTTAAGTTTTCCTCATATAAGTTTTACATATTATTTGATAAATTTATTCCTGTGTATTTGATCTTCTTTGTTGCCAATGTAGATTGGGGTTTCTCTTTCATATTTTCTCTAGATAGTGTTTGTGTATAGGAAAGCTATATTAACTTGTCTGTTAATTTTGTATCTTGCTACCTTACTGAATTCTTATACTGTTTGAGTCCGTTTTATCATTGACCATCGATGTTCTAGAGCTTTCCAGTTATACTGTTGTGTCGGTAAAGACAGAGACGGTTTTACTTCTTTACCAAATATTTTGCCTCTGATTATTTTATCGTCTCTAATTGCATTGGCTAATACCATTAGGACAGTGTTGAATAGTCGTGGAGGTACACATTTTTGCCTTGTTCCTGATTTGTATGGAAATTCTTGTTGTGTTTCCACATTTAAGTAAAATAATAGCTTTAGGACTAATATATATATTTTTTATCATGTTAAGGTGTTTTAACACATTAAGAAAGTGTCCTTCAATTCCTGTTTTCTTGAGTGCTGCTACTTGGAATGGGTATTGAATTTTTGTCCAAGGCTTTTTGAACATCTATGGAGATAACCATATTTTGTTTCCTGAGATCTATCAATATGGATTTACTAATATAGAAACTACATTAAATTACTAGAATAGATCCCAATTCGTCATGGTATGTTATTTTCTTTATGTGGTATTAGATTCTGTTTGCTGATATTTTAGCTAATCTTTTTGCATCAATATTCATGAGTGACAATGGTCTGCAGCCTTCTTTTTCTTCTACTTTTTTGAGAGAGTCTTCATCAGGCTTAGGTATCAAAATTGGGTTATACTCAATTTATTAAAAGAATAAGGAAGTTTTTATTTTTGTATTAGTATTTTATACTAGTTTTCTATTTACTGCTGTAATCATCACAAACTTAGTGGCTTAAAACAGTACAAATTTACTATCTAACAGGTCTTGAGGTCAAAAGTCCAAAGTGAGTCTCAATGACCTAAACTGAGATATTGGCAGGCTGCATTCATTTCTGGAGGCTCTCAGGGAAAATCTGTTTTGTTGCCTTTGCCTGCTTCTCGAGGCCACTCATGTTCCTTGGTTCATGGCTTCCTTCCATTTCCAAAGCCAATAGGGATCTAGTTTTTCTTTTATCCCATCTCCCTGTTTCTGACTGTCCTGTCTCCCTCTTCCACATTTAAGGACTCTTGTAATTACATTGGCCCTTCCCATAATCCAGGATAATCTCCCTACTTCAAGGCCAGCTGATTAGCAGATTTTATTTCTACTTACAACCTTAATTCCTCTTTGCCATGTATATGGCATAGTCATAGGTACTGGGGATTTAGATACAGACACCTTTTGTGGGAAGAGAGGCAGTATTCTGCCTGCCATAATCTTCATGCTCCAGAGCAATTTACAGGGCACTAGAATATTTGATTATTGCGGGTTTGGTAGACGCTCATGGGTCTGATGCTTTTTTTGTGTGGTATCTTTAATAATTGCTCTGTAGGGGCACCTGGGTGGCTCAAGGCCGTTAAGCATCCGACTCTTGATTTTGGCTCAGGTCATGATCTCATAGTTCGTGAGTTAAAGCCTCATGTCAGGTTCTGCACCTACAGGGTGGAGCCTGCTTGAGATTCTCTGTCTCCCTCTCTCTGTCCCTCCTCCACTCACTTGCTCTGTCTCAAAAATAAATAAACATTTGAAAAAATAATAATTGTGTCTGTATCCTCTGTGGAAATTTGGTGCATTTAAATCTTTTCCCTCTCTTAGGCTCAATTTTGGTAATCTATGTTTCTTTAGAAAATTATCAATTTAATGTAAGATTTCAAATTTATTTGTATAGAGGTGGGCAAACAAAGCCTCTTAAGACTTTTAATTCTTTTTTCCATTCACTTTTTGTCATTCCTTATTTTATTTGTGCTTTCCCTCTTTTTTATTGTTAAGTTAGCTAGTGGTTTGCTATTTTGTTAATTTTTTTCAATTAAGTCTACTGGTTTCCTATTCTGTATTTCATTAATTTCTGCTTTTGTCTTTGTCATTTTCTTCTTAGTGCTTTCTTTCAGTCTGCTTTGTTGTTGTTTGCTAGGTTTTTTTTTCAGCTAAGTATTTGAGTCATTCATTTACATCCTTTTATTTATTACTTATGAAAGCATCTCCTGCTATGAGTTTTTCTCCAAAAACTACTTTAAATGTATCCCATGTGTTAGTGTTTTTGTATTTTGTTTTAATGGCTTAAAAAAAATCCTTTGATTTCACTTTATGTCTTTACTGTTATCCAAGAGTTGTCATGTAGGAGGAGGCTTTTTAAATTTTTCAGGTGGATGACCCTTTTGTTTTTGGTTTGGTTAAGGATTTCTATTTTTATTTCATTAGTTAATAATTTCTACTTTCACTGCATTGTGATCAGATAGTTTTGTTCATCATATTTTTAATTCATGGAACCTACTGACATTTTCTTTGTGACCAGTTTTTATGAATGGTTCAAAAGCCCTTGATAAAAAAAGGTGTGTTCACTTATATTATCAAAATATAAAGTTCAATATATATCCATAAGACCTACCTAACTGATTATGTTTTGTTTTGTTTGTCCATTTAATCTGTCTTGAATTAAGAGTGGTAAATCTCGGACATAAATTTTATTGGAGCATAGATATTCATAAGTATTATATCTTCATTGGAGATTTGGCTTTCAGCAATAAAAGGTGCCCTTCTTTGTTGTGTTTAACACTTTTAGGCTTGAATCAGGGTTGCTGCTGCTGCTTTCTTAATGTTTCCATTTTCCTGAAATACCTTTATCCATCCATTTGTATTTTGTTTTTTTAATCTTTTTTTATATATTTCATGGAGATAGCATATAACTGGGCCTTCCATTGTGAGCATAATTGAGGATCTTTTTGCTTTTAATTGGTAAATTCAGTCCATTACACTTACTGATACGGTTGATATGTTAGACCTCATTTCTATCATGTTTTATAATTGCATGTATTATGTTATTTAGTCTGTGTTTCTTTTTCTAAAGATGTGTATTATTTGCCCTTGAATTTAATTTATGGCCTCCGCAGTAAGTTTAGTTGCCATCTATAATCATAAAAACTTATTATAATATTACTGACTATATTTCATATGCCATGCATTGCATCCCCATGACTTACTTATTTTATGAGTGGAAGTTTGCACCTCTTAATCCCCTTCACCTATTTTGTGCACATCCAACCCCCTCCACCCTGTGGTGACCACCCATTTATTTCCTGTATCTCTGAGTCTGTTTCTATTTTGTTTTGTGTTACAGATTCCACATATAAGTGAAATCATACAATATTTGTCTTTTTCTGTCTGACTTATTTCCCTTAGCCTAACACCCTCAAGGTCTATTCATGTTGCGGTTCTTTCATTTTAACGAACAGAATTTAGGGACATTTTATTTTTGTTCTAGCTGTTACCTTTGTACTCACACCTTCCTTGTTTTCTTAGTTACCCTTTGACCATCTGGTTTGCCAATTTAAAATTAGATCCTTAACTCCCACCTATTTTCTACCTGGCAACCAATGAGATTCTTTTACTTTCTTTATTCTCTCTTCTGCCCCTTACCAGTTTTTAGTTGCATTATTTCTATTTGTGATGATGTACAGCATTTGTATATCCGTCTTCCACCCTCATTGTCTCCTTTGTTTTTGACTTAGATCTACAGTCCACTTTATAAATGCTCACATCAGTCCTTCTGCTAAAATTTTCCAATTACCTCTTAGTCCAATGAAGCTCATACCCTAGGCTGTTCCTAAAGAAAGATTCATGTCCTGTGTGTTTCCATGTTATCCTATAGCTTTGATTTCAAATTTGTAGAAAATCCTTGTTTCATATATATATTTTTTGATGAAAAAAATTTTTTTAATGTTTATATTTATTTTTGAGACAGAGAGATACAGAACATGAGCGGGGGAGGGGCGGAGAGAGAGGGAGACACAGAATCGGAAGCAGGCTCCAGGCTCCGAGCTGTCAGCCCAGAGCCCGACGGACACAGGGCTTGAACTTACAAACTGTGAGATCATGACCTGAGCCGAAGTTGGACACTTAACCGACTGAGCCACCCAGGCGCCCCTCATATATTTTTTTAATTAAGATGTTTCTGTTTATTTATTTTTAAGTGCTATTCTATTGCTGTCTTGCTTTGAATATTTATTTATTTATACTTCTGCCCTTGTAATTGGGTCATCTTTTTACCTAGAGGTCTTGATTTTTTTTTTTTTTTTTTTATCTCTAAATTGTAACAGGTTTAATAGGATACAGCTTAGAACTGCTAAATCTGGGTTCGTTTTCCCAGGACCCAGTAGCCCCTTTCAATATGAAGATTCAATTCTCTGGAAAATTTTCTTACACTACAATGTTAAAGTATTAGACCTGTTCCATTGTTTTGTTTTCCCTCTTCAAGGAGTCTCATACTGTGAGTCTTAATTCTTCATGATCTGGTTTTCATTTCAGTATTTTCTCTATGACCCACTTTACTTCTTTTCTTTTCTCATTTTTCTTTTCTTAGTTTTTCTACTTCTTGAAATATTTCTTGTTAAATTTTCATTTTACTTTTTCTTATCTTGAGCACCATGTAATTTAATCTTCATTTCTGAAATAATTATCTTTTCTTCCGTTTTGAAATTCACTGTCTTTTTATTATTTCCTGTTCTTTGTCCATTTATGTTCTTAGGGCATGTATTTCTCGTTCAAAATCTTTGCTTTCATATTTCCAAATACTATTTTTTGGATATTTAATACAGCTTTGAGTGTTCTTTTATAGATTTCTTCTGTTTCGTGGCTGCTTTCTTGGAGGCCATTTTTTTTTAATATAATTTATTGTCAAGTTGGCTAACATACAGTGTGTAAAGTGCGCTCTTGGTTTTTGGGGTCGATTCCCGTGGCTCATCGCTTACATACAACACCCGTGCTCATCCCAACAAGTGCCCTCCTCAATGCCCATCATCCATTCTCCTCCCCTCTCCTCCATCCCCCACCCTCAGTTTGTTCTCTGTATTTGAGAGTCTTTTATGGTTTGCCTCCCTCCCTCTCTATTTGTAGCTTTTTCCCCCCTTCCCTTCCTACATGGTCTTCGGTTAAATTTCTCAAGATCCACATATGAGTGAAAACATATGGTATCTGTCTTCCTCTGACTGACTTATTTCACTCAGCATGATACCTTCTAGTTCCATCTAGTGAACGTGTAGTAAGGATCGTTATTATGATCATTTGTGAGATCTTTGTATTTGCTTATTCATTGCTTTCTGTTCATTTTTGTCATATCGGGCTGCTTTTCAAGATGGCCGGTCTAGCGCCTTCTTCCATCAGTGTAGCCAAGTCTGGATTCTTTCATGGTTTGGGGGGAGTGAGTGGAGCCAGGGATTTGTGTCCTCTGGTTTCTGAATACTCTTCATCTTGCAGGGCCCTGAATTTCCCCTTAAATTTCTTTTCCCCTTCAACACCCAGTTTCCGTAGCGCCCTCTCTCCTTTGTGCCTTTCTGCTTCCCCAGCCTTGCTTCGCTGCAAAGACCTGCCGGTTCAGATCGCACATACCTTCAGGTCTCTTCTCGTTAGGCTACACTTGGCCCTGTATTCTTAAGTTATGCTGAGAATGCAGTTTTGACATATTCTGTTCTTCTTGTTACGCCTTGTCCATTTTGAAGAAACATTCGGAGATACGGACATAGGCAGATTCTGTTGTCTTTCTTCTATCTCCCCTTTATATATCTTTATTGTATTGGTAGAATATACCCCCTTGCTTTTCCTAAAGATATTTGTTTGTACTTTTTACCTCTTCTCTCTTTGACGTGAGTCCGTTTTTGGCCTTTAACCATTTATGCGTTAACCCAGTAAATATTTATTCAGTAGTACTCTGTGCTAGGCACTGCTCAAAGTGGCGAGTGCAACAGTGACAGAATATCAAAATCCCAACCTAACTGGGAGCACGTTCTAGTAGAAGGAGATAAATGAATCAATAAGCATGTTGTGGTCAGCACCTTGGAGAAGAAAAAAATCAGGAAAAAGAGCATAGGGAGTCCTGGGGTAGGTGAGGGTGTGTTGTGAATGTACAGAGGTAGTTAAGAAAGGGCTTACCAACACGGCGACAGTGGTTAGGGAACAAGGTGTGGCTATCTGGGGAAATGGTTTTCCAGGTAGAAGGATCAATGGGAACAAAATGCCCAGCATGGGAAAATACAGCAGGGAGGCCAGCATGGCTGGAGTATGGTAGCTGATGGGGAAAGGGCTACATAATGAGATCAGAGAGGTAAGAGAAGGGCCATGAAGGGCCATTGAAAAGACTTTGGCTTTCATTCTGAGTGAGAATAGAAGTATTTGGAGGACAGAGGATGGAGAGGAGACATACTATGACTTTTATTTCTGATATTTCTTTTAGTCTAATTTGTTGAGAACAGACTGGAAGAAGGGGCAACAATAGATACAGGAACGCCAATTGGGAGGCTGTTGCCATGATCCAAGTGAAATATGTTGGCAGCCTAGACCAGGATACTTAGAAGTGTAGGAGGTGGTCACATGACTGACCTACTTTTAAGGTATAGCAAACAAGATTTGCCGCTGGATTATACGTGAGATTACGGTTCATTACACTATTTGCAAAGAACCGTGGCCACCTTCACTGTAAGCGTAGGCTCTTTGTAAACACCAGATGTAATCACTAGTAGGGGGACACCTAACATTTCCTTCCCTGAAATGGCAGTGGATTCGGGAATCTGGGTATATGGTGCGGAATAAAAGTTATGTGGTATCATTGGTTTGAGGCCGTGGGGCAATCTAAAGCCAGCATTGCTAACGGTGTTATTTGGTGATAGACACACACAGATAAGTGGCCAGGGTCTTATCATCAGTGGGAAAAAGAAGAAAAATGGTAAAGTGGCTGTGACATCTTTCTTCCGCTCTTATATCGTGTAAGTAATAATGGAAAACCGCACCCTTAAAATCTTGTACTTCTCAGAGCGCCAAAGCAAGAGAAGAGTAACTTAACTAGGGTAACTCCATTCAATCTTGTGTTTATTTCAACATTTAATGGTACTTACTGTGTATCTGGCACTGTGCTAAGTGATAAGGATACAGCCATATCTTTACGGGCAGATGCGGTCACTGTTCTCATGAAGTTAATGACCTAGTAGGAAGACAGACATGTAACAGATCGCATAACTATTGAATTTCCCTGGTGAGAAATGCTACAAAGGAGAAACAGAGGTTTCTCTGAGAACCTCAACCTGGTTGAAGGGTAGGGGACCAGTCTTACCAAAGGTAAGAGGCCGTATGCTGAGAGCAGTGACACATTACTCCCCTTTATGCAATGATCCCAGTCTGTTCTTGGGGAGATTGCTGGTTCCCCACAGTATAGTGAGGCGGATTAGAGGATTAGGGGGCTGGAATGGATACTAGATCGGTCACAGACATCACTCCAGTGTCCAGTTTCTTTCACCCGTTTTTTTATAATGGCTGTTACATTGTTGGTTCAGCTCAATGTCCGCTGTGATCAGCCTTCTCATCTAATGCGTGTCAAATAATCAGATGTGCTTTGGAGCTTCGCCAGCTACTATCCATCTCTGTATCTGCTTCTACCCACCAGTTCTCCACTCGTGTCCAACCTCTGTATCCAGCTAGTAGAGCTCATTTTGGATTTCACTGCTTTTAGGAGAGTTGTCACTGCTTCTGAATATAACGCAGAAACTTAAAGGAGGATGCCTCGCTTGGAGTCATCCCCCTCACTGATTTAACAGAAAAAAGAATAATAAAGTTACTGTCAAAGACAGACTAGAAAAAAAAAAAAAAGACAGACTAGAAATAAAAAAAAAAAAACAAACACAAGATTGTCCTGCATAAGTAGCGACCTTCCTACTTGGGTTATTACAGAAAAATGCCATTTTTACGGTTCTCTTTTTCTAAGTCTCTAAGAAGGGAATAGTACATATGTCATTTGTTTCTTTTTTACTATTATTCCTTTAATATTCTAGATCCTGGATCTTACATCAAAGGTGTTTCAGAGCATCTATTGTCTGTATGCAGATGATTGTAACCACCTGCCACTAGCAGTTTAAAGATTTCTGCTTTGTATTTTCCGTTTCCAGCCCATTCTCACCGCATTAAAATCTCTAGATGGATTGTGTTCAGTAAAAGCTACGCATATTTTCCTGGCCATCCCCTTTGCTATAATCCAGTGCAAAGGCTCATATTTTCAATGCATGGGCAAAGGAGGGGCAGAGACGGTGGAACCAAAATAAACAGATGGTTGCCTTGACAATCTGTAAGAGGCTCTTTCATGAGCATTTTTCATGGTTTTCTTTTGAAATAAACAGTGAGACAGTGATACAATTTTTATCTCGTCGACCTCCTGCAAATGGCCCCATGGCTTTCAAACTCCACAAAGTACCAAAATGCCTCTGCCAGGAAGTCACCTTTGCTTAGCTTGACTCCTTCGAGTCCCATCCCAAATCCCTCAAGAAATGTCTCTGGGACCTGTTCTCCGGGCAGGTGTTGTGGGTATGAACGCGAGTGAGGCACAGCAAGGGGGCCGTGATATTTGGGGGGAAGACAGAGAAGAACAATTATCATCACGTGAAGCAGAATGTCATTAGCAAGAGCAAGGATACAGAATGACATGATGGCACAGAGAGGGAGAAAATTCCCTCTCAGTGGTAGAATCAGGAAGAAGAAGGAAAGTGGCACTGACGGGGACAAGGGAGCCAAGTTTGAGCAGAAGACTTGGGTCGGACGGGGGTGATTGTGAGTGGGAGATGGGTCAGGAAGTCCAACTTCCAGGAAGATGAACAGAAATAATAAAATTGAACATTGTAACATTGACTTAGGCACATGGTTTCTACTTTGTCAGTTTAAATTTACTTTTTCAAAAAAAAAATTTTTTTAATGTTTATTTATTTTTGAGAGAGAGTGCGAGCAGGGGTAGGGGAGAGAGAGGGGGAAACACAGAATCTCAGGCACGTTCCAGGCTCTGAGCCATCAGTACAGAGCCTGATGCGAGGCTCAAACTCGTGAGATCAGGACCTGAGCTGATGTCGGTCGCTTAACCAACTGAGCCACCCAAGAGACCTTCTACTGTCAGTTTAAGGTTATTTGCACATTGGTTTGTAAATGTATGTTAAAAAAAACAAAACAAAACAAAAAAACAAAACTACAATAGAGGCTCTTGTCCCAAGTTCTGAAAATATTTATTTCATAAATATGTTTGAATAGCTTTTTATAGTTTTACATCGCACAAACTTGCAATGGTGTAGGGCTTACAGATAATAAAGGCCCAACAAATACAAAGCAATTAGTACGACTCAGTGGCTGAAGACATAAGCTTTGGAGTCAGATCTGAGTTGAAGACCCCGCTCTATCATTTCCTAACTTTATGTTCACCTGACAGGTTAGGTTGGGTGATCCTTGATATTTCTTATCTGCAAAATGCAGGCAGTATTAGGGCTTATCTTACATTGTTACTCGAAGGTTACACAAGCTATTGCACACAAAGTCCTAAGCACAGTGCCTGGCATCTGTTAATGATCAGGGAAGATTCGTTATTAGTTATGGCTCCAAAACGTAGAGTGTTTGTAAGATTTTCTCTGGAGACACATATCAATAGGACTTCTAACGTATCTAAATGTTCATTCCTATTCCAGTGCAAGAAAATATGCAGGGAATTAAAACCATCTCAAACTGTTTAAAACATTGAGAACCATTAAAATGCCCCAGATTTCATCAGCTTGTGAGGTCACAGCTTCCTTTTATGCCAAATCACAGTAGTCTAAACCCCCGTTATATATGCCTTCAATAAGTTCAGTCTTGTTTTTCAGATATTCAGACACATTGTAGACTCCTTAGAAAATTTTCAGGGGAAGAGAACCTCCCTACCTAGCCCTTGGCTTGCCCTTGTGTTATAGAGTCCAGTTTATCTCCCTCAAAGTGAGTTTCACTGAGCATTTTTCCACTTCTAAATGCCCCAAAGGAAGGAGCTGTCATTTTTCTCGCCCTAGCCCAGGGCTCCATGCCGATATCTTCAGTGACCTCTTCAAAGGACATTTTGTCTATAGGAGGGACCACTTCCTTCAAGGGAAATCTCCCTCCCACCAGGTGGCCCTTAAAAGACAACAAACAGGTCCCAGATTAGGCCCCTAATTCTCATTCCCAACTAGAAGGAACCAGGGCTCCTGGAGGGGATGCCTGGTCCCAGATCTGAAGCAGGAAATACCCTAGATGAGCCGGGGATACTGTGTTGTGTCAGAAAGGAAGATAGACTTACATCCAAAGGACCCAGGGGCCAACAAAAAGGTGCTCCCATTAGCCAGAGAGGAAATAAATGTAGCATCTAAAAAGCATATTGGGGGCGCCTGAGTGGCTTAGTCAGTTGAGCCTCCAACTCTTGATTTTGGCTCAGGTCATGATCTTGCGGTTTGTGGGTTCGAGTCCTACATTGGGCTCTCTGTTGTCAGCACTGAGCCCGCTTTGGGTCCTCTGTCCGCCTCTCTCTCTCTCTCTCTCTCTCAAAAATAAATATTAAAAATATTTTTAAAAGTAGAATAAAATAAAAAGGGTAATAAATGCAGTCGACTAAGACACATTGTGTACAGTCACGTAAAAACATGTTTATAATGTTTCGTAAAAGCGAGAGAAAGCAAAAACCTCCTTCGGTATCATCCCAACGCCAAGCCTCCATTCAAAACATTGGCACTTTAAGCGAAAGGATTCAGCATTGATCCTATCGTTCCTGTATAAACTGTATTGCAGGGAAACGAAATCACCCTGGTTGATGATGAAAATTTTTTTTCTTGCGTGGAAATGCCAGCTAATAAATGGAGAAGGATGATGGCACCAGAACATCCCGTTGTAAGTCCCAGTGAAATAATCGATTCAGGAGTCATCATTAACAGATGAAACCATCAGATGAAAGGTTGATGGGGAACATTATAGAGGAGGAGGCGAGGCTGTCACCTCTGAGCCATACAGCGTCACTAAAAATGGAACATGGCGTGCTTCCCGAGGGGATGTCACAGTATGCGCACATCACAGCTCAGGTACCGTTGCCCAAATAAATCAAACCTGAGTCTCATCCAGCCACGAGAACTACATTTCACTTACAGGCATGTAGGAATGAGTCGAATGGTATCATGAGGAAACAAAGAGGCAAAACCAGAGTGTGGGACGTTCTACAAGCCAGTCAGCCGAGTTTCTGAACAAGTCAACGGCAGGGGGGAGGGAGGGAGGGCAGAAGTGGGCATTGCCTTTGATAAATGAGGCTTCAGTGCTCGCTTCGGCAGCACATATACTAAAATTGATAAATGAGGCTTCAGAGGCAACATCAAATGTAATATGTGGACCTAGTTTGAGTCTTGACTCAAGAAAACCTACTGTAAGATATTTTTTTTCTTTGAGAAACCAGGAAGATTTTGTTATGAACGAGGCATTAGATGCCAATATATACTGTCAGTTTTGTTCGGTGTTTCAATGGCATTGGGATTGTATAAAAGTGTTCGTAATTTTTAGCAATGCACACTGAAGTGTTCGCGTTTTGCTTCAAAATAGTTTAACAAAGAACATAAAAGGCATAGGTGGAAATAGAGTGATAAAATCCCCATGATTGCTAACTCTGGGTGATGGATGGATGGAAAGGAAAAAAAGGGCTTGGAGGAAGCATCCCCAAATCTTGACAACTATTGAAACTGGAAATGGGGGGCGCCTGGGTGGCTCAGTCGGTTAAGCGTCCGACTTCGGCTCAGGTCATGATCTCGCGGTCCGTGAGTTCGAGCCCCGCATCGGGCTCTGTGCTGACCGCTCAGAGCCCGGAGCCTGTTTCAGAATCTGTGTCTCCCTCTCTCTCTGACCCTCCCCCGTTCATGCTCTGTCTCTGTCTGTCTCAAAAATAAATAAACGTTAAAAAAAAAAAAAAGAAAAAAGAAACTGGAAATGGGTATGTGAAGGTCCTTTGTGTTTATCCCTCTCTTCTTGAGTATCTTTGAAGCTTTTTAACTTACGCGGAAAGAGATATGGCACAACTCTAGGACATTGGTGCCTCTCTCGACATCTGGGTTATCTGTACCGAGGGCTTTACCACATGTGAGATTTCAGCAACACTGTAGCGGATGGGCAGGGCCACCCCCATTCTCCAGCCCTTAGTGCCTTCTGCACAAGAAGGGAAGCAGAGTCCTGGCCTTCTTGTACAGCCTCCCGAGTCCCATCCTAATCTCTTGTGGGCCACTGTATAAGCAAGTAGGCTCATGCATCATCCAAGAACAAGAAGTAATGTTCTAGTACGGTGCGATCTAAATTCTAATTGAGAAAGAAACCTTTTCTTGTGGTGCAGAAAGACAATTGTGCCAAAGAAAGCATGCTTTACATCACTGTGGGGGAGACGTTTAGCTTCTTAGAGCCTCCCCAGTCCTGCTGGCTCCTTCTACAATAGGAACTTTGCTTTATCATTAAAGTACAGTACACAACACAGTATCCCCAGCTCATCTAGGATATTTCCTGCTTCAGATCTGGGACCAGGCATCCCCTCTAGGAGCCCTGGTTCCTTCTAGATCAGATACCTATACTGCCAGGACTTTCTGTTTCCAGGGAGAATGCAAGCCACCACTTTTTTTTTTTTTTTTAAATGTATAATTGTAGTTAAAATACACCTAACATAAAATTGACCATTTTAACCATTTGAGTGGAAGTTCAGGGGCATCGGCACATTCACATTATGTGCAGCCAATCTCTACAATTCTTTTTATCTTGCAACACCAAAACTGTACCCATGAAACAATTCCCCATTCCTCCCTACTACCCCCCCCCCCCCACCCCACCCCGTCCCTGGTAATCACCATCCTACTTTCTGTCTGTATGGATCAGACTGCTCTGGGTACCTCATCTAAGCAGGATCATACAGTATTTGTCTGTGACTGGCTTATTTCATTTAACGTCCACGAGGCTCATGTGGTCAGAATTTCCTTCCTTTTGTAAGGCTGAATAATATTCCATTGTATGGATGTACCACATTTAGTTTGTCCCTTCACCAGTCAGTGGACACATGGGTTATTTCCACCTTTGGTCACTGTGAGCAGTGCTGCTGTGAACGTGGGTTCACAATATAGAGGAGGTTTTGCAATATAGAGGTTTTCTTCCAAGGTTGCAAAAGTCCCAGGAATAGCTCTCAGTCGGTGTTTCAGCTCAGGGTACCCAGAATTTCTCTCCCTCTGAGAGGAGTGCCCAGGCTCCCTGCTGAGGAGGACAAGCCTGTGTGAGAGGGAGGGAGCTGAGTGCCTCTGACATGACAGAGCTGGGCGGTGCCCGCTGCCTTCCACCAGTACACTTTGTTTTCAAACAACAAAAGTAACGCATGCTCGAAAGAGGGTTAAAAAAAAAAAAAAAAAAAAAAAAAAGCAGAGGGGCACCTGGCCGGCTCAGCTGGATGAAGGTCCGACTTCAGCTCAGGTCTGTGAGTTCGAGTCCCGCATCAGGCTCTGTGCTGGCAGCTCAGAGCCTGGAGCCTGCTTCAGATTCTGCGTCTCCCTCCCTCTCTCTGCTCCTCCCCCACTCACATTCTATCTCTTAAAAGTAAATAAACGTTAAAAAATTTTAAAAGATAAAAAAAGAAGTGGAAATTTGCTCTCTCACTTCTATTTCCCATTCCCCAAGGGTAGGATGTTCTTATATGAACACTGTGCATTTTCCCAAAAGCTTTCTTCTAGACATATACAAATATGTACATGGGTATAGTTTTGCTTTGTGTTTTATAAAACTTTATGTTCTCGCTCAACAATGTATCATCTTTCCATACAGTGGACTGAGCCATCCAGGGGCCCCAAGATAGATGTACTTTAAATTTCTGATAGGAATTTAATTTAAATAAATAAACACAAACATACAATTTTGGTAAGGACAGCTATATTGCCTTAACAAAGAATTGCTCCAAGTTACCTGTTAGCTTTTTTTTTTTTTTTTTTTAGTATCATTGATATACAATGTTTACCTGCCAGCTTTGAAGAAAGGTTTAAGCTTACTGTTTCAAGTTTCAGGAAGACATTTCAGTCTGTTCACGTTTGATCACCCGACATCCTTGTCATCTGTCCAGGCAAATTGAAATAGCCTGTGCTCCTTAATTAAAATCTCCTTGGGAAATCTCAAGTTAGTAAAATTATCTAATGTTACAATTATTGCCTGCTCATAGTCTTAGGCAAATTTCGTGGGCAAAGATGTGATTGTTTATTTCTGCAGATGGTACATTTCAGGATCAGGAGTTCTCCTTTGAGTTACCAGGAAATACAAAGTTACCTCCTAAACGTTTGCATCTTGTTCTTTTAAGATTACATAAAAAAATTTAAAAAAAAAGATTACATAAATATATTTTTAGATACCACGTCTCTTCTGAAAAACAAACCTTTGTCTCCATCCCCTTCTCTTTTTGATTTTTAACGGTTTGAAAAATTCCGAATTGCCTGGAAAGATCAGGTCCTCCAAGGCTTTTATGCTGATACGCCCAGGAGACAGACGTGCCCCAAACCCCGATTTTAATTACTTAAGCCACTCGCGTGGTTTGTGAGTGTCGGCCTGGGCCAGAGACTTCACGAGTCTATCTCAGTTACAAAGATTTCATCGAATCGGGCAAATTTGTTCGTGGCCCACGAATCTGAAACTGAGCCATGGGGGGGGGGGGGGGGGTTCCCGGCGGCGACCGGTCCCGGAGACCAGGAGTCGCTGGAGGGAAGACCGCGCCCTGCACCCTGTAGATGTCTGTACTTGCCGGGAACGCAGAGAGCCGCTATTCGCGCAGAGCCGAGTCCCCCGGGCCCCTGCCGTAGTGCTCAGCCCTGGGTACTCCTGGAAGACCGGGCTCTTCTTTTGTGTTTGCTGCGTCCTCTCCAGGCGTGTCTGCGGCGCGCAGAGGCGCGGCCGCGCCCGGGGCGGGTGGGAGCGGCGCGGCTCCCGGGAAGGGCGGGCTCGCCGGCCTCCGGGGGAGCTGGCCCCGGGAAATGCTCGATTGCTCTGCGGCAACTGATTTGCCTCCATCGGAGGATTCCAGTGGCAAAGTGACCCTCCCTTCCCGGCTGCCGCCCTGCCCCTCCCCGCAGCGGGATCCTAACGCGGCCGCCGCGCCGCGCTCCTCCTCCCGTTCCCTCGGGCTGCGGCTTCCTGAAGTTATTAGGAGAAATAAGGTAGCCGAGGGGGCCACATGGAAGTTGTGACAGCTCCCGGCGGCGCACCCCTCTCGCCAGAGCCGTCACCTCGCCTTAGGAGTCACCCGCTGACACGCTGAATGAAGGAGGGCCCGTTGCCAGCCAGCCTGCCGGGATGGGCCACGGTTGCTGCAAGCCTTATAACTGCCTTCAGTGCCTGGACAAGACGGTACTTTGCCTTCCCTCTCCTCCTCCTCCCCCCTTCCTTTGCAAGGGCAGAGAGGAAGCCTGAGCCGGCCGCCTCTGTCCCTCTTCCCTCGCGTGTGTGTGCGCTTTGTTGGTGAGCCCCAGGCTGCCCTTGCTGGTTCCCGTGTGCTGAGGTGTGAGTGCGGTCCGCAGACACGGTCGGCCTCACCTACCCTGCAGTGCCTTACATAATTCCCTGTCCCTCCAGTCGCACAGGCAGCTGTTGCATATTCCCGAAACCCGTAGGGCTCCGCGCAAACGTCTTGAGATCCGGAACGCCGAACAAGCCTTGGAATATTCTTAGTGCGTTTTAATGTACCCGTGAAACCCCAGACGTTCCGGCGGGGAATTTCCCTTAGCTAGGCAGGCTTCTGCTGGCCAACTGCTAACTCTGAAAGTTTACCACTCGTTTCTACCAGCGGCATCCATGCTTGCCATTTACATTCTTAGGGTCAGAGAAGAAAGCACCGGTAGGCTTGTCTTCGCGGCGCTTCTTTGCGTGGCATAGGGGGGTATCCCAGAGAGGTGAAACCTTAAGGAGCCGGAGAGGCCAAGGGTGTGTTCAAGTCTTCACTGGAAGGAAGATTCACAGCCAGGGAACGGAGGCTAGAGCAGGAAGGAGCAAGCCAGAGCGGTGTGGCAATTCCAACACAAAGCCTTTCTTTGCTTTTGACATTTGCCTGTGAGCTCACAGAGAGATGGGGGAATGATGTGTTGTTGTTTTTTTTTTTTAACATTTATTTATTATTGAGAGACAGAGAGACACTGAGCATGAGCAGGGAAGGGGCAGAGAGAGGGGAAGACACAGAATCCGAAACAGGCTCCAGGCTCCGAACTGTCCGCACAAGAGCCAGACGCGGGGCTCGAACTCACAAACTGAGATCATGACCTGGGCGGAAGCCGGGCGCTTCACCCAGTGAGCCACCCAGGTGCCCCTGGGGGATGCTTCTAATTTCACTACTAGAAATATGTTGGCAGGAAATCTTGTCTCTGTGATTTTTTTTTTCTCACACACATTTGGATTTTTCCAAGACGCATGAAATGGGATTTAATAAGGGGTTGAAATTGTCTCTTTTCTACCCACGTGGGCCGCAGCTACATAGATAGCTTGAGGTATCATATGTGACCAGGTGAAGGAAAATAAATAGCTTAATATAAAGCTCATTACAAGGAGGCCACTTGGAAACATCTTTCTTATCAGTTCTGTTTGTGAACTTTGACCTAGGAAAATTGCACTGATATTTTAAAAGTTACCCACCCAGTACTTTTGTTCCAATAAGAGTAACTATTTCAATGGGTTTGGCTTCGACTACCATGAGTGCGAACTAAAATATTTATATGTACATTTATGAGCTTTTACCAAACAGAAATAAAAAACATTTGCACTCAATTGTCTACAAATCCAATACTGAAGCGATGAAGCCTTCTTTCAAGAGAAGTGGTCACAAAAAGGTGTTGAAGGAAGCTTTGTAACCATAGTTACAATAAAAAGGAAGGATTTGCTCCATGCACGACAATATTATAATGTTCCTCTTCCTGAGTCGTGGTACAGAAGTTTTAGAAATAGAAGCTGTAATCTGCAGACCTTTGAGAAAATATAGTTTAAAGTGAACTCCTCCTCCTTTTTTGTTTCAAATCAATTTCTTGAAAGTAACTATCTATCCCTGTGTCATGTTTGAATGTGGAAATGTTGGGAGACAACTAAGTAATACTTCATCTCTCCAGCCAGAGTGATGTTTAAGTAACTTTCAAATGTTTCAACTTTAAAACTCCAAACATAATACAGACTCGTCTCTCCTGATGAAAATTTAGTGTACATATTAACTTTCTCATTATGTGTACCCCCACATTTCTTGACTTGTCTTTTGCCATAGTTCAGAGTCTATTCCCCTGGGAGGTTTTGAGACTGTAAATTCACAGGTGCTCATGTGAGGAATTGAGGATTTCCTTTTTTAAGATTGAAAAAAGTCATTATTTTATTTAGCCGTCTGCTTTTCAGGGTACCTTCACAGGCAGTATGCCAAAATCACTTGTTTATTCAGCGGTCACCTATTGGGCCAGGCCTGGGATGCGGAGAGTGTTACGGGATTCCGCTCCAGTCTCCAGCCCCTTTAAATCCCACGGTAAAATCCATCAGTCTGTTCATGAGCTCTAACAATCCCAACATCAACGTTGAAAGAGGCCTGATAAAATTGTTGATAAAGTTGTTTCTGCTTACTTCAGACCAGCCTCATAAACCTTAAAAGAAAAGAAAAAAAAAAAAAAGAATTCCTTAGAAGTTTATATGGATACAGGATTTAAAAACTCAATTTTGAGACCCTAATTGTGAACTGTTAAAACATTCTTAATTCTAGTGCAGCTAAAGATGTTCTGAAAAGAGTCAACGGACAATTAAAGATACTTTTAAGTAATAGTTTCAGAGATAGGGCTAAGAGATATAAACCTGAGATGCTTTCTTAGCATATTCATTCACTGGGAGAAACTACAGAATCTTGTCTAGGGTTATTCAATGAATGAAAATGTGTTAGGTGAATAAATGGTTTTTAAAAGGCGATTGTGCTTTATGTATTTTCACCTCTTCAAAAAACCTGTTCATTGACAACATTTCTTGCCGACTCACAGTATTTATAATATCTATCGCCCCGTTATGATGGGGGCTATCAAAGAATTCTCCGAAGGGCACAACCTGACCTGTGGAGTTACCAGTTATTCCTTGGGTTGTACTTTCACCTTTTCCAGAGAAATTACAAACGGGGTAGGCAACAATAACACATGTACAGCAATTAACACATTAGTGCAAGCCTGGAGTGTGAAAGTTACATGGGACTGGCCGGACCTGTTTCTGGAATCTAGTGAAAGCAGAAATCCCTGCTGGAATCCTAGGCAAGGTTTCTTGGAAAAAATGGAACATGAACCGCACTTTGAGGAAGGGGGTGGAGTTTTAATGAACTGTGTGAGGAGCGGGAATGCAATTCTGAGCAGGGAGTGCATGAGGAAAGGTACTTTAGCCCAGTTTGATGAAAGATGAGCATAAACACAGTAGGAAATCCAAGCATAGAGGGAGTGTGGGGAAATATTTTCCAGGCTGAAAGCCAGACCCACGTTTTTTAACTTGAGTTGCAAGAAAGTAGAAATCCATCTTGGGATTTGAACAGAGAGGCAATCTGTGGAAAGACTCACTCTGTAGGTATTTTGGAAAGGAAAAGTGTGACCCAGAGAGGCCATTGGAACACCCCGATGGATTTCAGAGTCTGTTCACCTGTGGACTCGGCTGGTCCAGGATCAAGCCGGACGCTCTGCACACACAGAAACTCCTTGCCCTTAACCTTCCAGAGCTAGTCATTCTTAGGAATGTTGAGTTATTGAGAGAAATAAATTAGATGTAAACTAGAACGCCAACTTGTTTTTTAACAGTGAGAAATGCAACTGACAAACAAATGGTAACAAGGCTGATAAATACGTATCTCTTTTCAGAGTCAAAAGTCTAGCTTTGTAAGAGGCTTTGATAAGAATGGAATCTGAGCCAGCAAGTTATGGTCTTTAGGCATTCGGTGGCCTCAGAGCCTATATGTCCACGTCCCATCACCCCTCTAGCTAGAAATGCACTTGAGAAGGCCTGTATGATTGTCACTTGCCTTGGTGTCTTCTAAGGCTCCTTTTTCTCCCTGGACTACAAGTCACTTAGTCTTGCTCGTCCCTTTAGGGGTTACTTTGCATATCTCCACCCTAACCTTACCTGCATTGATGTTAATCTCGAAGGCTGGTTTTATTTACCTTTCCTCTAAATTCTTGGTGGGGGTGGCAGTTAGGAGAAGGCACCTCACTGTTCCTCCCAGGCATCTGGCATCTGACAGTAATAGATTTGGGAAGGTAATAAGAGAAAATCCGAGAAGGTCAAAGAACCTCTGAAGTGATAAATAAATGGATTGAAAATCATGGCACTGGCTAATCTTCCTTTGTTTTGCTTACTCTGAGATCCAGAATTTCCCAGCATTGCGTCTTTGGATTCACATTCCTTCACCTTGGGCCCCATAAGACTCTGTCCTTTCTAGTTGTCAGTTGAAAATCCGGGTGGGTTATGGCATTGAGTTATTAAGTGCGGCTTCTTAGGCAGCTAGATGTTTTGCGATCACAAAAGCACAGGAAAAAGATCAGAATGATGCACTCTGAGTTTATTCCTTCTGATTTCTTTTAAAACAAGACGTGGTTCTGCTTATCTTTCATACAAGTAGACAATGACATGTATTTAAGAATATTAAATGTGAATGATACTTGCCTTGACCAGTCTCTATTAAATTGTACTGCAGAGGAGAAAAGCTGGTAGAAAAACACAGTGGCCTGTGTTAATTATATGTGAAAGAAATAATACTTATTGAAGAAGTCAAAGCATGCCATCAGCACTGCCTTAAAGCCATAATAACTGAAATGAAAAACAAAAGGTTAGTCCACCTCCCAGAGGAATTTTCCACAGAGCTATATTATGAATCTAGCCAAGCTTCACAGTATTAATACTGAAATTGAACGCAGCATTCACAAACGGTGGTATGAAAACAACACAGAAGCCTTGGAGGTGTCACCTTGTGGCTGGTTCATCTTGAAATACAAAAGAACGTATTTCCGTATTAAAACAGGGTTCTGCCATGTAGCATTAAACCCTCACCTGAACTCACAGAGCCATGAGTGAAAAGCAATATTGTTTCTAGGAAGAATGAAAAATTCCTTAACCCCTTTGTGATTTCATGTGCATGTATGTATCTCACTTTGAATTTCCAAAATTCACAATAAAAAGGATCTGGAAGTTTCTTCAAATAGCAGAATTCTGTAGGTTTCGTCTTTAATTCCCTGTATGGTTCTTTTGCTTAGCCTAGCTAAGCAAACCTAGCTTTGCACGGTTGAATTTTTTTTTTATCTGCATTGACTCCAGGGCAGACTAAAAAGATAGGAAAAATTAGAAATTTGTTGGGAGTCTGTGGACTTACATGTATATATTTTGTAATGTGTGTGTGTGTGTGTGTGTGTGTGTGTGTGTGTCTATTTATTTATTTATTACAATTAATTAATTTATTGCCAAATTACTATTTTGACAGTAGAGTACTGTTCCATTTATCAATTCATTTCTTTTCAACAAATATTTGAGGGCCCAGTACAAACACTCTTTCTTCTGACTCATCATATCAAAGTCACATCATCTTGGGCATATCTGTGTCTTTTTAAAGAAAAATTTGGTGGGGGAAGCAGGAGCTGATCAAAACACTTAGAAACTGCAGTGAAGTTTACAAAATTGTCATCAGTCCCCCTTGTAGCTGATCAAGTGCCCCTTCAGGGTGAATCACAGACCAGAGGCAGCAGCATGGCAAGGAAAAGAGAAGGGCCCATATGATGGGGGTGACACAGGTTCCCGGAAATAGCCTCAGGTGCTGTTTAGGGTCACAGTTCTCTTGGCTCTTGCCTTGGGTGCTCCCACTTTCCTCCTGCTCCTTCTTCCTCTGGTCTCATAGTAACTAGTCTGTTCCTTTGGTTTCCGATTTGAGGGGGAGCTTAGGGAGCTCATGTCCAAGTGTAGAATCACGCGGGTGACGCTAACAAAGAGTGGCATTTTCACTCCCTATCACCACCAAGTTCTCATGGGTGGCATCAACCAGCTGAACAGGTAACTCCCATTGACGAAGCATGTTAAAATGACAGAGTGTGGCAGGCCGGCTTCGGGCTTGGCCACACACATCCAGTTACTTGAAGTCAATGGCATGATTAGCAGTTTGTAGGCTTTGCCAGGTTTGTGTAGCTGGGAGAGATTCATGGTGGCATTCGCCAAGAGTCGCTGAGCACCTTAGCGTGGAGAGCCGTATGTGAGAAGTACAGGCTTCACTGTGCCAGACTTGCAGCGGTGTGTTTAGGGCTAGAGGTAGAGGGGGAGAGTTTGGATGTTTCATGGGGATAGCTCATCTCGGATTCCATCTGTGAATACAGCGTATCGTGCTAAAAAGAGTAGAGAACTCAGTGTGCAAAAGAGAGGTACGTGACCAAATAAAAGAGGTGCATAAGAAGACACAGCTGTTGGTATGGGGCTTGGATGAATGTTCTCCAAGGGTCCATTTCCAGTTAAGCCTGTCATAGAGTAAACAGTAATTTTAGAGGAATGGCCTTTTAGACTTTGCGATTTCTGGACTGCTGTATCACCGGGATCGTTTGGATGGTTAATACTGAGTTCTATTTTTAGACCTTTAGAGTGAAAGCAGGAGCTCGTGCTTGGCACCAGTTAGGAATTTTCCACTCATTCCCCATGTAGGGAAGCACTGATCTCACACTGGGCCGTCAGAGGGGGCCGTGCTCATATTTCAGTCATCCCAACACGTCATCGCGCGGGACTGGCTTAGGTTGGGGAGCGAAGGGGAATCGTGGCCTGAGACCCTTTCAGAGGGAGTCTTTGGGGCCGCCTTCCTCCTGTGTGTTCAACGGAACCTAACGGCCTTGCGAGATCACCTTTGGAATCTGTTGAGCCATGATGGATGGCAGAGTAACTTGAGGCAGGAGGAGAGAATGGAAGGTTCCTTGAAGTTCACTTCTTGCGTTAAGGAAGAGAGTTCCTGCAGTCCTGTCGTTGTTGACTCACTCCACTGCAGGGCAGCACTAGTCATTCTGGTTTAGCTTTCAGGAAACAAAGAGTAACTTAATTGATGCAGAAAATTCGTACATCAGAAGGGTTGGTATCATTTCAAAAAGAAGCACTTAAGAAGAAAGGACTGTCGCCAACCCACACAGGCTGGCCTTAGCCAGCAGAGCTGGGCTGAGCCAGCATCTTCAGGAGGAGGAACGGATTCACAGGGGTTAGGGATCGCTGATGGGGAAAGCTGAACAGCTACCCTCTCAGAAGTTACGGCCTCAGGCAGGCCATGCTGGAAATGTACTGGCGTGCGGCCAACAAATCCATACCATGGGCAAAGGCAGGTAGTTCCAACGGTGGGATGGGGTGTGAATGCAGCCAGGGAATTTTTTTTTATTGCAAAAGTGGTGAGGAGCTGACACTGACCACCGATCAGTGCTCCTATCCAGTCTGAGAACTGGTGCAGTTTGGATCCTGAGGCTGTGTCTGTAATAGACTCTGGCTTCACCGCTTCCCAGCCAGTCGTGCACGGGCGGCTTGCTTAGCCTGGAGCTTCCGTTTCATCCTCCACGCAGGGAAATAGAACCCAGCACCCACCTGACAGCCTCACCTGGAGGACTAAGTGAGGGAAAGGGCCTACCCAGCGCTGTGCCTCACGTTCGCGAAGTGTTTGGAAATGTTCACACTAATATTAATGCTGTCATTAGCTAGACCTTACCAGAGTTTCGTTGTTTACCTTGACATTTAAGCCTTCAGGTTTGTTGCTAATGTTTAACAGCCAGTCTTTCCTCGGTAAGCCATCTGATGACCGTAGTTTGAAACTGCATTTGGCTTTATAGGCTATGCTTGCAAAAGGTTGAGGTCGAGTTGGGTTATCTTCCTTCACTCTTTCCCCGTCACTGTCTCCCCAAATGGAGAGGGTGCAGGGCCTATGGTCTCACCCGTCCCCTTCCTATCTCCCCTTCCATCTCTCTTCTCTTCCCATCTGCTCCCTTTCTTTTCTTGGTCCTTTTCTTTTATTCTCTCACTTGTGTCTCCCCTAAAGCGAAGATGGGTGGGTCCAGCCTGGCTGTCAGTATTAATGGTAGCTTTTCACAACAGTGATTCAGGTCTGAAGGTTGCCCATAATCTTTACCAGAATCAGCACGGTCTCCTCACTGGGCCTCCAAGCCACTCCTTCCCCAAATATCTCATTCTCCTGTGGCCGGAAAGTGTAGAGTGATTTACTGTGATCTGGGAGATCCCTGGGTAGGACACCGTTCACATCTGCCCAGGGCTTCTTTCCGGGGTGGGGGTGGTGGGTGTTGGGAGCTGAGGGAAGCGTTGGCTCATGTTAGAAATCAGAGTTGGTTTGTGGGGTTTTGTTAAGTTCTGGTTGTTCACTGCCTACCCTCATCTAAGTCTTTGCATCTGTCAGCACTCTGACTGTGAATACTTTAATAATGCTATTTTGAGACTGATAAGTACAGTACAGTTAACCCTTGAAGAACCAGGGATTGAGGTGCTCAACTCCTGCACAGTAGAAAATCTGTGAATAACTTGTGACTCCCCAAAAACTTCACCGCGAATAACCCACTGTGGACCAGAAGCCTTACTAAGAACAGTTGATTAACACGTGTTGTATATCGTATTATGTGCTATGTTCTTATAATAAACTAGGGAAAATAAATTATTATTTAAAAAATCACAAGGAAGAGAAGATACATTTACAGTACTATACTGTATTTATTGAAAACAATTCCAGGGGCGCCTGGGTGGCTCAGTCGGTTGAGCGTCCGACTCTTGATTTCAGCTCAGGTCATGATCCCAGGGTTAAGGGAGGATGAAGCCTTACATCGGGCTCTGTGCCGGGCATGGAACCTGCTTGAGGCGCTCTCTCTCTCTCTCTCTCTCTCTCTCTCTCTCTCCCCACCCCCCCCACTCTTGCTGTCTGTCTCTCTAAAATAAATAAAATTTAAAACAATTTTTAAAAAAGAAAAAAAATTGGAGTGGGAGTGGACACACCCAGTTCAAATCAATGTTGGTCAAGGGTCAGCTTTACTTCACTTCTCTGGCTGTGCTTAGGAACTGAGGATTAAAAATTATTATTCATATATATATATATATATATATATATTTTTTTTTTTTTTTTTTTTTTTTAAGTAATCTCTACACCCAACGTGGGGCTTGAACTTAACCTCGAGATCAAGAGTTTCATGCTCTACCAACTGAGCCAGCCAGGTGTTTCTTGATAGGAGAAACAAGTTAATTTTTTCACTAGTTTAAGATCCTTTCAGGGTGAATACAGAAAGCTAGCCACTCTGGAATTCCAGGCTTTCTTAATTTGTAGTAACACGTTGAAAGTCAGCCGGCCACATTATGCTGTGTTAGAGCAAGCAGGGAATCCCTGTGGTCTATCTGATTAGAACGCTTCCCCAGGTATCTAGACTTCGAACTGAGAACAGAATCAGGGCAGAGCCAGGAAGGTATTTTCAAAAAGCAAAACAAAGCAAAGAATAGAGCATAAGAATATGCCATATTCCTAAACACATTTAGATCGTTAATATGGATAAGACCCTAGTATCTATAGGATATTAGTCAGTTGCAAATACAATGAAAGAAAGAAAAGACTTCTAAGAACGACTAACACTTATAAAGAGCTTGCCAAGTGCCAGGCTGCATATATTACTTCTAATTACTAATTGCTTTGCATATATTAATTTCTTCAACCCTCTTTATAACTCTGTGCAGCAGGCCTGGCATAGAGGCAGCATCCCTTAGTGATTAGGAAACTATCTATTCTCGGGTGTGATTGCTAGACTTCAGATTTAGGGAAGGCAAGGATGCGGAGGGCTGGGATGGAAGGAGAGAGCTTTATGAATAAAATGGGGGCCCACCATCCCTCAAAGGATGCGTTATTGCTACATTATTCTTAAAAGAACCATGAGCTAATCCTTGTTGATGCCCGTGACTAAAATAGCTGTCAGTGTATCACACAAATAGAGTTTTATTTGGGTACTATGAAATTATGACATTGTGTAGCAAATGCCCGTTGGATGACCTGAGACCGTCCGTCCCATCAACCCAAAGTAGCACACGTGTTACCTAGATCTGCGTGTTACCACCACCCCGCCCCCATTTTTTCCTTTTTTTTAATTGAGTTTTTTCTCTTCATGGCGAGTTTCGTGACTTCTTTCATCCTTGAGGTAGGTTAACAGGTTCTTTGGAGGTGCTGTAATCAAAGTCAAAGGAGGTTAATCAAGAAAGAACATTCACAAGACCCTGATGATATTCACGCTAGAGATCTGGTACAATTTTTAGCTTCAACTCCCTTTTTGGAAATGTTTGCTTTGGGAGCGCATTCTAACCGAATGAAGAGACTTTCTTTGAAGGCCTACATTTTTGGTATCTCTAATGGGAAGAGAACTGATATAGCACACCTTTTCTAGTTATTATTAGTCACAATAAAATCATAACAAATGTAGCTATTTCTGGTGACTCAACCCAGATTACAAAGTCAGCATATCTTCAGGTACCTCTCGGTTTCATGTCATAGAATACATATGATCTGAAAACAACTCAGGGGCCGTGTGGTTACAAAGGGTGTCCTTTGCCCTTAATAGTACCTCACGTGGGACTTTTCGTCTTGTTCCTTCTAGTGATGCACACAGTGGAACAAAAAAACTTGGAAACCTTAAGTTTTGGTGTTGATCTCATTACAAAAAAAAAAAATGTTTCACGTTAAGCTTTCTGCTCGTTACTTATTCGGTAGCCAACCACGTACATATGGACAGAAGGGTACGTGTAAGGAGACAGTTGGTAAAATTAGCATTCGCCCGTCAGAAGAAGGTGGTGTGGATGTTTTCATGCTCAAAAATCTCATACTAGTGATAATAATTAGCGGTGTGTAATAATACATAACAGCTGATTACCATGCAGGGCATAGACGTGCAAAGAAGGGATTGTAGGTTGATGTGTAAACGGTGCAGTAGAGTGAAAAGCGCGAGCGGGGTGTTATTATTAGATTGCGAGCTTTGTGATTTGAGTGTGATACAAATGAATGAGTCGGACTTGGCTTTGTAATTTTTTTTTCTATGCTTATATAATGAGAAAATTATCTCCTTAAGGGCTAGACTCATAAATATTTGCTTAATATGATTCATTAATTAAACATGTCACAGGGGCTTATCTGGCGTAAAACTAGGGGACTCTCGGTATCCGTTTTGTTTTTTTTCAGAATGAAAGTGCCCTTGTGAAAGAAAAAGAGCTGTCAATCGAACTTGCAAACGTCAGGGATGAAGTTGGTAAGTAGGGCATGGAAAATGAGGAACGCCAAGAATGTCTTTTCCTGATACCTGTGAATGTGCAACAAAAGCAGTTACGTCTCACGTAATCAGCCAGGGCAGAGCTGCCTGGAAAAATGAAGCATCTCACCCAGCACAGTGGTGCGTTGGTGTGGCCTTGCAGGGAGCCATAATTTTTACAGCTCTGTTGTTACAAAGACAGCTTCGTAACAGTTCACTAATCTGGCCTCGACTCCGCTCTTCGCAGATGGCGGCACATACATCCGTCTGCGTTGTGAGCTGTGACCACAGCCCCTCCGTCTCGGTACCCCCGGGCAGGCAGAGCTCCCAAGGAAGCAGCACAGCTTTGCTGGGTAACATGAGGCACTCTCTGCACTAGATCTCTGCAGACATTCCAAGGCTTCCTGCCACCACAGGCCTCGCCATGAAACACTCTGTGATATAGAACAAGACCAGAAACACAAGCCTGGGTGGATTAAATATGCTGGGGTCTGTGTTGAAATTCCCACTCACCTTTGGCCAATGAAATGGTAGAGCTCAGTCTGAACATGGAGACCTGGCAAGTGATGGGATGATCCCCAGACCGGGGGGTGTCATGGAGACGGGTGGGCTTCCACACTCTAGGCCAAAGATCAGAGCACGTATTCTCCACGTTCCAATTTCTAGATCTCAGTTCTCTCTTGAGGTTCCGTTACTGTGTTTCCTCAGGAATCAGTCAGCAAAGGGAACGTCAGCCTGGCCTATTCCCCTCGGCCTGCTGTCTTCTCTTTACAATGAGTGTATCTCCTCCATCCATTGGGGTCCTGGGGGCAGCCTGCCAAGTGCCGGTGGGGCTCCCTCCATGAGTGAGGGGACTTGGACGGTCCCGGCCATCCTTGGCAGGTGGCACAGCACCTTTCCTTCCGGCCAGCCACGCAGAGAGGCTGTGGCTGGTCCTTCCGGCAAATAGCCGTGCGAATAGGCGTGGAAGCTGAAGACCAGACTTCCCTGGGGAACATGGGTGCCGAGGATGTGCAGCGAACTGCAGAGTGATTTCCAGACACGGTACCCCCATCACCCCTCTCTATTTTTTCCTTTTTGTTTAACTGAGTTGTTTTGTTTTTTTTTTTCCTTCCCTGCGAGTTTTGTGACTTTTTTCATCACTGAGGTAGGTCAACAGTGGGCTTTTCTCCCCTCTAAGGCCCCTGGGGGAAAGCAGTAAATAACGGTCCCTCCTTCCCAGCCTCACCTATGAGTGGTCCGGAGCAGCAAGGTGGCCCCGTGCCCCTGGCCATCCCCGGATGAGGAACCCAGTGCATGAACCCAGGTGTAGGTTTCCCGAGAGAGGTCTGCCAAGAGCAGCAATGGCAGAACTTATAGAGAAGCTCTTGGGAAGCCGAGGGCCACGAGTGTGCGTGAAATGAATGGGTTTTTAAGCTGGTTTTGTTTTTTGTTTTTTTTTTTGAGAGAGCACAAATGCAGGCAGAGGGAGAGGGAGACAGAATCTTAAGCAGGCTCCGTGCTCAGTGCGGAGCCCAATGTGGGGCTTGATCTCATGTCCGTGAGATCGTGACCTGAACTGAAATCAAGCATCAGACGCTTAACCGACTGAGCCACCCAGGCATCCCAAATGGATGAGTTTTTAGATTGTTCTGAGAGTGAATGGTTCTGAGCATGGACTTTGCAGACCAATGACACGGGTTCAGGTAGGGCCAGTTGGCTAACCTCTCTGTCCCTCAGGTGTCCTTTCATAAAAAGGAAAGTCGGTTAAAGAAGATAATGCTGATAACGCAGCCCGAGGAGGAGACTCTCCTAGTAAGGTGTGCAGCACCTTGAATCAGAAAATAGAGGACAAAATCTTCCATTGTAGCCTGAATTCCTCCCCGGAGGGATGTCTGCACCCCCGTGGGCAAGCTTTGGATCTGGGGTGTGCACCCTGACCCAACTAGGTAGGGCATGCCGAATCCAACCCCGCTTCCCTCTGCCCTTTCCTGAAGCTTCTGAACGCAGCAGGAACCACGCAAGGATTGCTCTGAGTTTTTGTGTTTCGGTGTTATTTGAGGTCTGCATTCGTGCTAAGAATAGAACCAGAAGTCATTTGCCAAATGAATAAACCGCGGGGTGAGGGGAGAGGGCGGAAGGCCTTGGTAGCCCCAGGGCCGGGGCCATGACGCCCAGCACTGAGCCCAGCGGATGTTTTAGCAGTGAGCACCTGAGCCACTGCAGAGCCTTCGTTTGGGAGAAGGCGACACTACACTGTGGGGGGATCTACTATTAACTGTAAAGGCCACAAGTTCTGCCCGGCTTAGCGTGGCCGGCAAGGAACACCCTTAAAGGGAAAAGAGAATTAAGCTTATAAAGCTGACTTTTGAGTGATTGTCTAGAAAGAGAGATGGGCGATCCTATCTCCTTCCCAGCATCCCTACCCTCATTTAGACCCCTGTCATCGGAGTCAGATGAGGGCTTCTGGAGCTGGGAGCTATGAGGGGCCGTGAGGGGCAGGGTGGGGGTGGGGGGAGCTAGAATTTGCACATGTGAATTCAGACATGGATGAGGAAGACGCGAAAATCAGAAGAGTTTAGCAGCATTTACTGTATATCCCCAGAACAGGGCTGCCCTGTTCCCCAAATCTAAAACCTACTGCTCAAACTTTTCATATGTGTTAAAATGCTGCCCTGGAATCTACCCGTATCTGCTGGTAGGCAGCCATCCGTTGTTTACATCCTTGCTGTGAAGAAATGCAATCAAAGGCTTCTAGCATCTAGCCAGAATCACCTTGACCGGGGGTTCTCAGCCCTGGTGCATATTAGAATCACCTGCAGTGCTTTTTAAACTAACAGTTCCCAGGACCTCTAAGGCAACAGAATCAAAATATTTGAGGTTGGGGCCTAGGCTTTTCTTCTTCTTCTTCTAAGTGTTTGTTCATTTTTGAGAGAAGAGAGCATGAGCGAGGGAGGGGCAGAGAGAGGGGGACAGAGGATCTGAAGCGGGCTCTGTGCTGACAACAGCCAGCCCTATGCGGGGCTTGAACTCACGAACCATGAGATCATGACCTGAGCTGAAGTCGGACACTCAACGGACTGGAGCCACTAGGCTTTTTTTAAATTTATTTCCCAGATGTTCATGAAGTACAGTGAAATTTGAGAACCAATGAACTACATTGAAGGAGTGAGGATTTCGATTTGGGTCAAGGACAGGGAGGGGGGCGGTAGGGAATTTGGGGTAGGTCTGGGAGGATGGGGTCCCCTAGTCGAGCTCTGTGGGCAGCCTGAGGGCCTCGGGAGAGAAGCCCAGGAGGGAGGGGAAAGGGTGCAGAAAGGAAAGATGCAGAGGACATATCCCACCTGCTCTGACATTCCCCATGGAGTTGGCCTGGCTCCCAGAAGAAGGGAAGGAATATCATCTTCCTTCCTTCACCTCGGCCTGTCAGGCTGTAGGGCTGTCAGTCTCTGAGTCCGCTCCCAGCTGGGTTAGACGGGCTTGTGGGAACCGACCACAGAAACTAATCCCCTGGTATATTTGCTGACACACTTCATATTTACAATACGTTCCCAACTGGGACATGTCTGGTGAAGGAGCTATAGCAGAATCCTGTAGAAGGTGTATTACCCCAGTCAGAGATTTTGATGTGTGTTACCCACGCCGACAGAGGATTCTGATTATAATCATTTTTAAGTAGAACTTGCTGGCAGTTGATTTCAAGGTAAACTCTGAGACCATCTCCTACCGAGCACCTACTGATGCCTGTTGGCCCACCGCACGTGCACTGGGCCAACAGATGCCGTGACCGTCTTCCGGCATTAACCGTTCTGCACATCTGTGGAAGGAAAACTATTTTTTTTCCCCTCTCCACGTATCAGAAAAACAATTCACAATGGTCATTTAATAGTGATAAAACATTTAACCATGGCGGCACACTAGAATAAGCCACTCCTCTCCTTTGAGCACTTAGATTTGCCCCAGTTTTTTGCTATTATTTGCAGTATTATGCAAATTGCTTTTTTCCTCTTGTGTCATTTTCTTGGAAATCTAGTCTCAGAGTGTGGACAGATTTTGGATAGAAATTCACATTTGTTCTAAATTCATCTGTATGTGAAAGATCCTTGATTTTTACTCTATAAATCAAGATACAAGATGATGGTGGCTTTCATCTCAGTGTAGACAAAGAAGAAATTCCATCACTATTCCTCTCTCCCTTCCTCCCTTCCCATCCCTTTCTATCTCTCTCTCTCTCTCTCTCTCTCTCTCTCTCTCTCTCTCTCACACACACACACACACACACACACACATGCACCTGAGAAGAGACACATAATACCCAATTATGTACCAGGGTGCAGTTTGGGATAGAGCGTTTTGTGGTCCAGGAGTCAAGTCCTTGGGGAGTGGCTAAAATTGCCATCATCTGTGTTACATCATATGTGGATGTGGAGACAGGGATCTCTGGTCATCCTCTTGAAAGCTTCTCATGCTTGACTCTTACCTTGTGTTTGGAGTTGACTCTTACCTTGTGTTTGGAGTTGGCCTTAATTGGGTCTGTCCTTGGAAAAGCCAAGCTACAATGATTGTGGGATGAAGGGCATTTTAGATCCCCAGGGGACCAGAAACCACCACATCCACGGGGAGGAGGAGTCAAGATGCTAGAAATAGATATAATATTTGATTTTTTAATCACGTTTTTTAAAAATTTCCAGAAAATGTAGTTCTGAAAATATGAGCCTCAACTTTTGGATAGGGTGACATTCTCCAAATTTGGAAGTCAGGTATTGAATTATTGAAGGGTCCTGCTTATATTTGTAAATGCTGAAATGGGTTTATATGACATTCCTCCTCCTAGACGCAGGTTATTTTCTTTTGAGACCTTAGGCTTCGAGTTGTTGACGACCATCAAGTGGATGTTTATGGTTCTCTGTCCAGCAAAGCTGCCTTATTAGGAACACTGAGCCTTAAAAATGTATGAATTTAAAAAAATAATTCATAAATAATAATGTATGAATTTAAATCTGAATTAGATGAGCTCCAGCAGAGGAAAAAAACATATGCAGTGCATAGCTGTATCTAAATGGAGCCTTCTGGTTCACACTCCCAGGTGCACTGATGCTCTCCCAGCCAGACCCGTCCCAAGCCAGACGCACGCATTTTATCTTTCTGCAAACCTCAGACTTGCGATGGGCTTTGCTTTTTTCTCTCTCTCGAACTCTTTAAAAAATACTTAACATGAAATAAAGTCTTAAGACAGCGAGCGGCATTTAACAAGGCAATCATTCTGGCAGTTTCTCAGGTATTATACAGAAAGCTAAATTATTAAATCCACATTTTGAGTATTGAAATCAAATATTGTTGAAATCAAATCACATTCAGCTTATTGAAACAAAGCAAAGAAAACCCAAAAACCTGGATATTTTCTATAATATCCAAAAAGAGATACTAAAGAATTCTGAGAACTTTGATATATATATATATATGTTTGTGACAGTAAGCACTAAATTGTTATTTATTATGCTCTTAAGTTCCTCACTAGAATAAAATGTTCAATTTCATCTCATTGATAACTAGCAACACACACATACATATACACACCACTGGAAGGGTATTTGTGAGATGATTTTACCTTTCAAGGTTATATATAAAATGGCTTCTAGTTTTATGACCATAAGACCTTATGTTTATATAGTGCTTGTACCTACCAAGCTCTGTTATATGATATGTCTTATTTATTTATTCAGATGACTGAATGAAGTAGGTGTTGGTATCTTTATTTTATAGGAAATTGGGGTTCTGAAGGATTAAGGGACTCCCCTAAGTGCATACAGCTGGTTTGGGCAGAGTCAGGTCTTAGGCCCAAACCTGGAATTCTACATACAGTGTGTAAGTTCACCATGGCTTCCCCACCCCCACCACCATTTCTTTTCTTTTCTTTTTTTTTTTCTGGTAATTTCTAATTTGAAAAATCAGATAAAGTAAAATAGCTGCTTCTCCCAATTCCGTACTTTCCCACAAAACCATGATAGACGTTAGTATGAATCTGTCTAAACATGGATGACAGTGTAATTAATTACATAACACAGTGTGATGGTAATTGGCCCTAGGCTATATCCGTTAGGATTGAGTTCAGGACAAATAACAGATTCCGCCCCCGCCCCCCAAATTATAACTTAATCAAAGTAGAGTTTTATTTCTCTCATGTAGAAGAGAGGTGGGCACCCAGGGACAGGTGGGTCAGCTCTCTTTGGGGGAAAGTCCCAGGATTTACACTTCGGTTTATATCTCATTGGCCGGACCGAAGTTCCAAGGCAAACCTTGCCGTGACACAGACTGAGAAATGTGCTCTTTATTTTTTCTTGGTGACCTTGCCCAAATATTACTCTATCACTACGAAAGAAGGGGAGAGTGTATATTGGGGGTTGTTAGCCAGCCTGTGCTATGGGGCCCCCATTGCCTCCGTCAAGAAGATGGAGAGAACAGTCCTGTCACAGCAGGCGAGTGAGAACAGAGGAATCTAGCAGAGTATTTGGCAGAATAGTGGGGGCTCAGTGTGTTATAATTACCTTACATGTCAGATTGGATTCTGTCTGCCTTCCTCGCACAGCTTTAAAAAGACCCAAGTCAAAATGCAAAACCAAGAAGATATCTCAGAAAAAATAACTAATCTCGGGATCACAAAAATATAATGCACACTTTCTGATTTATAAAAATATCTCTTCTAAGTACACCAATTAAAAGACAGTTTTGTCAGATTGGATAAAAAGAAAAAAGTAAGGCGCAGATACGTGCGGCTTAAAAGAAACCTTCAAATATAAAGACATAAATGACTTCAAAGAAAAACGGGAGGAGCGCCTGGGTGGCTCAGTCTGTTGAGCACCTGCGTCTTGATTTTGGCTCAGGTCATGATCCCAGGGTCGTAGGATCAAGCCCTGTGTCTGGCCCCATGCCAAACATGGGGTCTGCTTAGGATTTTCTCTCTCTCTCTCTCTCTCTCTCTGCCTCTCTCTCTGTCTTTCCCAAAAATAAATAAATAAACTTTAAAAATGAAAGTAAAAGGATGGGGGAAAGATAGGCTCCGCTAACACCAATGAAGAGAAAATTAGAGTGTTGAAGTATCTATCTTAATATCACACAAAGTAACCTTCAGACCAATAGTATTATCAGGAGATAGTGATAAGGGAGTTAGCTCACCAAGAACACATAATAATAGTAAATATCTATGTACTTAACAATAGAGCTTCAAATAACATGCAACCAACATGGGTAAAACTGAAAGGAGACAGAAACAAATCCACATGTAAGCTTAGAGACTTCCCTCTTCTCTCAGTATCATTAGAACAAGGAGGCAGAAAATCAGTAGGGATACAGAAAACCTGAATAACGCTGTCAACCACCTTGACCTAACTGACCTTAATAGCACATTCCATCTGACAAGCAGAATATACGTTCTTTTCAAATTCACATGGAATACTGAGCAACATAGAACATATTCAAAATGTTAACATAAACAACCTTAACAAGTAGAACCATAAACAAAGCCTTAACAAGTAGAATCGAAACCACACAAAATGTTCTGGACTATAACTGAAGCAGACTGTGAACCAAACACGAAGATATCCAGGAAAACTCCAAACATTTAGAAATTAAACAGCGTACTTCGAAACAACCCACGGGTCAGAGAGAAAGCCACAGAGTAAATTAGAAAATGTGTTGAACCGAATGAAAATAAAAATCCAACATATGAAAATCTTTGGGATGCAAAGTTCCCTCTGAACCGCAGGGTTGGGATCTTGTTAAATTTGCTTGACAACTTGGAGGAGACCCGGTGTGTGCTGTCACTGTCCTCAGCTCTCTGGTGGGGAGATGAGTGTATTTGAAAGAAGGTTTGATCTAGTAAATTTAATCTGCTGTCAGAAATTTGAGCATGACCGTCTAGCTTCGCATGTACTACCTTGTCTGCAAGTTGGACCCCACTCAGCACGACTGGGTTCTGGAATTACACACCCCTCCTATAGGGAGATGACATTAGTTCTGAGCTGGGAAAAATTGAGACCAGTAATGCCAGCTGCCATGGTTAGATTTTATTCCAGTGAATGTCATTGTAGTTTTCTATCCCAAACAGGTGCCTTACCGATGCACAGTCTGTTTGTGACTCCCTAAAATGTATACTATTTTATGAATAAAGGTAATTTTCTTTCCTGGTATGTGCTAATATTTTTCAATCTGTGGGCGTCATCCTCAGCTAAGCTGAACTGACTGACTCAAATAGATCAGGATACCGTAAACGACCCTGTGGGCAAGCGGCTTCTTGAAATTCAGAATCTGCTGTTGCCATGTGTCTGTAAATGTAAAATGTAAGAGAAAGCTAATATTTAGAAATCTAATATTTAAGGTGGGGTATGGTTTACAAAGCCCTTTCATTTATTATTTAATTTGATCCTGACTAGGAGGTAGTAAGGTAGATAATCCCACCACTGTTTTAACAGTGAGTAAACATTGCCTATACAAAGTAAAAGCAACCCCAATCCCATAACTGTGCAGAATAACAGAGCTGGGTCCTCTTGTCTTATCATGATGATAGCACGCTGGCTTTGTGTTGTAAGATCTCAACTGATATCGAGGGAAGATAATTTAAAAGACAACAACAACAGCAAAAAAAAAAAAACCAAGAGAAAGACATGACCTGCTGTAGCTTTAACCTGAAAATTGCTGAAGAGCATTTTGCAAAATATGTGTTTTAAATGATAGTCACATACAAATTGGGTGAGCATAATCGCTTCCCACTTGTGAATTTCTCATACATGGACTCTCTCTTCTTTTTCTTTGTGTCTTGTACCCTGGCTCAGGGCTTAGCATGGTCAGTGTGGACCATTCACTGCTTCATTTTATGAATTTGACTGTACCCAGGAGAGGTGCCCATTAGCGTGCCAGGAGTAGAAGAGGAATGTGGCGAGGTCTCTGACTTTGGGGAACCCCTGTGCATTGGAAAGACAGACATAAGCAGCTAATTAAAATCCAGTGTAATGAGTAAGGTGCTCGAGGTGTGGGAACTCAGAACAGGGGTTGTAACCCGGGCAGGGATCCAGGAAAGGCTTTTAGGGGTAAAACAGCTGAGCTGTGTTAAAGGAAATGAAGGAGTCAGTGAAGAAGTGATTCTTCCATATACCTAATCAATTACAGGAACAGCATTAATGCACCATTCACTCGGTCTCTCCTTTGGGAAATGGGAAAAATAGTGAAGACAGTTAGGTTTTCCATGTGGCCATCCCCAAGAAAAGGAATGAGTTTGTGTTTATGAAACTCTTGAAGTTATTTGTGTAAAAAGTGTTTGTTTGGGATATAAAACTCAAGTGATTTGCCTTTCACAGATTTTTTTTTTAACGTTTGATTTTTCTTGTCTAGTGCCACGATGAATTCTTCTCCTTTATTCAAATAACCGCAAATGTCACCAGGGCAACCTTCAGGTATTCAAGAGTACTGTCAATCTATTTGCTTAATTTGGCAGTTTATTTAAACAAAGTAAGATAGGGGCGCCTGGGTGGCTCAGTCGGTTAAGCGGCCGACTTCGGCTCAGGTCACGATCTCGCGATCCGTGAGTTCAAGCCCCACATCGGGTTCTGTGCTGACAGCTCAGAGCCTGGAGCCTGTTTCACATTCTGTGTCTCCCTCTCTCTCTGACCCTCCCCCATTCATGCTCTGTCTCTCTCTGTCTCAAAAATAAATAAACGTTAAAAATAAAAATTAAAAAAAAATAAACAAAGTAATATATACATTGCAGTATATTGCGTACTTATGATTCAGGTCACTCTTTTTGATCAGAATTGCACTTTTTCAGCCAGGTTTGGGGGAAGTTAATTTTGGTGAAGAAGAGGAAAGCCAGACCAATTCAGCCCTACAAGCAACCATGTAAAGACTTACTAGGTTTCAGTAATAATGAATCAGATCCTGATCTCAGATCTCCTTAACACAACAGTCTTTAAAAAACAAAACAAAACAAAACAAAACAGGGGTGCCTGGCTGGCTCATTTGGTTGAGTGTCTGACTCTTGATTTCGGCTCAGGTCATGATCCCAGGGTTGTTGGATTAAGCCCCGTGTAGAGCTCCACACTGAGCATAGAGCTTGTTTAAGATTCTCTCTCCCCCCTCCCCCCGCCCTTCTCTCCTACTTGTGCTCTCTCTCTCCCTAAAATAAAATAATAAGTAAGTAAATAAATAACAAAACAAAACAACCAACAACAGCTAGTGATAAGGAATGTGGTCGGAGTTTCGCTAATCAGAATGATGGTTCCAGGCGGAGGGACCCGGCTGGCAGCTGAGTCCGGGCGGTTACCTTGGTGGATCTACTTGGCACAGTTGTTTTGTTTCCTTTGTTAGTACACCAGGAAGGGCTCTGACTTTCAAGGAAGCGCTTTTAACTAAGTTCACTAGAGCTTGATACGAAAATAAAAATGCCAATTTGTCAGTTGACGATGACAAATCTATCCCCCCACAGGCAGATCTATCTAGAAAGCTAAAATTCTAATCAGAACACTGCATGCTGGACCAAACTCGATGTGCTGTAGATAATAATGGCGTCTTGGCTGAGATAGCCTTGGGCAGTCATCTCCATGACTTGCGCTTTTCTGGGACCTCACTTCTTAGAACCTCTTCCCGTGGGAGCAGACGGAGCCTCTTAGCATCCCTTGGGTGCTTGTCTGGACTTTTGCCTCCAGCCACAGTACGGTACTGGGCTTCCCACTGTACACAGCTATAGGACAGACAAAATATATGAGGCACCTGTTTCCAAACATTGAGCAATAGACGCTACAGACCTGTGGTCCTTGGGAAAAGGGAAGCATACTAAGTGGACCCCACATTAGCCCCAGCTTTCTGCCTGGGGCCACTTCCCAGACCACGGCACAGAGAGGTGCTCCAGGTCGCGGCCACCATCTTGCTAAGCTGAACGAGCAGATGCCACAATTGAAGGGGTTGGAAATTGTGGGGCTGAGCCTGGCGAGGAGTAAGCTGAGCCTGGTGAGGAGTAAGCTGAGCGGAGGAGGGCCCCAGGAATTTGTGCCGGACTTCCCTTGTGTTTTTAGATGAAGGGTGGGCTGTGTGCACAGGGAAGTCTGGCAGAGGACGGCTACTACAGGGCTGGGAGCTGAATGGGGGTGCCAGAGGCTGCGGGGTGCTGGGAGACATTGGAGCTCCAGCCCAGAGAGGGTGGGGAGATCTCTTGAGCAATCCGTTGATCCCTGAGAACAGCCAGGCGTTAGGAGTAAGGGCCATGACCTAGTTGGAGTAAGGGTCTCTCTAGGACCAAAGACAGACTGAAATTGACCCACACTAACAAGAGTGAAAACGAGCCTGACAGAATCAATGGAGTCTGGTAGTTTACCTGCCGGCAAACAAAGCTCAACATCATCAAGGAAGCTCCTTAGAACATATTATCCATTATGTTGAACATATATATATTTTTAAATTAGACATACAAAGAAGCAGGACCCATAATCAAGGAAAATACTAGTCAATAGAAATGGGCATTGAAATAACTCAGGTGTTAGAATTAGCAGATCTAGCAGATAAGAAATTTTAAAAACTATTATAAACGTATTCAAGCATTTCTAGAAAAAGAAGAACGTAATAAGTAAACTGGTAGGGAAACACAACAGAGAAATGAAAATGATAAAAAAGAACCAAACGGAGGGGCGCCTGGGTGACTCAGTCAGTTAAGCATCCGACTTTGGCTCAGGTCATGATCTTATGGTCCATGAGTTTGAGCCCCACGTCAGGCTCTGTGCTGACAGCTCAGAGCTTGGAGCCTGCTTCAGATTCTGTCTCCCTCTCTCTCTGCCCCTCCCCTGCCCATGCTCTGTCTCTCAAAAATAAATGAACATTAAAAAAAAAAAAAAAAAAAGAACCAAATGGAAACATTAGAACCCAAAAGTATAAGCTCTGAAATGAAAAAGTCACTGGATAGGCCTCACAGCACATTGGAGACTGCAGGAAAAAGGGTCAGTAAATTGAAGAGAATCAGGAGATATTATCAAGAGAATCAGGAGATATTATCGAGTCAGAAGAACAGAGAGAAAGATTGAAACTAAGAACAGAATGTGCATGACAAGTGGGTAACAGGTGTGTAGTTGGATTGGCAAAAGGGAATAGAGAAAGAGAGAAATTGGGAAGAAAAAATACTTGAAGAAATGGTGGGCGTAGACATCCTAAATTTGATTTTAAAGAGCAACCCACAGGGTGCCTGGGTGGCTCAGTCGGTTAAGTGTCCGACTTCGGCTCAGGTCATGATCTCGCGGTCTGTGGGTTCGAGCCTTGTGTCGGGCTCTGTGCTGACAACTCAGAGCCTGATGCCTGCTTTGGATTCTGTGTCTCCCTCTCTCTCTGACCCTCCCTCGCTCATGCTCTGTCTCTCTCTCTCTCTCTGTCAAAAATAAATAAACATTTATATATATATATATATTTTATATTATATATAAACCCACGGACCCAAGAAGCTCACTGAACCCCAGACGGGATCAATACAAATAAATCACACCTAAGCACATACTAGTCATCTACTGAACACCAGGGATAAAAAGAAAATGTTGAAGGCAATCAGATAAAGGCACACGTTACATACAGGGGAACGAGGTTACGAACAACAGGTAACCTCATCAGAAACACACAGAGGCCAGAAGGCACTGGACTGACATTTATAAAGTGCCAGAAAAAGGCGGGGGGGGGGGGAGGGAGGGGCAGAAACCCAGTCAACCCAGAATTTTATATCCAGAGAAATCGTCCTTTAAAAATCATAGAAATTTGGACGTACACGCCTGAAGTCAGGCTATCAAGAGGGTAAATATGTGGGGAAACGTAGAAGACCGTTCATTTCGTTGTTTTTAAACTTTTTATTTTCAAATGTTCAGTTTGATGACGTCTTGCTATGAATACGTTCACAGACTCAAAACGAGATCTAGGACATTTACCCTCCTTCCAGAAAGTTTCTCCATGGCTCTTGCCACTCAGTCCACCCCTCCCCTCTACAGCAACCACTCAGTCATTTCTGTGGGCATAGATTAGTGTCGTTTGCTCTGGGATTTCACACAAATGAGACGAGACATTTTATACCCTACCGTGTATCCGGGGGCTTTTGCTCCACACGAGAGATGCACCCACATGGCTGAGTGAATCGGTAGTGTGTTCCTTTCTGTTGTTTGCCGTGTTTCATTTGCAGGAGCACGCCACAACGAATCTGCCCTTTTGTCTGCTGAAGGACATTTGGGTTGACTTTCGCTCTTACAAATAAGGCTGTTAGGAAGATCCCGGCACGATCTTTTGTTGTCGTTTTCTCAGATAAGTTCCTACGTTCTAAATTACTGGGTCATAGGACAGATGTGCGTGTAACTTTAGGAGAAAGTGCCAAGCAGTTCTCCAAATGCTTGTGCCATTTTGCGCTACACTCAGCAGTGTGTGAGTTCCAATTCCCCCGCCACCTGCCAACATTTGATCTTCTTACTAATTCTGAGTGATCCTGTTGTTGTTTGAGTCATTGCAATAGATGGGAAGACTCTCTCATCATGGTCGTAATTTCCATTTCCCCATCACCAATGATGTTGAGCACTTTTTGTGTGCTAATCGGCTATTGGGATATCTTTCCTGGGGTGTTGGTTGCCCATTTTGAAGCGAGCTGTCTTCTTACCGAATGGCAGCCACCCCCTTGACCGGGGCACACGGGCCCTCTCAAGGTTACCACGGCCCTCCTGGCCCACCCCTCATTTGTGTTTGTGACCTGTCTTCTAAATTGCAACCCTTCCAGGTTGACTCAGGATGGTCTACCGTCATGAATAGGAAAAACGGAACACAAATCTATTGCTAAGATATAAAGCATTTTAAAGTGCTGTCTTCTTCTGCAGTTGTTCCCAGCAGGGGTGAGTTCGCAAAGGGCTTCCCCTGTCACGTGGATGCGGTGTCATGGCAGAAACGGCAGCGAGAGGGACCAGAAGGTGCTAGATGGATACACACAGTGCCTGGGAAAGGCTAAAAGTGTGGGACTCCTTCCTGACATGTATTCAACATTTGTAGAGTCAGATCAGGGGATAAACTGATTTTTTCTTAATAAAAACTGTTCACCAGAACATCCATCGTACGTAATGTAATTCCACTGCCTTTTCTTCAAGTCAACGATCTGAACAAAAATTGAGAACGGTGTTTCCTGCTTGGCTGTAACATTATTCTCTTCTGTGATGTTCTAACTCAGATTGCTTCTTAGGGGCCATTTTAAAGCACTTTAGGGGCCCTGGGGTGGCTCAATCAGTTAAGCGTCAGACTCGGTTTCTGCTCAGGTCAGGATCTCATAGTTTTGTGAGCTCAAGCCCCACATCAGGCTCTGTGCTAACAGTGCAGAGCCTGCTTGGGATTCTCTCTCTCTCCCTCTCTCTCTGCCCCTCCCCCACTCACACTGTCTCTCTCTCTCTCTCTCAAATCAACTTAAAAAAATTTTTTTTGTGAAGCACTTTATTTTTTTTTAATGTTCTGTCCTGTTATTTTGTTTATTTTTTTTAAATAGAATTTATTGTCAAATTGGCTAACATACAGTGTGTAAAGTGTGCTCTTGGTTTCTGGGGTAGATTCCCACGGTTCATTGCTTACACACAACACCCAGTGCTCATCCCAACAGGTGCCCTCCTCCATGCCCATCACCCACTTTCCCCTCTCCCCCACCCCCATCAACCCTCAGTTTGTTCTCTGTGTTTGAGAGTCTCTTGTGGTTGGCCTCCCTCCCTCTCTGTTTGAAACTATTTTTTCCCCTTCCCTTCCCCCATGGTCTTCTGCTAAGTTTCTCAAGATCCACATATGAGTGAAAACATATGATATCTGTCCTTCTCTGACTGACTTATTTCACTCAGCATAATACCTTCCAGTTCCATCCACGTTGCTGCAAATGGCAAGATTTCATTCTTTCTCATTGCCAAGTAGTATTTCATTGTATATATAAACCACATCTTCTTTATCCATTCGTCAGTTGATGGACATTTAGGCTCCTTCCACAATTTGGCTATTGTTGAAAGCACTGCTATAAACATTGGGGTACAAGGGCCCCTCTGCGTCAGCACTCCTGTATCCTTTGGATAAATTCCTAGTAATGCTATTGCTGGGTTGTAGGGTCATTCCATTTTTAAGTTTTTGAGGAACCTCTACACTGTTTTCCAGAGTGGCTGCACCAGTTTGCATTCCCACCAACAGTAAAGCACTTTACTTTAGATAATAAATCATTTAATCTCAGTAAGCAGCCTCACAGTGTATACACACACACACACACACACACACACACACACACACACACAGAGCCCACACACATCCAGACATAAAGTGCACATCAAAATACATTCAGCAGAGACCTGTTGGAATGACAATGGTTTTCCCTTCGTTCCCTTCACTGTTCATTTTGGGGAGAGCAGGATGATTGCATTTGGCCATGTTTGCAAGGAGTTAGATCCCTGAGTTCACCTGACTGCCAGTCAGGGCACAGCCAGCAGGCAGAAACCACTCCAGTTATTTTACCAGTGAGAATTTAACATAAAGGATTGTTAGGTAGGCAACCAAAAAGGTAAAACAAGAACTCTGAGGTGTCATGGAGGTAGCAGCTGTAGGAAAAGCTGCGGGCACTCAGGTTAAAATGATGAAAACTTAGAAGCTTGGAAAAGGCACTTCACAGAGCTGAGTCTCAGACCTCTGATGGGGGCCACTGGTCTCTGAGTTGGAGGAGGAGCTCCTGGGCTGAGATCCAGACCAAAGAGAGAGTGCCGGATATCTGGGGAGGAGCTAAGAAGAGGTTTCCATGCATAGGGAACTGCCAGTGCAAAGGCCCCGAGGTGGGAATGTGCCTGGACCAGCAGTCCTCAATCTTAGGCATTGGAACCGCGGAGAAGCCTTGGGAAACAGATTGTAGGGCCCCGCCCCCAGCGTTTCTGAGTCACAGGCAGGGGGTGGGGCCCGATAATTTGCATTTCAACAAGTGTTCAGGTGCTGCTGACTGCTGGTTTGGGGATCACTCTTTGAGAACCACAGTTCTAAAAGTGTTCAAGGAATAGCAAAGAGGCAAGTATAGCTGGAACAGAGTCAACAAGGGAGAGAAGAGTGAGAGAGAAGTCAGGAGGCTGTGGGGCCCAGATGCTGCCAGACCTGGTGAGCCAGCATGGGGGCCCCGCCTGTACCCTGAGCGAGATGAGGGCTTCATGCAGAGGAGCGAGTCCTGAGGTACAGTCTTCGAGGATTCCCTCTGGCTGCCGCCGTGAGACAAAATGGTTCAGGGACAGGCACTGGTGCGGCAAGAACAGTCCAGGGATTTTCCAGTTACCTGGATGACGGGGACTGCAGCCAAGCCAGCAGCAGGGAGGAGGACAGAAGTAGCCAAATTCCCAGACATATGCGGGAGGGAGAGCCCACGTTGCCTGATTGTGGTGATTGGAAAAGCAAACGGGAGAAAAGGGATTGGAGGCAGGGACGGGAGATTTTCCTCTGTTCTGTGGCGAGCTGGACTCTGAAGAGTAAGAAACGGAGGGTAGGGAGCCAGAGGACAGCATAGGAAGGACGATCGTGCATGTGTTCTGTTTGTTAAAGGTAAGAGACAGACATTTGTAGAGGCTGTGTGTGTGGAGCCAGAGAGGGGAAACCCTAGGGAGAGAGACAATAGCAGAAACAAGGTCAGGAGAAGCCAAGAGTGTGTGGCAGTCCCAGTGATGCCCCCAGAGATGTCCCCGTCCTAAAGCCCAGAGCCTCTATGTCCCTCAAGTGGTAAAGGGACTTTGCAAGTGTGATTAAGGAACCTGAGTTGGGGGGGCGGGCGTTGTCCTTTGGGGCCCCAATGTGATCATGAGGGTCCTTAGAAGAGGGAGGTAGAAAAGATGTGACATGAGAGCAGGGGTCAGAGAGAGATTTGAAGATACCGTGCCATTGGCTTTGAAGATGGAAGAAGGGGCCACTAGTCAAGGAACGCAGGCAGCTTCTAGAAGCTGGGAAAGACAGGGACACGGACTGTCCCCTGGAGTCTCCATAAAGGACCACAGACCTACCGACACCCTTGTTTTTAGCCCCGTCAGACCCATTTTCGATTCACGGAACAGTAAGATAATAAATTTGAGTTGTTTCAAGCCATTCATTTTGTAGTGATTTCCTACAGCAGCTACAGGAAATTAACGCAGGGGGTATAGACAGGAGAGTGAGGGAACTAGTCATCAAGGAGTATTACCTCCGAAAAGACATAGCTTCCAAAGTAAAGGTTTGTCTTTTAAGTTTCGGAATAAGAAACAGTAGGGCTCCGTGCCCATTGACTTCCGTTTCCTCAGCAAAGTAGAAGTCAAGGCCGTACGCCCAGTTAGGGCCTTTTATGGATGAGGCAGCGGAAGGAAGCACAGAGTTAGGTAACTTGCCCTACTTCGCACAGCCCCAAATAGCAGAGGCTGGATTCGAACCCAGGCAGTGTGACCCCAGAGCCCGCCTTCTTGACTACCTCCCCACGTAGCCTCTTCTGAGCAAAGAACTGAGAGCGTTGGAAGGGGACAGTGTTGGCCAGTGACAAAGGTACGTCGGAGCCATTTCTGGGACTCCAGACCCCAGTGAAGGGCACAGCAGTGACCACCGTGGCGGAGTGCCGGTGGAGGCTGGGGCTGCTGGGTCTGGGAGAGACCCGAAGGTCATGGCATCGGACGGGCCATTCATGGGTATGTCACAGGTAAATGGCGAGAGGCTGGAACAGGTGTTGAGAGGAGGCTACGAGCGGGTGCCGGGCTCCATACTGCCCGGGGTGCATGACGGGGAGGAGGGGGCGGGTGTCACTCTATGATTCCAACTCCAAAGTGAGGAGGATGGGAAGCCACAGGCAGGAACTTTGAAGGAAAGTCAGCGTCAGACCCAGACTAGCCAGGAGGGCACCGCCTCAGAGCTAAGTTTGAACACACAGGTTCAGAGTCAGCATTGGTTGCTCGGGCCAGGTAAGAGAGAACAGGTAGGTGTGAATTCACACAGGCGGACGGCTCAGAATGGCAGCAAGGGGCAGGTCCCACAGCCAGAGGTAGATTCCAGGCAGGTGGCAAAGGCTGTGGGTCTTCTGTGCACCAGCGGAGGCAGGGCTCTGTGGACCTGAGTGTTGGGGGCCTCGCTACCCAAAGGGTGGTCCCTAGACCAGCAGCATCCTAGACCACCTGGTGTGGCTTGGTTGAAATGCAAACTCTCAAGCTCCACCCCGACCTTGAATCAGTGTATGCATTTTGACAGCTCCTCAGGTGATTTGTATTAAGTTGAATACAGAAGCACCGTCTGCTTACAGTGCTCGGACCAGCAGGGTCTCCATCACCAGGGAACCGTGATAGAAATGCAGATTCTCAGGCCCCACCCCAGCCCCACTGAATCCCAAGCCCTGCCTGCGATGGTGACGATCTCGCTGGCACGATCACGAGGTAGCATGGCCTCGACGTTGCCACCAACTTGGACCCACCCGGTTCGGAGAGACTTGGTGAAGATCGGTAACCCTTCCTGTGTAGAGTACTCAGCGCCTCAGCCCAGGAAGAGTGCTCAGTCCCTGTGAGCTGTGACGCCACCGACAGTGACTGTCTCAGGCCCCGTCTTTTCAGGTGTGCTTTTCCTTCCTTTCTGCCCGAGACCTTTTTCTGAAAAACTGGAAGAGAAAGAAATCGTTGCATCTTCTGGTACCTAGTGTGATAAGAACCCCCTCTTGCTTTCCATGTGATTATATTTTTAAAATGTTTTTGAGAGAGAGAGAGAGAGTGCGAGCAGGGGAGGGGGGCAGAGAGAGATGGAGGACAGAGGATCTGAAGGGGGGTCTGTCTTTGCTGTCAGCACAGAACCCGATGTGGGGCTTGAACTCAAACTGTAAGATCATGACCTGAGCCAAAGTCGGACGCTTAACCGACTGAGCCACCCAGGTGCCCCTGTGTGATTATATTTTTTAAAAAAGACATGTAATATTTTAACCAGCCAGTAACAAAAGGGGAAACTTGTCTTCTTGGGAGTTCTAATGAAGATCACTTTCACGCTGGCCTTTGCATGATAGGACCACCTTTGTCCACCCTTGTCCATTACATAAGGTGGACATGACCATCTCGGACTTTGGCTTGGACCTAAGCAGTCACTTCCCAGCCTCTTGTGAGACACAGGACAGTGGCCCCAGGTCCTTATCTGACAACTGTGTCTTCAGACAATATGTGCTTATGGACGTGGCAGCAAACCAAAACAGTAATAAACTCCAAGAAAATAGTATGTAGCTAGGTTACCTTCCACAGCCTCATTGAGTACCCAAGTCTTAGCTTCCATGGCTAAATTGCGTCCACTCCATTTAGATACGTGCATTTTTTATGCTTTGTCCGAGCCTAACATTCATGAAGGGTGGAAAATACTCCCATTTGTAATATTGCGATGATTCTGCGACCCCCCTCGAAAACAATAAATGGCTAGTGTTTATCCAGTGATTGATAGAGACCAGGCACGACGCTAGGCACCTACTCAGAATTCGCCCACCGCAACCTCACACTAACCCTAAGACGTCATCTCTGTGCGATCCCCATTTTACAGATGAGGAAACTGAGGCTTAATGGGGTTCGTCCCCTGCACGTGAGCATCAACCAAGAAGCTCAACCCCAAGTCTGGTGGACACTACGGTGCATGTTCTTGCCACCGCACTTGGAGGAGGTCTTTAACTCAGCGCTGTGTAAAGACAATAATGGGATTAACCAAGAATGACTGAGTCTCTTCTGTGAAAAAACTGAAGAGCTTCCTTAACTACAGATATCTTATAACCTGTCTTAAGAGCTACAAGGTGGAATGTAATATGAATCACCAGAAGTCCCCTACTGAAAACACCTGTAGTCTTATTGACCCCCCCCCCCAATCCAGCTGGGATCCTGCTGACCCAGTGCTCAGCCCCACACTGTCCATCCCTGTACCAGTGTGTGCCAGGTCTCCTGTCTCTTCCAGGGTCCCTTCAGTGCTCTCTCTGAGTTTGAATTTGCTCTAAGTCACTTTAAGAACCACCTGCAGCTAGCAGATGAATCCCACTGAGGCCTGTCGTGTATCGTCAGCACTGCGCAGGCTGCTACAACCCGACTCGCTCCTTATTTATTGCCAGAGGTAGTAACCCCTTCGAATCGCCCTCATCAAGGAGTCTTCTGTCTTTCTCTAATAGGAGGGACTGTGCCGATGCACAAGGGTCCTCCACAGTCTCCGAGCAGCAGAGGGAAGCAGGGCAAGAAGTCAAGGTAAAAGTACCCCCCCTTCACATCACATTGTCCAGCAACACCGCTGTCTTGGTATTTTCTGCATTATACTATGAAATGTCACCTGAGGGGCAGGTGTCTCTGTTTGTACATTTCATACCTGCAAACAGGTCGGCTACCCTTAAACCTGTAACCTTCTCATGGTTCTGTTTGGCTCTTTTTTGGGATTGCACACCCAGCCCCTATTTCCTGCCCCGAGAAGGGGTCAGTGTGATTCATCATCTGGTCGCAGATTTGATTTTCTCTAACTTGCTGTCTTTCCATGCTCATACTCAGAAGCTCATCAGTCGCTCCTCCTTTTACCTGACCAGCTCGTGAAGCCAGATCCACCCCACCCTCCATGCTGATCCCCCAGCCCACCTCCCATCCTCCAGCCCCGGTGCAGGTGTATTGGTTTAGCCTGGCTGCTTTCGCACCACACAGCCTCACTGAAGGCTAACTGTGAGCAAAGGATGTGCTTGTAGGCCTTCAGCCCTGAGAATTTTGATTTTATTAGTAGTCTTGAAGCCAGTTCCTCACCCCCCTAGCGGTTGTGTGCTCAGAGAGAGGAGAGCCACTGAGGGTGACATCTCGCCTCCCCCGTGCTGTCAGGTACCCCATGGATTTCAGACTCCATACAGGAAGCTCCTGGGATCTCGTTAACATGCAGTTTCTGATTCAGTCGGTCTGAGCTGGGCCTGGGCTCCTGCATTTCTAACAAGCCCCGAGTGTATGGACCACACCGTGAGCAGGAAGGCCTCCGCACACAGCCAGCGAGGGCTGGCCTCAAGCCAGCCAGACACCGTGCTGGTGCTTCATACACGTAAACACATATTTAATCCTGGCTCTACTCTGTGAGGTAGAGTTGTCTTTATTTTTCAGTCGAAGGTCACTTCTCCGAATGTTCTCTCAGTTTTGGCGACTGTATAAATAAATTACGATAGTCTGCATGTGGGCAGGAAGCCACCGCCATGGAAGTAATGATTCCCCCGGAAGCGGTGAGGTGGCTGTTCTATTGGAGACACGGCCCAGGGGACACTGCTACTAATTCAATAGGGTTCGCTCCTGCATTGGGGCACAACTGTTCCTTGGAATTGTTCCTTGGAATTGATTGGATGGGTTTGGTAGTAATGGAGAGAGGCTGAGAGGAGTTGATAGGGAAACGCACAACTTTGAAAACATCAGCTCCTAAAGATCTAAAACATGAATCCTCCTTTCCCGTGAAAAATTAAAAGCAGTAAATCCTTGGACAGGAAATGAAGGTAATCATAGGTCTGGGAAAGCCTCAGAGAGCTATCTCCCGAATCCTGTGGAGAACACAGAATACACAAGGCATGCCTGCATGTGACAACCTGAAGGAAGGAAGGAATATATTTAAACCTCCTACCACCGAATGCATTAAAATGTATTATCTAGCAGTCGGTTGGTCTCCATACCCACCTAGGATCAAATAAGGGGGACCGGGCCACCCACACTCTGGGACAGAGGATTGAAACTAGCACCATGCTGTGGAATAGGGCCACTCTGTGCAGTGGAGCTTCCTAAATGATGGGGTCCTGGGAATTCGTTTCCTAGAACTCTCCGTAAGGCAAATTCTCCACCATGAACGGCAGCCCAGAACTTCAGCTTATGCTCTATTGAAACGTTTTTCAGAATGTTATTAAAAGCCCCTTAAGCTCCTTCTAGAAGGGATGCTCAACACGGAGAGGATATTACTTGTACCAATTAGGTAACAGGTGCTAAGTTCAGATAAAATTAAAGGGTCATCTTCTCAATGCCATTTTGCAAGGAGAAAAAAAAAATTAAAAGCAATCAGTACTCACTGCAACCCCCACGAAGCCATGCTCTCTGTGCTGTCCGAAGCCTGGGCCTTCAGGATGGTCCCAATGGAATCTGAGATGAGCATGTGCCGTGGAGATGCATTTTAAGCTCCGCAAGCCCAAATTAACCCGGAGGAAAGGAAGCACGACTGTGCAAAACCATTTCCCCATCAAGCCGTTTCCTCAATCTGGGCAGTGATGTTATTAGTTCTCGTGTGGACCACATTGTTTTGCTTTGCAAACCTCATGATTCTAAGCATCCTCTTAATTCCATTTCGTCTCTCGCCTCCATAAATCATCCTTGTGTTTTTCTCCTCTCACACCCAGCTTCCTTACAAGCATTGCACATTATATTCACATGCAGGATCAGTCATTATCCATTGGTTGAAATGCTTGTCCTTTGTCTTAAAGAACACATGAAAATGGTACCAAGTATTTACTACCGTGAAGGAACCTCACGGGTTGGGATTTTTATGGAGTTTTTTTTTCCTTATATTTTTTTGTTTCCCTTCCAAAATGTAAAGCAGAATGGCAGCCCTATTATTATGGGAAAGAACACTACCAAGATTCACATGGACTGAATCCTGGCTGTCCCTCTCTGCCTGTGTCCACTCGGACAAGTGACTTCACCCCCCGAGCCTCTGTCTCCTCTTCTATAAAGTCAGAGCAAAAATGCCCATTTTGCCCCACTTGGAAATGTGCTGGGCAGATTAAACAAGGTAGTATTGTGTGTTAGATAACTTTATCGTGAAAGCACATACCAATGCCAAGCACTGATTTCACTATGCATGTCTCAGGTCATGGGGATGACCGATGGTGCACATTTTCTCCGCAGACGAAACTGACCTCTTTAGGGGACCATTTGGGGTGGGAGGGGGATTGTAATTACACAAATGATATACGCTTCCCTGTCTTCTTCAAGGGAAGATTCTTCTTGACGACCTGTGCCGCCATTACAACATCCATAGCATTCTAGAAGGCTAGGACACGAAGGGGACGTAGCGCTCAAAGTGCCTGTAGTAATCAGTCTGTTAGGCTGCTGTAGGAAAACGCCACGGACGTGGGGGCTTAGACAACAGAAGCTTATTTTCTCACACTTCCGGAGGCCGGAAGTCAAGGGCAGAGTGCCTCGGGGTTGCCTTCTGCTGAGGCCTCTCTCCTTGGCTTGAAGGTAGACAGACATCTTCTCCCCGTGTCCTCTCTGAGCATGTATCCCTAATGTCTCTTCCTCTTAGTAAACAGGTTTTTTTTTAAGTTTTTATTTATTTATTTTGAGAGAGAAAGAGAGAGCAAATGTGAGCAGGGGAGAGGCAGAGGGAGGGGGAGAGAGAGAATCCCAAGCAGGCTCCACGCTGTCAGCACAGAGCCTGCTGCGGGGCTTGATCCCACGAACCGTGAGATCGTGACCTGAGCGGAAACCAAGAGTCAGACACTTGACTGACTGAGCCACCCAGGCGCCCCTCTCTTCCTCTTCTTGTAAGGACAGCAGTCCCACTGGATTAAGGCCCACCCTAATGGCCCTGGTTTAACTCAGTCACCTCTTCAAGGCCCCTTTCTCCCAAAACAGTTACATCCTGAGGTACTGGGGGTTAAGATTTCAACATACTATTTTGGGGTCAGGACCCAATTCAGCCCAGAACAGGGCCCATTTCTCCTCATTTTACAGATGAGACTGTTGAGGCCCAGAGAGGTTGAGTGAGATGCTAAAACTCCCACAGCCCGTGTCAACGGGCTGGAGCAGAGGCCTGCCTGGAGACCAGTGTTCCTCCCCCCTCCGCCTCACCTTGAGGGCTCCTTGCTACCTGTGTCCTCTCTCCTTCCCCTGGACTTTCATATCTCCCCCCACCTCCTGCAGCCCCCACCATTCTCTTCTTCTGTCATGTGGAAACTGTACTATTCAGGAATCAGAGTGTGGAAAGAGTTATTTAATATCGGCCTGGGCGAAAGCATCTTTAGCACATAATGACCTCTGTTGGTCGACCTCTGTTGAAGTCTCCTATATATGGTCATCCAGTCTGGGGGGCTGTGTTCCCAAAATTTGACGAACAGCTAAGTAAAATGTTCGTGCACTTTAAAACACTCCTAGACAAGAAATCTTTCTGGATCTGTCACGTAGCAGTCAAAACTCCTAGCATCTGGAAAATCTTTACCTTACCGCAGCCAGACCTTGTGTATTCTTCCAGAAACCATTTACACACCCGCAGGGAGAAAAACACATCTGTCAAACTGCCCCTGCTTTGCTGGGAGAGACTTAATAACTAGAGTCTATCCTAAGGTCTCAGGCTTCTAACACCTCAACACTTTAATAAAATAGATCACGGCATAGGAACCAATGCCATACAGAGGACCATCATCAATCACTAAGTGGGTTTGTCAAAATTCAGGAGTCCCGAGTTTTGTGTTTTTCAACAACATCCGGGAAAGCCCTTCCTGAGTACCATGGACCAGAGGAGAATCCCCCCATAGCATCTGTGAACTGTGGACCCTCATCTGTGTATAAATTCACGTGTGAGTTCAGTAGAGGTTTGTTCGGTGCCTAATGCGTAGCATTTCTCCCCAGTGGAACTCCTAACTCTATGTTCCCGTTTCCTTAAATGGCAGACCCCCCCCCACCCCCCGCCGTTGCTCAGACCAGTATCCTGAGTCATGCTTCCTGACTTCTTTCCTCTCCCTCCTCCAATCCACGAGCGCGTCAAGGTGGCTTTGCTTCCCAAATACAGCTCACATCCATCGTTCCTCAGCCTATTATAGCCTTAGTCCCAGGCACCATGAGGTTTGCCTGGGCTCCAAATACATCCTCCTCACTGCTGTTCTTGTCCCGGTTCTTGCTTCCTACAGTCTGTCGTCCATGCAGCCGCCAGAGGGATCTTGCAAAAGCTTACTTCGCTCTTGTTATCCCCTGTTTGGTACTATCTGGACATCCCCGTGTACCAGAGTAGAACCCTAACTCCTCCCCAGGGACCGTGGGCCCTAAGTGAGCTGACCCCGTCTGTCTCTTGAACTTCACCTTCCCCCATGCTCTCCGTCACAGACACTCGAACCCTGTGGCAGTCTTTCTGTTCCTTCTGTGCTCCTAAAGGGTCCAGGCTCAGGACCTTTGCACTGGCGGTGCCTTCTGCATGAGACTCCCTCCCTCCAGCTCTCTATGCACTGCCTCTTTCTCATCATTCACTGCTGTTCGGGTGCTGTCTTCCTAAAGGGACCTCCCTTGTCCATCGCAGCTCAAACTAACCTGCCCTTTCCCTGGTCCTTTGCCAGCATGGCCCTTCTTCCACTTCTCTGCAGCTATTGGAAGAAAGCTTTAGCTCTCTAAAGTTCTATGTAAAAGTCTTGCTCATTTGTTTGCCCCCCATGACAGTGTGTCTTGTCCACAGTGTGTCTACTTCCGGGTGTGGCAAACGGCAGGTGCTCGGTAAGTTCCGTTACTGCCTCTTGACTGTGGGTCTGCCTGTGGACAGGATTCTATCCCCCGGGTGAGGGACACAGACAGGTCAAGAGATGTACTGCAATTCAAAACAGTGAGTGCTTGAAGGGTGCAATGCCAGGGGCTTGCCTTACAGCCAAGATCTTACAACCCTGGCCCCCCGGGGCGGCCCCCTCCAGAGGGACAGTGGGAATGGGGAGGCACCGGCCAGGGCTCCAGCGCCTGCTCTGTGTGGCCTGGCCCACTCACACGGTGGCCTTGGATCCGGTCCTTGACCTTTCTCAGCCCCCGCCTGGTCCCTTGCAAATGGAGATCAGGCTCCTACCAGAACCTACCCAGGTGGGGCAGGTGCATCAGGTGGTTGGCACCTAGGAGGCACTCCGTAACTGCACAAACGCCCATTTTGTCCCCAGGCCCTGGAGATGCTGCCGGACCTGCAGAGATGACAGGGGACCCAGGACTCTCTCCCTTGTCTCCTTCTCTCTCATTTCTACTCAGTACCTGAACCCTTCACATTCCGTTTCCAGCCCCGCCTTTTCTTTCTCCATGACATTTTCATCAAAAGGAAGATCTTAGAGAGAAACCGAGGGCAGGGCTGTGGAGGACAGTGTGGCCAAATCCCAGGCACCATGTTTGTGGACGGACCCTGTTTGCCTCCTGCTTGTCACGGTGATCTGACAAGTGTGGACAAAGGCAGTTGCCACCGAAGGGCATTTTTCAGGCATTATAGCTCCCCCTGGCGGGCACTGGTTTGTTACAGAATCACTGCCATTAAAAACCAACAACAACAAAAAACAAAAACTTCCTAGCCTAACGATGCTCATAAACTTTAACCCCCTGTAACCGCCCTCCTGGGGATTTATCCCAGTGAAAAAATCAAAATAGTGTACGGGTGACGTGAACCAAATTTCCAGCAATAAGGGCGTGTAAATTATGGTACATCAACATGAGAATCTGAGGTAGCCATAAAAATGTTGAGCACAAAGACAAGGAAAGCGCCTAACAGAATACGAAGAATCCACACCAGTGCAACAGCTACGAAGCGATCATGCAGTTGAAAATTTCATCTTTTCTGTGTAGCGAGAGGACGGGCAATTTTTCAGTTTTTCCCTTGGAAGTTATTATGTCCGTTTAATTATTCCCCACCTTCTGTGTGACTGTGGGATCTCCCTCCATCTATACGTAACGATAGTGACTACGTTAGTTTCCTAGGCAGTGACCAAGGCCTGTAGGCTGAGTGGCTCAAACAACCGAGATCAATTTTCTCACAGCTGTGGGGGCTAGCAGGCCAAGATCAAGGTGTTGGCAGAGTCGGTTCTTTCTGAGGCCCCTGCCCTCTTGGCTTCCCCTGTCACATCATCTTCTTTCCATAGGCGTCTGTGTCCTATGAAGACACCAGTCATATTAGATTAGCGCCAGCCCTAATGACATCGTTGTAACCGAATTACCTCTGTAAATATCCTGTCTCCAAACATGGCCACATCCCGAGGTCCTGGGGGGTTAACACTTCAACATATGAATTCGGTGACTATTATAATAGGAGCATTTATTTATATAGAGCATTGCCTCTTTATATTTAGATGATTTTACAAATTGTTCTAACGAAAGCACTCCTTATGATGCAAAAGGCAGTATCCTATTTTCCCTTAAGCTTTTCTCATGATCTACAGAGCCAGTGCCGTAACTACACGTTTGCTCCCTCTTTGGCAAACCAGTAAAAGTTGTAACGAGTCCAATGACATTCGGGGCAATTATTTAAAGAAAATTGATCTTGGGGAGGCCGCGTGGCTCTGTCGGTTAAGCGTCTGACTCTTGATTTCCGCTCAGGTCATGATCTCACAGTCATGGGATCGAGCCCCACGTTGAGCGCCACGTTGGACGTGGAGACTGCTTAAGATTTTCTCTCTCCCTCTCTGCCCCTCCCCACTCACACGTGCACGAGCGCTCTCGCGCGCTCTCTCTCTCTCTCGCAAAAAAATAAAAATAAAAACTGATCTTCCTCACTGAGTTTTTCCCCTCTCGGTGGATTTATGAACTGTGGTAAAGATGATGCTCGTTTTACAAATGGTTCCATGGCAATTTTACTCTGCCAGTGTCCCGGAGATCACCATATCTTCATGTGTTACGCTCATAGGTTGATAGATGGGTATCTGTGTATTATGTATGTCTCAGGATGTGCTAAATTCAGCTTTAATAATATAGTATATACGTACACACCACTATATATATTCTTACATACATATGTTCAATTATTTAAAGTTGCACAACAGACTCTAATCCTGCTTTTGCTTTCAAACTATTGCTTCATGAATTACAAGCGTTACATTTTCTTGGCCAACCAAAATCCTGATATTTTTGAAATTATTTTCTTATCCTCCTAGGTTCTATGGATTGATTATTACGGTGTTTGCGTCTCGCTCTAAAGTACCAACTGCTTCCACACGAATAGTAAGAAGGAAGGAAGGAGAGTGAGATTCCAGATGTTGTCTAAGGCTGCTAAATTAGCCGGCATTCATCTGTCTGCAGAATGCCCGAATAGGTACATTTTTGAAGATTTACCAGAAGAGAGAGGCTATTTATTTCTTTAGAGACTCCATTATTGGAGCTGTCCCCCTTGGGGCCCCAGCTGTTCCTCCGAGTAAATTATCTTCTGCAGGCCTGGGCCTTACAACATGGAGGCATGGAAAGAACAGAAGTCTCACCTCTTGTATGTGATAACAACCAGGAATTTGGGGATTGGAGCTGTGAAAAAAAAAAAAATTACCTTGCCACTTTATAGACAGCAAAACCGAGGCCTTCACAGCTCATTTATTTAAGGCAACAGTGCAGGTCAGGGACAGCCCTGGGATGAAAACAATCGTTTCTGAGCCCCCAGGCAGATTGCCAGGCCCGTGAATCATCCTGTCACTAATATAAATGAAATAGCAAGTAAGATCAGAGTCTTGTCAGTTCTGACCGCTGGATACCATAACCTTTTCAAACCCCGTCTTTTCGTTAATTATGATAGTAATTTTTTCAACATTTTTTTAACTCTTAAAACATGCAAACACAGGGGCGCCTGGGTGGCTCAGTCGGTTGAGCTTCCGACTTCGGCTCAGGTCATGATCTCGCGGTGTGTGAGTTCGAGCCCCACGTCGGGCTCTGTGCTGACAGCTCGGAGCCTGGAGTCTGCTTCCGAATCTGTGTCTTCCTCTCTCTCTTGCTCCTCCCCCGCTCATGCTCTGTCTCTCTCTCTGTCAAAAATAAATAAACATTTAAAAAAAAAACATGCAAACACATCATAAAGCTGTTTATTAAATGCATATTGGACAGTGAGTCCTATGATTAAGCCCACAACCTCCCGAGGGAAGAGAGGTGGAAATATAGATACAGTTTCATTACAAGTAGGATTACACTCTCACATTATTTCTGCATCTTGCCTTCGTTTGTTTGTTTAACAACACGTTGCAGATATCCTTCCGTAATGGCACAAAACGATTTACCTTATCTTTTTGCTGGTTACCTATACCCCACTGTTCATGCGTATCGGATTTATCACTTATCTACCTAGCCCACACTTCCTCCTAAGGCAAATCATGTGGTGGTAATCTTCCTTGATCAACTTCTTTTCTGCACTTGTGAAATTGTTGGGTTCAAAGACATGCTCTATTTAATTTCTTTTTTCCAGCGTAACTAAGGGGCTTCTGTTTCTTTTTAAAAAATTTTCAAGTGTATTTCTTTTGAGAGAGAGAGAAAGTGCGAGTGGGGGAGGCACAGAGAGAAAGGAAGAGGGAGAGAATCCCAAGCCAGCTCTGCAGTGCCAGCATGGAGCCCAGAGCGGGGCTCAAACTCATGAACTGTGAGATCATGACCTCAGCCAAAGCCGGACATTTAACCGAGGGACCCACTCAGGCACCCCTCCATTTATTTATATCTTTACTTTTTGATCTGTTTCATTCCGTCGACACAATCTGTAGAGTCAACTTACTGCCTTGATTTTCTGGAATTAATGATACTGATATGACTATGTAATATATAAACTTTTTCTCAAAGAAAGTAGTACTTTATCAAGGCCAAAATACATGATTAGCATTTCTTATTATTTTCATTTGAGTTTTATATGCTCAATCTATCTCTAGTTAAGAAGTGGTGAAAATGGTGAAGTTCTATTATATTCCACATGTATCCGGGTATGTGTGTATGTGTGTATAGGACAGCATAGTGGTGGGGTTTTCATTTTCATTTTATTTTGCCAGCATATATCCTCATTATTGTTATAAATAGTGTTCAAATCAGAGTATGACCTTTCCTTCTATAAAGACATCTACATTTATCCTCTAAGGTGTTTTCCCTGCCATAATATATATATATATATATATATATATATATATATATATATATATATATTTTTTTTTTTTTTTTTTTTTTTTTTTTTTTTTTTTTTGAGAGAGACAGGGGAGGGGCAGAGAGAGAGAGAGAATCCCAAGCGGACTCTGCACTGTCAGCACAGAGCCCGACGCGGGGCTTGAACCCAGGAACTGTGAGATCATGACCTGAGCCAAAACCAAGAGTTGGATGCTTAATGGACTGAGCAACACAGGCGCCCCATGTTATATTTTAATTTTTTCCCTTTTTTTGTAAAAACTTTATCAAGATATAATTTTCATACCACACAGTTCAGCATGTAAAGTGTATAATTCAGTGGTTTTGGTACAGAGTTGTGCACCTGTCACCACGGTCTATTTAGAACACTTTTATCACCCCAAAAAGAAATGCCGTGTTCTTTAGCTGTCACCCCTGAATGCTCCTGTCCCTCTCATGTAAAGCTGAAAGCTATGGTCGCCCTCCAAAACGGCTTATCGATTATATTCCCACGAATGGTCCTTTGGGTGCCATTTTTCTCATACCCATCCTGTGTTATCAAAATATTTCACCTTTCTCAGCCTCATAGATGAAAAATTGCATTTTACTTTGGTGTGCACGTATTTAATCCTGAATGGTGCTGGCCATCTATTTATATATTTTTTTTGGTCATTTGGATCACCTACGTGTGCCCTGCTCTGTAGACCTACTTTAAATACAAGCAGCGTATGGTCATTGCCTCATTTGACCTCATCCACGGGTGCGTGGTACCTGGGGCAAAGACCACCGTGAAGTCAGTTCATCCAAATTACAGAAACAAGAGAAGCCTCCAGAGAGGCCTCGTGCACCCGGACACCCACCCTGGGGCTCATTACTGGGGGGCTCCCCAGGCGTTAGGTAAAATTATTGCCCCTCTGCTTGCCTCAGTTTGACTTTGTCTCAATCTACCAGCTACTAACTCTTATTAAATGCACATTCCATGGTCTTCATCCTGTGCTATTAAAATCCAGTCACCCCGGGTAAACCTGTCGTTATATACGCACCTCTTACCTAGCCTGTGGATCCTGATAGCTTTTTTCACCAGCTACGGTCCCCGGTGAGACCCCTAACAACTTTTCCCTGGCTGGAGGGTCTTTGGGAAAAGCTGGAGCTTTGCTAAAGCCAGGGAGCCAGACCTTGTGGGCGCAGGCATTGTCCCACTGCTGCTGAGCCCCTGTGGCTGTTAGTTAGTGTCACATTCAGGGACCGTCGCCTCCAGTGAACCCTCGACCTTTTTCCACCACAACCTCACTGCCAGGCACCAGAAAGCCTCGCACTGAGTCTATTCATTCTCTTATTTATCAGCAAGCAGTCAAAGGCCGTCTTCCTACCCGATGGTCAGCCCAGTGCACCCCCAGCAATCTGTCCCTTAGGTAAACCTCACCTAAAATATATACTCACAACAATACTCGGGGGCATCGCTAGCATATTTGACACTCTAGATGGGCCATTTGGAGTACGGCCTCCTGCAGAATCACTTGCAACGTAACCTTGCGATAATCAGTAATAAGCATTCTTTCCCTGACTCACTACGTAAACATTTTAAAAAGAAATTTCGTTTTAAAGATGATCCACATTATTAATTTTCACGAAGAACACAGTGCCACTTCTGTGCTATTTCTGCCAAACACGCGTGACCCAAATCTAGTAGTGAGGAATCCTCAGACAAACCAGATGGAGAGACATTCTACAACAGAAGTGGCCTTTCGTCTTTAAAAGTGTCAAGGTCCTGAAAGACCAGAACAGACCAAGGAGTTCCCCAGACGGAAGGAGAGTAAGGAGACCATACAGCTAAATGTAACTCGTGTTTTACACCCAGATCCTTTTTTTCTGGAAAGGGTTATTAGTGGGACATTTGGTGAAATTTAAATGGGTCTGAGCATTGGATAACACTATCAGATCTGTGTTGATGTCCCGATTTTAGTGATTCTATTGTGGTTATGGAGGAGAATATCCTGTTTGTAGGGAATATACATTAAGGAATTCAGGGTTGGTGACAGCAGGTCAGTGTCTTACTTTCAAATGGTTCAGCCAGAAGGGGCGCCTGGGTGGCTCAGTCGGTTGAGTGTCTGACTTCGGCTCAGGTCATGATCTCAGGGTTTGTGGGTTCAAGCCCCACCTCAGGCTCTGTGCTGGCAGCTCGGAACCTGGAGCCTGCTTTGGATTTTGTGTCTCCCTCTCTCACTCTCTCTGCCCCTCCCGCACTCATTCCCTCTCTCCCTCTCTCTCTCTCAAAAATAAATAAAATATTTTTTAAAACTTTAAAATAAACTTCAAATGGTTCAGCAGGAAAAAGTCATTTATATAATAATGTATAATAACTTGTACTGTACAGCCAAGTTTTGTCTGTAATTTTTTTTTAAATACAAAAACTATTTTTAAAAACCTCAACAGTGAGGCACCTGAGTGGCTCAGTTGGTTAAGCGTCCGACTTCGTCCCAGGTCATGATCTCACAGTTCGTGAGTTTGAGCCCCACGTCAGGCTCTGTGCTGACAGCTCGGAGCCTGGACCCTGCTTCGGATTCTGTGTCTCCCTCTCTCTCTGCCCCTCCCCTGCTCATGCTGTGTCCCTCTCTGTCTCTCAAAAATAAATAAACGTTCAAAACAAAATGAAAAAAAAAAAAAAAAAAACCCTCCACAGTAATTGTAGCAATTGTTTAGAACTTAGGCCAACAAAAGACTTTTGAGGAGGATTATTTTTCACAGGCATTCTTCAGAATTGCTGGTATAAGGTAACAAAAAGGAGAAGGCTTTCAAAGTTGATTCGGTTATTGCTTTTAAATTCTCTAAGACAGCTTACACGATGGCACCCACCGACCTACCCTTGGTATACCCTGATTACATTGGTAAATCGTGCAGACAGCCTCTCCAGATTTCGCACTGGAACCCTCCATCAGATGGTGGGATGTGGGAAAACACTAGAACAGGAAGGCCATGGGGACGGTGTTAGGCTGCGGGGCTGGCCAGATTCTTACACATGGTTTACCCAGGACAATGTGCCTATGTGACCTCCAGCCAACCGCCACTCATTTTACCAGGGAAAACACGTTTTGAAACATCTCCGTGCTAGGGGCACCTGGGTGGCTCCTTTGGTTAAGCATCTGACTCTCGGTTCCAGTTCAGGTCATGATCTCGTGGTCTTGTGAGTTCAAGCCCTGCGTCCGGCTCTGCTTGGGATCCTCTCTCTCTGCCCCTCCCCAACTTGTGCTCACTCTCTGTTTCAAAAAAATAAATAAACATCTCCATGCTAATTAAATAATTTTTTAAGAGCCAAATGCGACAAAGAAGCCCTTGAATGAGCTCCCTTGTCAGGGCGGGGAGGGACTTCTGATTCGGGCGTTTTCAAATACTGTGTGACCAACCTTGGGTGTATATTCCTGATCCTAACCCACCCTCCCAGTTAACCAGCACACATACCCACTCACTCAGTTACAAAGTAAATGGCAGTGTTTCCCCAGCTTGCAGCGCGGAGCGGAGAGCACGGTCGCACCCAGTCTTTGTGGAAGGCACATGGGGTGCACGTGCACCCTGGCATCTGTGTGCACGAGCTGGGTGTTAGCGACTCCACTTGAACTGACCATGGTGGGTTGTCCAGGTGTTTTCTCCTTCTTGGAAGCCGTTCGTAGTCGAGGCAGCCGTCTTTAAAACGGAAGCAGTCACGCCTGCCTGCAGCCCGGAGGAGGCATAGACGCTAAGCCAGAGCGGCTGCAGGGGCAGCCCATGCAGAGGGGTTCTGAGCGGTTAGTCCCTCCGGTGGAGAAGAATGGTGTCCGTGAAACTGCGTCACTGTCCCCACCTCGATCTTGCCTTGAGATAGTCCCATCGGGCAATGCGGCCTGGAGGGAACAGCCTTCAGGATCCGTGTCCTCCCTCGCCCCTGCCCTCACCCCACCGCCCCCTTCCCGTCCTGTCCTGTCTCCAGCCCCCAGGTACACCCTGGTCCCAAACCTTGATGGGCAGGAGAGTCGCCTGGGACCTTGTGAAAAGTTGACATCCTGAGCCCCTCCCCCTCGGGGTTCTAATCCACTCAGGGTGCGCCTAGCAAAATGCCCAATATTTTGAGGGTGCACCTAGCACTTTGAACAAATGCCCAATGTTTTGATGCCTCGGGTCCACGGACCCTCAGAGGAAGCCGGCTCTAGTGCGGGAACCCGGGGCTTGCGGTCGGAAAGCCCAGGTTTGCCTCCGCAGCTCTGTCTCCGCACCCCGAAGGCCCTCGGGTAAGTCACCAGAGCTCCCCGGGGCTCACGTTCGACCTCAACCCCCAGGGTTTGGGGCAAGGATCCAGCGGGGTAGGAGGCGAAGCGCTTTGCAAACCGCGGAGCTCTGCAGGCGTTGACCTCGGTGATCCGCCCGGCGGGTATTAAAGACCCTCGGGGTCGATCCTTTTGGGTGCCCCCGAACCAGCTGTCACAAAGATGTCATTCTCCCCCCCTCCGCACCAGCCTTCAACGCGGCCAAGTGTGAGAAACTACAAAAGGAGAAGGAGGACCTGGAGTGGAGGTTTGAGGAGCAGGTGCGCGAGCTGGGCTGGCGGCAGCAGGCGGAGCTCCAGGACCTGGAGGAGAGGCTGCAGGTGCAGTTCCAGGCGGAGGCCATGCGCCTGCAGGAGGGGCACCACGCCCAGCTGCTGCGGATCAAGTGTCAGCACCAGGAGCAGGTCAGTGTCTCGGGCTCGGGGCTCTGGCTGTGCTGTTGGGACCCGCAGGTGGAAGGTGGAGGGGAGCCGGCGCTGCCCCCCGCGAGAAGTCCCGCTCCGTAGGTGAGCTTCCCTGCGCGGTTCACCCTCCGACCTCGTTTCGTCCTGCCGTCCTCTCTCTCCCTCTCCTCCGGCCGCCCTGGCCTCCCTCTCCCTTCTTCTCAGGCGGGCTCCCCCCGCTCCGGGCGCTGGCGCACTTGCTGTGCCCTCTGCCTGGAATGGTCTCCCTCTGGACCTTCCGTGGCTCCCTCTTTCCGTCTCAGCCAGATTTTCCTCCAGTCGCTTTCTCAGTGAGGCCTTGCCTTGTCTAAAATTACAGCCCCTTCCCACCCCCCTCCCCACCTACACACTCTTCGTGTCCCCTCCTTGCTCTAGGGTTCCCTCAGCGCTTATCACTGTCGAACATACTAATTTTCCTCGGGTCTTCTCTTTCTCATCTGCGTATTCCGCGAGGGCAGCGATAATCACAAGCAGACGCACGTGCAGCCCTCGTGAGGCTCCAGGGACTGCTCTTAACCCTCTACCTCTACTAACTCATTTAGTCCTCACACCGGCCCTCCGAGGTGGGTCCCATTATCGTCCCCATCTTACGGGTGAGAAAACCGAGACCCAGAGGCCACAGAGCTGGTCACAGAAAAGCCAGGGTGGAACCCGGTCTGGCTCCAGAGTGCGTGCTCTCCAGCGCGAAATTAGAATTGTCTTCCAGGCTGCTTAGGCAGCGGTAGATGTCTGCCTGACCGTGCCTGCCCTCCGCGCACCTGCTGAATGAAGGCATGAATCCCGCTGGTTAACCTCAGCCCAGCCGTCTTATCAGAGAGGGCAGTGCATCCCGGAGCAACTAGAGAGGATTCCCAGGGTTGTGCTGCCCCCCCGTCCCAGCCATTGCCCTCCCCTCCCCGCTCCCAGGGCTGCCTTTCATGCAAGGAGACGGGGGTCCGCTGTGCTTCTGGGAGCACCTGCACAGCCCCATTCTTGGCTCTTCTTTCCAAGTCCCCAAGGCTCTGATGCCCCAATGCCCACCTTCTAACGGGTGTGTTATTTCACGTCGTCTGCTTGTGACATCCCAAAAGCAAGCTGGCATTTGTGAAGAGCGCTCTTTCAATCTCGGGCGAGCGCTGAGTGGCCCTCCATTATTGCGAACGTTCATGATCATGAACATTCAGGCTGCCCTCCTTGGACTGCTTCCAAATAAACATCCTGGATGGTGGCGGTCCCCGGGGGCTTGGGAACTCAGGAGGCACCAGGCCCAAGTCAGAGTAATGATAAGTACTGTTGTTGTCCTTTAGACTCTCCTCTTGGACAGCACTTTATTCAGCTTCTCAGGTTAGCATTCTCCTTTTCTAGAGGCCTGTGGAAACCGGACACACCTGCCTGCTTGCGGTGCTGTAGACCTTGAGATCAGGAAACAGAATAGCTTACAGCTAGAGTTACCCTGCTGCTGCTAAGATTAGAAACTGAGCCCCAGCGTCTTTCCTCCTAAGCTTGCAGAGCAGAGCTCCCGTGAGTCGACGTTTGCACCTGCTGTAGCCTTACCGATCTCCCGGCCCCTCAATACGTCTCAAACGTGTGCAGATATCAACTAGTTCTGTGCCTCTGTGTGGGCTGCTCATTCCCACTTTTACGCAGGGTGCCTTTTCCTCCATATCCACTAAAAGACTTCTGGTCTGAAGATCTGTGGTCACCAGCAGGAGAAGGTGCTTGGAGGGAGCCCTCTGAGCAAAAGCTCGTGTTGGGGTGTGATGAATGGAAACCACGGAGCACAAGCCACAGCCTAGCGGGCCCGTCCACCAGCAGGGCGCCACCTGGGGCCTCACTCGAGTGTCACTGGTGCAGAGACACATGCCGGGAGATGTGCTCTTGCCTGGCTTCTAAGCTGGGACATAGCAGCCTTGTAGAGATTTTATGCTGGGAATTACTGGAAAGAAAGAAAGGCCCTGACTTTCCCACTTGAGGACGAGTTACGTAAGCTACCTATGTGTATTTAAGAAGTGCTCTGTCTTATGAAGGCTCTGAGTTCTGTCCTTGATCCTTCAGAATAAACAGCTAGTGATTCATTTATTTATTCATCTAGGCAGAGGATATTTAGCGAATGCCACGGTCCGCAAGGCATTATGGCAGGCCACCGCGAGAGATGCCAAGATGTGGGAGGTGTGGATTTACTCCCTCAGATTACAGATCAGGAAAGTCCCGACAGAAGTGCCCGAGAAGCTGTAATACTGGGTGAGAAGTAGGAGGATGTGTTGAGGAATTTAGATTACTTCCAGCTGTGAAGATAAGGGAACGCTTTATGGTGGAAATAGCGTCCCGAGACTTCCTGTGTGAGCAAACCCTGCCTATGAAATTCCACTGGTGGGGCCGGGGGGATGGGTGGTGATTTAAATCTGTGAATGATTCGGGTCCCCGATTCTGCTGCTGCATATCCCTTCCCCAGCAGAGAGCAACGCAGGCGGCGAGGAAGAAGGCGAAACGCGCCTCAGTCCAGTGATTCCAATTTCCGGACAGAAAAAACGCTCATGTGTTCAGGGCAGGGTGAGAGTCAAGTGTATGAGTGCGACAGATTTGGATGGTCCACTCCCCGCGTCAGTTACCCGTGCGGGAATCTCCGCGCTCTGTGGGTCTTCCTTATCAGGGACGATTGCGTTTGGCAGGGCTATCTCCACAGGTAGCGGCATCTCTGGGCTTCTGGAGCCTTCAAAATCAAGCTAGCCCATCTGCCTTCTCCTCGTGCCCCCGTGCCCCACGGCGGGCAGGGGGGAGGCGGCGTCAGCTTTGACGTGCGGGGTTTTCAGAGGCTTTACTCAAGTCGGGAGCTCATTGTTAAGGCAGGCCGACCTCTCAGTTCACCGCACGGTCTCCCGTAGGACACATCCAGCCCTTCCGTCACCTGGAGGGGCAAAGACTGTCCCTGCCTACACATGGGAATCACGTGGGACGACTTGGGACAAAACACACCTCATCGTCCTTGGCCCACGTGAACTGAATCAGAATTGCTGAGTGGGTCCTGCCACGGGGTGGTTTGTGAAGGCTCCCCGGGGCCCAGCACCGCACGTGTCCTGGGACGTGCAGGGCCCTGTCCTGCGGTCTCTGCTTCGGGGCACGAGCAGGGGGCATGGCCTCACCCCTTGGCTTTCTTCTGTGACTTCAAGACACGGCACGACTTTTACTTTTCACGTGGGACTGAAAGGTGTTTCATTAACATCACCTCTCATTCTGTTATGTGTGGCCAGCTACACATTAACAGAAGCCAGCTTGCCAGAGCTTTCCCGAAGCACGCAAAACCGATTTTCACTGTAAACACACGTGCTTTTTCCCTTTCCGCCCCAGACGTAGTTCCTTCTTTGCCCAGCTTGCAGCCGTCCTCTCTGGGCTGCCTGTGGCTGTCGCCCAAGGATACTTCGCCACACAGTCCGGTGTTCAGGGATCGGATTTGTGACCGTGGACCCCCTTGCTCCAAGACCCTTTGGCTGTCTGTCTTACTCCCTGACCCGGCCCGGAAGTCTCGAGTCCGGGGCCGCTGGCTCCTACCTGCGTTATGGGCTGCGCTCCACAAAGGGGGAGCAGAGCCCTCCTTGAGGAGCAGTGGTGCTCGCCCTTTGGAGTTTCCGCCCGCTCTGTCTCGTGTCCAGGACATGCCTTCCGCCCTTTCCCGAAGAAATCATCCTCATAGGCTTGCTGGCAGGCTCAGCGTCCCCACGCTTAATCAGAACGTACAGAGGCCGCTTTGTCCATCATCTTGCATTATGTCTCTTTGGTCCTGCTCGGCAGGCATTCAGCTCCCATCAGCGGAAAGTACACTCTCCCTAATCGGACAGAATGAGGTCCCCGGGGGCCCTCTGTTCTTCCAGCACCAGAGCCCCCACACGCCGGGGGGGTGGTGGAACCGGGAAGATAGGGGCTTCTGTGAACAGGTGCCCACGTGCTGAGCTGCAGAGGGACAGAGGCGCACCCGTGAACGTGAGGCTGCCCTGAGTCGATGCCCAGGACACTGTGGCAGCGATGGAAGGGAAGGGAAGGAGGGGGCTCCTCGTTACCTAGGGAGGAACATTAAGAGAGCCCTGGAGAACAGTAAACATGGCATTTCTGCATGACGGCGACTGTTGGACGGACACGATGACAGACGCCCCTGTGGCACAGCCCTCAGCCCCCTCTCCCTGGAGAAGGGAGGAGGGCGGTCCAGCAGCGGTTCAAGGGGGCCCTACCCCGGGGTTCTAAAAGGAGAAGAAGGATGCCTCACCCAGCCCAAGTGTGCCGTGGGCTGTCTAGTTTAGCGCCTTTTGCCTCTGACTGGGCGGCCGGTGCGTGAAAGGAGCTTGCGTTTCCCTCGGTTCAGCTGGGCTGAACCTGCTCACGTGCCTTGAGAAGTTTTCGCATCTTCTCAGGCTGAGAGCCCCTACTGGCTCCTTGGGACCGTGAGCCCGTGCTCCAGAAGGCAGCCAGCAGCCGTGGGAAATGTCACAGGGATTAATATGACAAGAGGGAGGATGCCAAAAGCGGGCAGCCCCTCCCTCGTATTCTTCAAAACCCATAAAGACACACAGAAACCTAAATTACTGAAGAGTAAGGATTACTGTGCCCACATTTGGGCTCAATGGCTCTCCTTGGGTTCTTTCAAGACCTACTGGGCTTTCCTCTCATTGCATATGGGCTTTCAGAGTTAGGGACTTACTAATTAATTCGTAAAAGCACCTCTGAGGGGCCGTAGCAGTTAGATCATGCCCTTCCACCGTTCCTAACATGTTGGGGGCAGTGTTTTATCACCACTAAGTCAAAGACCTGCCTTCCACCTGACCAGAGGGCCATGTATCTGGCCACACACATAATGTAGCATTGCCAGTCAGGGCACATCCCCCTCCAGGGATGCATGGGACTCTTCTGGAAGTCAGCCCTTCCATCCATCTCTCTTTCCTGAAATGACCCATGGCAGTTTCTGGAAGAGCCCGATACATTTGAATCATACCAAGGTCTGATGAAAGATTTTTCTTTATACCGAAGCGGGTCACATCACTCCAAATAATGTGTGGGTACTTGTTTCTACAGTGTGCTATGGGCTTCACTGACATCAGTAATAAAGCAGAAAGAAAAGATATTTCCATTTTTTTTTTTTTAAAGTCAGGGATTTATTTTTCCAAGAGACTAAAAGGCTTTGGACAATGATGCCATAAAAACCTCATATAAACAGGAATTGGACAATTAAACACTGTGGTAATCAGCCTTTGTGCTGATTGGCTTCAGAGCTCTGAGCCTTAAGGAAAATATCGTTTAACCAAGAATGGCCAGTAAATAAAAGAGAATCGTTGCACACCATGTCCGTTTTCCTATGATAAGGCAGCTTTCCTCACACAGCGGAGTTCACTATTGGTTTTGCCAGAGATATTTCTTTTCTAGCGGATGAAGTTTTCATTTTCCGCAGGAGAGAGAAGTCAGGCAAATTCTCCTATGCGATTATCGTATCCAGAACAGGAATCGGCCCCATTTAAAACTAAAAATACTCCAATGCCTCCACTTCACGAGTGGGCTTCCTTTCTTGTGCAGAACCCTTCCTCCCTTCAGAGCAGAGGTCGGCTTGTGAATTATCCGCAGACACATGAGGGAGCTAGACTCCCCTCTAAGCGGGTGGCTGAATATGACTGGCTAGAAGCAACATATTCGCCACCGGTCCACCGAAGAGCTTTAGGACCCGGGCCCATTTCCCGGTCCAGTGTTTTTCAAATGCCAGGTTTTGACACAGTAGGTTGTGAAATGAATTTAGTGGTTTGCAACTGGCATTTTGGAACACAAAGTAAGGCAGAAATGTTAAAGCCAGATTATTGCAAATAGGAAGAGAACGTGCTGTTTTGTGGAACTTTGGTTTCGCGGGTGCACACGCCCATGCGTGATGCAACACACTGTGGTGTTTTCTACCGGTGGGTCACGGACCAAGAATTTAGAAGAAGGTTCTCCTGGTGTGCTACTAGGAGGAGAGGCGGGGTTTTTTTGCAATCGCTCCTGAAAGCCATGTATTTGAAGTTAAAGCAACAGCCACACCAATAACAAACACAGTAAACGTGTGGGGAGTGCTGGGTTGCAGCGATCGGGAAGGGTGAAAATAAAAATCCTGAACCAGCTGCACCGCCTGTGATTACGTTCTGGAAATGGGCCTTCAGCCAGAGAAACCGGAGCAGCTGCACGTTGCCTGGGCGGGAGGCCCAGGTGGTAATCTGGAGGGCACGGTTACGGGGAAGCAGGTGCAGCGAGCACGCACAGATCTGCCGGCCTGCCTCGCTGCCGGTGACAGGATCCCGACGCATTCGCTGCGGTCTTGCTGGGGGAGGCGACACGGTGTGTTGGAGAGAGTTTTGCCTGTGGCGTCGGACGGACCTGAGCCGACTGCCGGCTCTGCCGTTTACGAGCCCTTGGCAAAACACTTCAGACCTCCCTAAGCCTCGGTCTCCTTGTCTGTTAAATGGGCGTGAAAATACCTGGTTCGTGATGCTGCTGTGAGAGCCAAGTGCAGTAACCAATAGCAGGTGTGTTAATAGAGGTCGGTTCACTTAACGTACCTTGTGCCTTCACGCTCCCGCCTGTCACTGGGCAACAGAGAGCAGAGCATCCAGTAGAGGACCCTCTTCTTTTCCTTAGGCACCATTACCTCGTAGTGATTGGCGAAGGGGGAGGAATGGGAGGAGGAAGGGGATGGGCCGGAAGCCAGGCCCAGGGCAGTGAAGAGATGACTCGGGCAGCCGTCCGCCATCTTCCTGCGGACAGCCGGGCTGTGGCAGTGACTCCCTTGTGACCTCCCCCGATTCCGGGACTGCCACGTCATCACCAGACCCTGGCTCTCCTGCCTCGGCACAAGGCCGAGATAGCCGTCATCTCGGCAGAATGACCTGTCCTTGGCGTTTCGGGCCACGGACCTTTCCAGTTGGGATTCCACCTCTGTCCTCCAGGCAGCAAGGACACTGCTGCCACAACCCCCCCCCCCCCCACTCTGTGTGTAACCATAGCCGTGGCCTCCTTCAGGTAGAAGACATCACGGCCAGCCATGAGGCTGCTGTCCTGGAGATGGAGAATAACCACACAGTAGCCATCGCGATCCTGCAGGATGACCACCACCACAAGGTCCAAGGTAGCTACCGGCCGCCATAGGTGCGGCCCTTCGGGGTGGGTCGTGTGAGCCCAACCTTTCCTGCCATCCTTCTCCTCGTGCTCCTCTTCCCATTTTCCCTTCCTTTCCTTCCGGTCCGTCTTCCGTGTCGCTTCCTGTGGCAAGAAGAGCTAGAAATCCAGGATCCATCCAGGTAACCACTTCGTTCCTCAGAAGCAGCCCCCCCTCAGCCCTGCCTGGATACGAGAACCCTAGGGAGCCGTCCCAGGGGCTCACGCCCAGCCCGGGTCCCAGCTGGGGCTCCTCGGTGGCTGCTCTGGGGTGCTGCTGCTGGCCGTCGCGATGGCTCAGAGCTCCTGAGATGGTTCTGATGGGGTCTCGAATCTTGAGAAGCACTATTCCCAAGTACGCCTGGAAATCCTGGGCTTTACCTTGTCTCGTCGCCTCTCAACACAAAATGGCAAGCCGCCGTAGGTCCGTGCACTTGCCCACGTTTGTGGTGTGCTCAGGGCCACAGCAGCGCCCCTGTGGATCTGCGTCTCCACACCTCATAGCCACGCACCGTATGCCCCGTGGGCTAAACAGAGTTCCAGACGGTGGGATTTCTTTCTACATTTTTGTAACTTGAATGATCTTCCAATACGTAGAGGTTTTTGTGGGTCGTAACAACAGTAACAACATTTACTCATTACTGCCAGGATTTTGACTTTGCCAAGGAACCTTTTTTTTGACGCGCGTGTACATTAATATTTACAACTTCTTTTTCGATTTCAACCCCCCTCCCTTTTTTTCTCCTAGTCCGCTGACTGTGAAAAGTGTATTAAAAACAATGAAATGTAATACATAGGTTAATGAATTTTAAGAATTTGAAAGTTAAACATTAGAGTTTAAACTTTTTTTAATTTTTAAAAAATATTTATTTATTTTGAGGGAGAGAGGGAGAGAGAGAGAGAGCAAGGGGTGGGGGGGAGAGGGAGAGAGAGAATCCCAAGCAGGCTCTATGCTGTCAGCATGGAACCCCACGTGGGGCCCAATCTCACGAACCATGAGATCGTGACCTGAGCCAAAATCAAGAGTGGGATGCTTAACGGGCTGAGCCACCCAGGCGCCCCTTAAAATTATTTAAGGCTATTGGGTTGCCTTTTGTTTCTGTATTTTCATAAAAAATAGACCTGGTAGGTTTTTGTGATGAATGAAATCTCACTTAGACACCATATCCAAGACCTTTGAATTATATATAAATGTGGAGGCAATGTAAATGTATTTAATGATAGCCAAAAATGCATTACTATGGTCAGGATGATACTTTCAATGACTATTAAAACTAATCATGTAGACAGAGCCAGGTAGACCAGAAGGCCACATGGCTTTATATCAATGAAATCAGCACAGACTCCCCCCCCCCCCCCCCGCCCCCGAATGCAAATTTCAGCTATAAACAACTAGATTTCTTAGAGGCTTTCGCCATCATTACTTAAAAGATTTGGGTCAATGGAAACCACAAAGTCTTTCCTAATTGCAGCTCATGCCAGCCCGAATGATAATTGCTGGCCTCCAGTGCTCTCCTGTTCTGAGCATGTGCTCCTGGCTGATTAATGAGACCTTTCCTCACTGCAGTTCTAACATGAAAACAAATTGCTTGTGTGGCCAGAATGAGATGCGCTTCACCCAGCTAATAAGATTCTTTCCATCTGGAGGAAAATAGAATCCATTCACTTAATAACTCTTACATGACATCTCTTTCTGCCTAACTTGCAAATTATTACCAGAATGACACTTTTCACGGGACAGAATTGTTCCATACTGTCTGACAGGAACCAGTCCAATTAGTCCTTCCTTCTGTCTGAGCTTCTTAATGTTGAATCTTTGCTCAAGCAAATCCTAGAGATCGGTGGTTTCCAGAGTATGGCCCAGGAAAGCTTGGAGAATCAATGAGTACTGTGTGTGGAGAATCCAACTTGGCCAGGGTGGTGGTAAAGCAGGTTGTAGGAATCGTGTGTGTGTGTGTGTGTGTGTATGTGTTTCGTGCGCACGTGCGTTTATGGTGCATGTGTGTACGCACGTGTATGGGGACGTGTGTTCACGAGCACGACTGTGCTGTTTGCTTCCCTCGCTCGTTTCTTTGCTCTTTCCCTCTTTGTCTTTCTTTGTCCTATTCCCCTGCTCCTTCTTTCACTGTCTTCTAAATGGGACTGCATATCGTTTCAAAATAATGGAGAAGTCTGTTTAGGCTTCAGCCTGCTATATACCAGTGTCCCTTATTTACCTGAGTCTGTCGGGGTCTTGTTTGATCTTTTTCAAGAGACCACATTAACTGTTTGACCTCTTCTCTCCAGAACTGATGTCTGCCCATGAGCTTGAAAAGAAAGAATTGGAAGAAAATTTTGAAAAGCTGCGGCTGTCACTACAGGTTAATATTCATTCTCTTAAAGGTGCATTTGTTCTTAAAGTTTATTTGTTTTGAGAGAGAGAGTGTGAGGGAGTAAGGGGAGGGACAGAGAGAGAGAGAGAGAGAGAGAGAATCCCAAACAGGCTCCACACTGTCAGCGCAGATCTCATGAACCGTGAGATCATGACGTGAGCCGAAGTCAAGAGTCGGACCCTTAACCAGCTGAGCCACCCGGGTGCCCCAGTATTCATTCTCTTCACTCTGGTCTCACGATGATGGCGGTGTCATTATGCCTGTCCACAGACATTTATCTAGCACCTACTGTGTACAGGATCCTGTGCTAAGCATCGGGATGTAGAAGTAAATGAGACATATGCCCTGCCCTTTGGGAAGTCACTGTCCACTCAGACAGCTGTGACCCGAACAGTGACAGACAACACAAAAGGTAAATACTTACGCCCAGTGAATACTACCATTAGTGAGCGCCACAGAAGTTCTGAGATGATGGTCCCCACTTGCCATGGTCTGACCTGAGCTGTGTCTGAGGAGGAGGGAGTGCTTGAGGACGGTATTCCAGGCAGTGGGAATGGGGTGACGGTATCCCGTTGTGAAGGATAGGTGTCATAGGACATGTTCTGGGAATTATCGAAGGGACTTTAATCAGCTGGAAGTGTGTGAGATGAAAAGAACCTTCTTTGCCTTCCACCACCAACCCGCAGAAAGTGTGGGTCTCCGAGGCCAGGGAGCCGCCTGGCTTCCTGCTGACCTCTGCGGGAGAATGAAGGGTCTCCCAGACTACGTGCATCTCCCTCCTGCCTTCTAGAGGCCCCGGCCACCCCCGGCCCTAGGGCAGAGCTGCCTGGGAAGCGGGGGTGAGGTCGGTGGCCCTGCTTCCCTTCCCAACCATCACAACCAGATTACTCGTTAAATATCAGGGACGCTCACGTGGGGAAATTGTGGGAGGTGATTACCAAAACCGCAACACAAAGGTGGGGATTTTGCTTCCTTGATGGCGCGCTTTCCCCTGGCAATGTTCATTGACCAGAGCCTGCCCCCCAAGAAGAGCACCCAGGATTGTGCAGCTAGCCAGTCTCACAACTACTGAGCATTCTGTTCAGAAGTTAAAATGGGAAACCGCCTGCTGCAAGCCGACCCCCGACTCATCGATCCATCGATGGTCGCCTGCGCGGTCGTCACACGGCTTATCCTCGGCACGTGAACCCCAGACTGCCTTCGGGTACCCCGCATCCCACACCATCAGGTGCACGCCCCCTAAGGTGCACAAACCAGGACCATACTGTGATGTAACAAAAACCCCATCCAGTCCACAACCAAAAAGAATTGAGAGTTTAGTTTCATATGTGGGTCCTCACGCTGCTGCTGACATTAAACCGTCATGAATTACGCGTATTTTACTTGTGATTCTCCACGGGCAGATTTCATTTGGGCTGGAGATTATTTGGTGCAAAGAGGATGGAATTGTCGAGCCCCCCTTTTTGGGCTACTGGTGGCTAGAGAAACAGGTCTGGGGCAAGAGATTGGAGCTTTCAGTTTAAATCCCCACTGTACCCCCTCTTACTAGCTTTGAAATTGTGGACAGTTACATGAGCTCTGTAAACCTTACTTTCCTCATCTGTAAAATGGGGATGATAACGGGACCTCCCCCAAGGTGTGAGCAGATTAAGGGAAATGATGTATGTAAAGTGTCTAACATGAGGTGGGTTCAAGGTAAATGCTAAAAAGTAGCAGCTATTAGGGGCGCCCGGGTGGCTTAGTCAGTTGAGTGTCTGACTTCGGCTCAGGTCACGATCTCACAGTTTGTGAGTTCGAGTCCCGCGTCGGTCTCTGTGCCGACAGCTCGGAGCCTGGAGCCTGCTTCGGATTCTGTGTCTCCCTCTCCTTCTCGTGCTCTGTCTCTCAAAAATAAATAAGCGTTAAAAAAAATAAAATACAAAAACAATAGTGGCTATTGCTATTATAATAGTTTAAAGCATTGCTGCATTTACTGTTATTATTATCATGCCATTGGTTAACTCCTGAGTGGCCCGTGCTGGGCCAGGTCACCAGGTCACCGTGCTGGGCCTTTCTGCCTCTTAGCTGGACAAAAAGGAGCGAACCCAAGTTGAAAGATAGTCCGTTCTGTCTGATTGCTGTGGCACCGTTGTGTTGCCTGGCGATCTGTTTTGAGTAATGGTGAAGAAGGCAGAAAATACACAGTTTGACATTTTAGATCTATCCTAAGTGGTGTTTGCCTGATGCGTCTTTTCACGGTTTTGTTTTTTTAACGGAGGGGGAGAGACTTGAAAGAAATGCTTCCTCCGACAGCGTGGACGGGTTTGGGATAGGAGCCACGTAGCGGTACATTTTTAGAGTCATGTTCTAGAAGGTGACCAGGCTGCCCAATGGCTGTGTGCCAGGGCCCAGCCGGGTTTGCCCGGGGCTGTGATCTCCACTCACCAGCTCCTGTGGGTACAGACTCCCACTGATAACTATATTGCTCGAATGTACCAGCATTTGCATTTAATGGCACCGTGGGGGCTTTTATGCCTTAAAAATGAAATTGGAAATAACTGGAAACCAAAAAAAAAAAAAAAACAAAAAATGGAAAAGGAAGCCGCCAAAGATGGTTTGTAAAACAGGGTCTTCTGGCGAAATGAAGAAAGCAGTCAAGCCAGCGTTTCATACGTTACGGTATTTTCATGTGGAATTATATCATTTACGATACCTAGCTCTTCGTATCAGTGGGGTGAGGTCACTTCTCATGCTGGCAGAGTTCCTGGGGAGACCCTAGTCCCTGTGTTTTAATGTTACAGAAGTGGCGTCACTGGGCAGAGTATCTTGGGATACGCTGCGTGGACGAGGCCCCATCGCTCGCTGCGCTGGGGCACCGCGAGGAAGCCCACTGCCCTGCACCCTTTGCTCGCCTGCCGTGCTCAGGCTGGGGTTGCAAGCGAGGTTGAGTGTAGTCGCATCTGCCCTGACAGCCGGGGGCCGGGAGGCTTGGTCCAGCCAGGGAGAGGCTCTCCACAGGGGAAAAGACTCCGCCCACACAGCAGCCCACGCCAGGGACGTGCAATCCGGCCCTGAGGCCCAGGAAGGCCAAGGGGAGGAGGCCAGAAGCGAGCAAAGCAGGAGAGGGGGCTGGCCAGTGGAGGCACCGCTGGTGGGAGAGCTGGAACGAAAGGCGGGGCTGGAGGGGACAGTGAGATCTGAGCGAGCCGGGAGACAAGAGAGGCCGTTCGGAAGATGCACGGACACTGTGTAAAGTCCGTGCTTCATCTTGATGCCAGTGGGGTTTTACACGGAGGGGGTGACGGGGTCGGGTTTGTGCTTTCGAAGGCTCCCCCTGACTCCACCTTGAGGGCAGAAGGGTCCTACCCCAGACGCCAGGTGCAGGAAAGGGCCAAGCACGTGGCTGAACTTCAGGGAGAGGGACCAGGAGAGCTTGCGGACCCCAGGAACATCATGCGGGTGGAACTGGCGGGACTCGAGCCTTGACCCCGAAATTAGTGCATTTGGTGGTGGGAAGAGGGGTCTCAGGCAGACGGTGAAGGTCAAGGATGGTTCAATGGTGTAGAAACGAGGGCAGCTCTCCGTTGAGGTAGGTATCTTGTTCTTCCTAAAGTCAGGGACTAGATGCCTCCCTCTGGCGGTAGTTTGCCTCTGTGATACTAAATCAGATCATTGAATCAGATATTAAGTAATTAATAATAGTTTAATAATGAATTCAGATATTAAATCACGAAATGCCTCCCGCCAGCAGGCTCCTTATTTGGGGACGAGGGGCAGTGTTCTCATCTTGGGAGGTGCTCGGAGTCAGGCTGCCGGCCCCCAAGTTCTCCCCCGGGGTCGGGACCCTTCATGTGCAGCATGGGCGCCACGTGACCCCCTCTTACCACGTGGGACAGGCAATCCAAGCGGCCTCCACCTTGCGGCCCGGCGGGGTGGCCGTTGCCTCACGGCTTCCCCGGGCCGCAGTGCCTGCGGCGGACCAAGCTGGCCTTCTTGTCATGCCTTGCAGGACCAGGTACACATGCTGACCTTCCAGAGCCAGTCTCTGCGGGACCGGGCCAGACGCTTTGAGGAGGCCCTGAGGAAGAACACCGAAGAGCAGCTGGAGGTAGTCATACCCTCCCCCTCCCCCCCGCCGACCCGGCCTTGTGGCTCCCACAGGGCGCACCCCCCCCCCCCAGGAGTCACCTCTGCAGTCTCCCCCGGTGACAGGACCTCTGTGTCGATCCACTGCTGGAGCGACAGCTGGCCAGGACACGTCCCCGTCAACGCCTCTCTCCTGACACAGGGGACGGCCGTGGGGTTCTCCGTTGGCATGATTTTTTTGCCAGATTCCACTCCCCAGCCACTGTCCCTGAGCTGGGCTCCACCCCGCCTGGGAGCTCTCCGCCACCCCCCCCCCACCCCCCGGCTGGGACCCACCCCTCCACTCGTTGGCCCCCAGCTGTCGTTTAGGCCCGCACAGGAGGTACCCACGATGGCTGCGTTGGTAACTTGAGGGGAGTTTTTTCCAGAAAAGCTGGCAAAACTCCTTCCCTCTGATGGAGGGTCGCCAGATAACATACATGACGCCCAGTTTAGTGTGAATGATAAATAAGTGAATTTTTTTTTAGCATAAATACGTCCCATGTGATACTGACACTTTAAAAAAAAAAAAAAAAAAGGCGGTGTATCTGGAATTCAACCTTAACTCAATGTCCGGTATTTTGTTGTTGAGTTATTACCTCTTGGCAACCTTACTCTAGCATTTGTTTTTCTGAAACGCCTTTTCTGCTTTCAGAACCACTTTGCTGACTTCCTATGCAAGAATCCCTCCCTCACACACACCCCCAACTCCCCGTGGACACAGGGGAGACCTGTGACTCCTGACCTGTCTGCTGAATGAAGTGGTCTGGGCCAATGTTAAAAGTCAATGTTTGCTCTTTTTCCTCCATGAGCTCCCTTTGGGGGATGGGCTGGTAGCCTCCAGCCATCCCAGCCTCCGGGCTGGTCAGTGGATGATGGCCTTACCTCTCTCATTCCCCGGGGGAGCTGGGTCTCTCCTGGCATTTCCAGGGGGAGAGCAGCGGGCGTCTGTATCAGGCAAGGCTGTGAATGCGCCCATGCTGACACTCCGGGGCCTCCTGGGAAGCTTGTTATGGAAGGCCAGATTTAACCGGGTTCACGGCACTGGTGCATACTGGGCTGTGCTGGGACCGCCGGTGACCGGCTCTCGCTCTCTGCCGCTGTAGATCGCACTGGCTCCCTATCAGCACTTGGAAGAAGACATGAAGAGTTTGAAGCAGGTATTAGAGATGAAGAATCAGCAAATACACCAGCAGGAAAAGAAGATCATTGAGCTAGAAAAACTGGTGAGTCGGCCTGCGTCCTTGGGAGAGTTCCAGTCACCTGAATGGTATGCCTTACTGGCATCGTGGATTCACAGCCTGCAGACGGTGGGCCCTTCCCTGTCCATTGCTTACACCTGAGCAGAAATGCCACGGTTGGTCTCCAGGCCTTTCTTAGGAAGCCAGGAGTTTCTTTTATTTAATATATGTGTGTGTGTGTGTGTGTGTGTGTGTGTGTGTGTGTGTGTGTGTATGTATATGTACATATGTATATGTAAATATGTATTTTTTTTTTGAGGGGGCGGGCAGGGGCAGAGAGAGAGGGGAACAGAGAATCCAAAGCAGGCTCTGTGCTGATAGCGGTGAGCCCGACTTGGGGCTCAAACTCACAAACCGCGAGATCATATACCCTGAGCCGAGGTCGGACGCTCAACCGTCCGAGCCACCCAGGCGCCCCTGGGAAGCCGGGAGTTCTAATAAGGGAACTGAAGTGGCTTCATCCTGTGCAACTGGGAGCCCTCCTGATGGCCTGTCTCCAGCCCCCCATCCGGCCTTCCTGCCCTGGGGGAGTGCTGCTTCCTCCCTCCTCCCTGGGGGGATGGGTGGCCACACTGAGCAGAGCACTTTCCATATGTTGGTTCTTCCACCCACTGGAGCGACCCACTGGAGCGGGTGTTGTCAGGAGCCTCATTTCACAGACGTATATGCAGACGTATAGGAAGGGGGTGTATCTCACCCAGAGCCCGTAAGTGGCCCGCCCGGGCGGGAGCCCTGGCCCCAGGGCTCCCATCCCTGCCCTCGCGGCCCTCTGCCTCCCCCTTCAGCCCGGTTGCCATGGAACTGGCAAAGGGGCCCGCTGGAGAAACAGAGCGCCCCAGAGCTCACTCCCCTCCCCTGCAGGCACAAGGGTCATACAAGGGCTGGAGCTGGAGACGGTCGTCAGAGTCACTAAGCAGAGCAGCGTGCTTCCAAGGAGACACCGTCTGGAGGTGGAGGTTGGCCTCGGGGTCTCAGATCGCTGTTCTTCCTTTTTGATTGCTATATTCAAAATTAACTTTGACGCTGCAGAAAGAAAATACGTGCATTATAAAAAATTATAAGATAGACGCAAGTAAGGAGATTAAGATGTCTTTCCAACCACGGCTAACGCTTTCCAGAGTTTTTGCTCTGTACGGTGTGCCCCCCCCCCCCCCCACGTGCAGATGGTCGTATCCTGCTCTCTTCCAGCGAGCAGACCTTTAACTTGCCGTCTCGGTGATGGATCATCTCATCTTACCTTTGAACGTTTGTCCCTGTCTGTCTCTGAGATATCCCTTGCCGCCGCTTTTCCCACACCAGGGGCTGATCTAGGACCACGTGCCGTATTCGGCCATCATGTCCTCTCTTTCTAGCACCTCTGCTTTGTGAGGCGTCTCTCGCTGTATGGCGTAGGATGGGGGCAGACTGGGGTGGGACTGTCCACAGCCAGCATCCTGGGTGATGGTGACCACACGGAGCTTCCCAGCAATGTCAGAGCCCTGCCCTTCCGAGCCGTGCCATGCAGCCCGGCCCACGCGGAGACCCACGACCCTCCGCCCCCAGGCTGGGCCATCCGCATTCAGTTGTCTGGTCACCCGCAAGCCTCGGGGTTTATTTGGCTGTTCTTAGCCATGTGCCAGGCATTCTGCCAGCATGCGTGACTTCTCCTTGCAGAAACCTTTCAGCATTAAAAAAAAAAAAGACCAGTTTAGTCACTTCCCATTCCTTGGGAGCACAGATGCAGGCTGAAGGCAAGGGCCTGACTAAAGAGCTACGACAGAGCCCGGCCCGTTGGCTCTGACGCCCAGCCCTGTTCGTGGGAGGGTGACAGTTCTCTTCCGAGATCAACTACCCAGCGGTGAATTTGTCATTTTCTTTTCAAAACAAAATTTATTTCTGAATTTATCTTAGAATGGAACTGTGCTTCAGCAGGGCCCTGGGGGGACACACGGACAGAGAAAAAGGCGTAAGTTGCAGGGTGATACTGACCATCGATGGCGTTAGTTTCTGATAATGTACCGAGCCAGTCTCGGGCTTTGGGTTCCTGGCTGCCCGGACCCTCAGAAGGAAAAAATGCGTCCGCGCCATTTGTATTCCCACCCCTCCGTTAATTCAGAATGTCATACTGTGCAAACACGCCGGGCCAGGGATTGTGATGTAGTGCAGTTGACCCGTCAGGAAGAACCCGGGGACCCGTCAGCCACCCTAGGTCCCAGCGGTGTTCGCAGCTCCCCTCTGACAGCAGGGACACTCCCCACGAGAAATGTATTCTACACGGGAACCTGATGTACGCACACACGTGCACAGTAGAGGTAAAAAAATGTTTATATCTAAAATATGTGTAACAATAATAGTTTTATTACTACGTATGGTTTGCACTCTGGTATTTTCTGTCCTGTTCTGTTTAAAAGGCACAGGCTGCTCACATCCCTCTAACTTGATTCTGTAATCACTAAGGCATCGCAAACTGCCGTCTGCCAAGCACTGTTCTTGACAACCAAAGCCCAGAAGCCTTGCTGAGAACCTCTTAACACTGCGTCTTTTATAGGCGGAAAAGAACATTATTCTAGAAGAAAAGATCCAGGTTCTCCAGCAGCAGAACGAAGACCTCAAAGCAAGGATCGACCAGAACACCGTTGTCACAAGGTAGGGGGGGCCCGGCTGTGTGAGCTTCCTAAAGCATGTGTCACCTACAAAGTGGCTTTGCCGTAGCACTTCTTTGGGGGCTCTGTTTTTGTCCCAGCATCCAATTTGCCTCACTCCTCCGAGCTGTGAGGCCTTCCCCACGCAGGCTCTCGGCCTTTCCCGTGTGAAGAGAAGGACAAAACACACCACCACGTCGGCCACCCGGCCCGTGCCCTGGGTCTGCATCTCGGTTGTCCCCACCTTGGGGGAAACGAGCGAAATCGGCAGAAATGCGTGGCAGGGGTCTCCAACGCAGCTGGGAGGTGGAAGGTTCCTTTCTGGGCGTTTTGGAGAGACCTGCCAGCTGAGCGTCCCCAGGCAAAGGAGAAGAACCACCTAAGCAGCCCCTGAGCCGAGCTGGGCAGACGCGTGGGGGGCCCTCGGCCGCTGAGCCGTTCTCCTGGGCTGGCCCGGCCAGCGGACAGCGGGGGGTGCAGAAGCCAGAGGGAAGCCGTGTAGCCGAATGCCGCTAGCTATTGTGGGTAATAGCGTTCCCCTCTCAGTCCCCTGCTCGGAGGTGCTCCAACTCTCAAGGAAGGATGTGCAGTAAAGCAGGGTTGGGGCTTGGTCGGCCAGCGGGAGGTTATAGGCGTACCTCGGAGATACTGTAGTTTTGGCTCCAGACCACCCCAAGGCAGCAAGTGTCGCAGGGAAGCAGCCAGATGAATTTTCCCCAAATGAGTGGTTTCCCGGTCCGTATAGAAGGGAAGTTTACACTCCCCTGTAATCTGTTAAGTGTGAAATACCATTGTGTCTAAAAACCCAACGGACATGCCTTACCTTAAAAATACTTTATTGCCAAAAAATGCAAACCATCATCTAAAGTTTCAGTGAGTCAGAATCTTTTAGCTGGCGGAGGGTCTTGCCTCAATGTTGATGGCCGCTGACCGATCAGGGTGGGCTTCCTGGAGGCTGGGGTGGCCGGGGCAGTTTCTTAAGACGACAGTGAATTTTGCCTCCTTGATGGACTCTTCCTTTCACGAACGACTGCTCTGTAGCCTGTGATGCTGTTTGATAGCATTTCACCTACAGTAGAACTTCTTTCAGAACTGGAGTTAGTCCTCTCAAATCCTGCTGCTGCTTTATCTACCAAGTTTGTGTAATATTCCAAATCCCTTGTCGCTTCAATAAGCTTCACAGCATCTTCGGCAGGAGCAGAGTCCATCTCGAGAAACCACGATTCTTAGCCTCGAGAAGCAGTCCTCACCCGATCACGTCCTATCATGAGATCGTGGCAATGCCATCTACGTTCAGGCCCCGCTTCTAGTTCTGGTTCTCTCGCTGTTTCCACCACATCCGCAGCGACTGCCTCCACTGACGTCCTGACCCCCCCGCCAAAGTCATCCCGAGGGTGGGAATCAACTTCTTCCAAACGCCTGCAAATGTTGACATTTTGACCCCTTCCCATGACTCGTGAATGTTCTTAATGACATCTAGAATGGTGAATCCTTTCCAGAAGGTTTTCAACTGATTTTGCCCAGATCTGTCAGAGGAATCACTCCCTATGGCAGCTATAGGCTTACCAAACGCATTTCTTCAAGAATAAGACTTGAAAGTCAAAATGACTTCTTGATCCATGGGCTGCAGAATGGATGTTGTGGTAGCAGGCAAGGAAACAACATTAATCTTGTTCGACATCTCCATCAGAGCTCTTGGGTGACCAAGCGCATCGTCAACGAGCAGTAGTATTTTGAAAGGAATCATTTTTCTGAGGGGCAGATCTCAATAGTGGGCTTCAAATATTCAGTAAACCGTGTTGTAAACAGATGTGCTGTCATCCAGGCTTTGCTGTTCCATTTATAAAGCACAGAGTGGATTTAGCATGATTCTGAAGGGCCCCAGGATTTTCGGGATGGTCCGTGAGCGCTGGCTTCAACTTGGGTCGTCAGCTGCGTTAGCCTCTTACGAGCACATCATCTGTTCTTTGAAGCTTTGAAGCCAGGCACTGACTTCCCCTCTCTGGCTGCGAAAGTCCTCGATGGCATCTTCTGCCAACAGAAGGCTCTTTTCTCTACACTGAAAACCTGTTGTGCAGTGTAGCCACCTTCATGAATTATCTTAGCCAGACCTTCTGGGTAACTTGCTGCAGCCTCTACACCAACACTTGCTGCTTCACCTTGAACTTCTAGGTTATGGCGATGGCTTCCTTCATAAGCCTCATGAACCCACCTCCATAGCTTCAGACTCTTCTTCTACAGCTTTCTCACGTCTCTCTGCTTTCACAGAATTGAAGGGAGTTAGGGCCTTGCTCTGGAGTAGGCTTTGGCTTAAGGGGATGCTGCGGCTGGTTTGATCTTTTATTCGGACCACCCACACTTTCTCCGCATCAGCAAGAAGGCCGTTTCACTTTCCTATCATTTGTGTTCACTGGGGTGTCCCTTCTAATGTCCCTTCAAGAACCTTCCCTTTGCCCTCACAACTTGGCTGCCCGTTTGACGCAAGAGGCCCCAGCTCTCAGCCTGCCGAGGCTTTCAACGTGCCTTCTTCGCTACCCTTTTGACTTCAAGTGAGAAATGTGTTACTCTCCCTTTCGCTTGAACACTTAGAGGCCATTGTAGGGTCGTTCTCTGGTCTAATTTCAATATTGGCGTGTCCTGGGGGACAGGGAGGCCCAAGGAGAGGGAGGGAGACAGGGGAGTGTCTGGCTGGTGGACAGAACAGTCAGTACGCACGAAACATCGGGGCACCTGGGTGGCTCAGTCGGTTGAGCGTCCGACTTCGGCTCAGGTCATGATCTCACCGTCCGTGGGTTCGAGCCCCGCGTCGGGCTCTGTGCCGACGACTCAGAGCCTGGAGCCTGCTTCGGATCCTGTGTCTCCCTCTCTCTCTCTCTGCCCCTCCCCTGCTCACGCTCTCTCTCTGTCTCAAAAATAAAAACATTAAAAAAGAAAAGAAAAAAACACATGAAACACACACACACATGCACGCACACACAGCGTCCACAGCTGAGCTCCTGGTGCTGGCATTTCGTTACCACCGCAGAAGCTCACGGGGGAGACTGTGCAGGGAGCAGGTCTGTGACCTCCCCTCCAGCAGGGGCGGCAAGACCCCACTGCTGACAGCCTGAGCAGGGGAGGGGCGGGGGTGGGGGGAGCCAGAGCCTCCTCCCTGCCCGGGGCAACCCCGGTGCCTCCCCTGCAAATCACAAAGGCACCCCGGTCCAAAGAGCAAGTCCGGGCCTTACGCGAGCGAGGTGACTTCCCAGGCTCAGTCCAGCCAGCTGCAAAACAGCTGGGTCCTTATCCCGGTCAGGTCCTCAAAGGCACCGTCAGTTTTTAATGCCACAGAGCAAGCAACTCACACTTCGTGGCAGACGGCACAGACCGCATCCATTCATTCTCCATCAGGCGTCCCTCGTCAGCAGACGTTCACGGAGCGTCTGCTGTGGCCGGGGCCCAGGCTGGACGCCGGGGACTCAAGAAGGCTGTGGCCCCTGTCCTCGAGGGCGCCTAGCCCAGCAGGCAGGCCGACGCACCGAGCGTTTGCAGCAAGGGAAGGCAGGTTGCTCTCCTGGAGACCCAGGCCAGGGGCGGGGAGGCCGAGATTTGCCCCGAGGCCGACAGCACCGTCCCTGTGCTGTCCCTGTCGGTCGCCACTGTCTGTGAGCCTCCTGGGCGGCACGCCCACACCAGCCCCCCACTCCTCTCCCGTCCTCTTCTGCCTGGCATCTGCTCTGTCCGCCGGACAGCCAGCGCCTCCCCCTGACCCGGCAGAGGGACTGGGAGCCACCGGGTGTCGACGGAGAGACTCTGGGAACAGACGTGTCCGTGGGATGAGCGGAACTCACGTTTCAACCCGAGGTTCTTGGTCACCGTGGTCCCCCTTGTCCCTGTCCCCCCGCATACAGCCCCCTCGCTTGCCTCAAACCCACTGGCCTGGCGGATCTCCAGGTAGGTGCCTTCCGGCGTGATCGCCACTTGATCGTTTCCTACTCTCTTCCCGCAGACAACTGTCGGAGGAAAATGCCAATCTCCAGGAATACGTGGAGAAAGAAACCCAGGAGAAGAAGAGACTGAGCCGAACCAACGAAGAGCTGCTGTGGAAGCTCCAAACCGGGGACCCGACCAGCCCGGTTAAACTGTCCCCCACATCCCCTGTTTACCGCGGCTCCTCCTCGGGGCCCTCCTCTCCCGCCAGAGTCAGCACGACGCCCAGATGACGCCGCCGCCACGCCGCCTGCGGGAGCCGTGGCTCCCGTCCACCCAGGGCTCCTACCTGGAGGGAGAATTGACCAGGGGCCGGCCCGGGGCTGGCCCTGCACGCATGCTCAGTAGCTGCCTAGCTGCATTCTAAGCCAAGTCCTCTTCCGATCCTCGTGTAAGACTGTCCTGGCGTTGGCGCTTAGGAAAGCGTAAACGGTAGTGTCTGATGTGCAAACGTTTGACCGTAGTTAGAGCCAAAAGAAAGAAAGAAACTCCAGTTGTTCCCGAGCAATGAACTCTCACTGCAGAATTTCAGGTTAGCTACAAATAGCTCAGTTTTGAATATACATTGAATAATCCTTGTGTACTGCACCGACCTGTGTGTATATTTAGATACACGTATATACACATGCAGCGGTTCTGAATTGCATTTTTTATAACACGAAGTGCTGACATATTTTGGTGAAGGTCAGCAGTTTTCTAACTTGTGCCTAAGAATTATTGGGAAATGAAAATGCATTTCTATCTAGCTTCCCAGGAATATTTCTACCCAAAATAGAAAAAGGAAAAAAAAAAAAAAAAAAGATACAGAGAAGAAGCGCCTTGCAACCTACCACCAAGTGGTCCTCTAACACAAACACCAGCGATCTGTGAGCGGTAACTGCCTTCGGAACAGTCAGCTTCGTAGTCAACATGATGTGAGGTCACTATTATCCCATTCACAAGTTTTAACTATCACTACTCCTGTCGTGAGTGGCGAAGGGTTGGGGTGGGGGGAGCCCCTCGGGGGTTTGGCTTTTCTCGTGGACGGCGCTCATGACAGTGGCTCATCTACAGTCTCTTAAACACGAGTTTGGCTTTTTACCCAAGCGGCATCTTGGAATCCGTCGTCGCGCTCTTGCACCCTTGGGAAAATGTGGAAGAGCCTGACCTTCTAGAGTGAGGGGGAGGATGGCCTTGGAGTTGGCCAAGACCATCCGCACTCCATCCTCAGGAAGGAGCACCGCTAGTACCATCTGTATCTTGACTGAGCACAGAGTAGGAAAGCGTCCTCTGGCACCCCGTGTCGTTTGCTCTCATGTGATTCCATAAAGGGTCAACCCACCGAAACGGGACCCTGGGCCCCCACGTCATAGGCAACCTTCGGTTCTGTAACTCAACCCCCTCACTGTTCATTGAGGTGGCTCAGGGGTTCTGGCAGGAGCTTCCAGAAAGCCAGCCCTTCCATCCTGGGGGATCCGTTCCAAGCTGTGCTAGACCGTCACATGACCTCCCGCAAAGCCAGGCGTGTTTTCTGCCGGACGACCAAGCAGTACCACAGCCGACGGCGGTCCCTTCTTAGGCCCAGGAGGTTCTTCCCAATGGAGGAGCCCATGAAACCGCCAGCCAGCGGTCCTGGCTCCTGGACTGGCATGCATCTCGGAATCGGTAGACTTAGACCGTGCAAGCTGTCCCCGTAAGTGCTATGGAGGTATAGGAGCAGAATACACAAAGAAAGACGTAGTTTTGACGGTCGATACGGTGACGGCACTGATGCCTTTGGTTCCCGTTGGTGACAAAGACCCCGCGCTTTCTCCCGATGGCCCCTCAAAATCGTCCCGAGCACAGGGCTGCCTCTGAGCCTGCCCCAGGCCAGCAGACTCACGCAGGGATGCTCCGGGCCGGGAAGAAATGGCCTGCGGGGTGGGGGTGGGGGGACCTGCTCGGCACGCACGCGGCCAGCCTGAAGACAGGCCCGTCGCGGTCCTTGCGTGAGTCGAGGCTGGCTGGCCTCGGCTACATCTCATTTCTCGCAAACCTCCAAGGGTCTCTGCCCATCCTAGGGACCCACACGATGGATCCCCATTGAAGAAACATTTCTTTTTTCCTTTGGTGGCTCTGCATGATGTTGTGATATTGAGTTGGGCATTCCGTTAGAGTAGATCCTGCCACGTTGACGAAAGACACAATTATTTATTCTATTAGCAGGCGCCACCTGCAGAGGACGGTTCAGCAGCCCCGCGCTGCCAGTCAGGAACTGCTTCCATCACGACACCTGCTAAACGCAGTTACACGGCAACACGCGTTTCAGTGTTCCATTAGAACGTGCGACGGACGGCGTGGTAGCCTATTGCAAAGTTGTAGAGACGTTAGAACTAAGTAATCCCTCGCTAGGTGGACTAGAGCTTTGCCCTAACCGGCCCCGACCTCGGGTACTTGAGCGAATTCCCACGTTGCTCTGGCCTCCTTCCTTCATCCTGGACGCCCGTCACGTGTCGCTCCTATCCTGAAACGCGGGGGGCGGCAGCCGCTGTGCCCCGTCCCCCCCCCACCCCATCCCTCCCACCCCATTAGGACTTGGACCTCTGACATGGAAGTCCCCCTGGCGCCCCCTCCCAGGCTGGAATGGTTTCCACATACGGATGCTGCAGCCTTCCCCGCCTGCCTCATACCCACCAAACCTCACCAGCCTCTTCCCGGTGTTCAGGAGACATGTCCGTGCCCTTGCACCCACCCCCGCCCACCACAAGTGGGATGAGGTTCTCGGGGGGGGGGGGGGTGCGGTGTCAGGGGAGGGGAGGGGGCTGACGGGCTGGCACACTTGCTGAGTATTTGATGGGGCCACACGCTATTTATCTGGCCCCTCCCGTTTCTGTGTTGCATATTTGTGTTTGAAGCATATTAAAATTAACTTGAGGGACCTTCTGTGACATGCACTTGATGTGACCGTTAGCCCTCTCAGGCTTCAGGAGATTCAGGCCGGGGATCCAAGGCAGGGAGGCAGGGAGGTGTTTCGCAGGCCGGGTTCCTTTTCGGCGTGTGCCAGGGTCAGCTGACCGTCACCGAGAGCCCCTCTCCCCGGACGCAGCAGGTGCAGGGTGCCCACAGCTGTCTCCCAGCCCCGATCTCCAGCAGCCCTGCCCTGGACTTGAGAGAGCTCGGAGGCTCTGCTCTGCAAGGCCATCTTCGGTGGGCTGGGGGGGGGGGGGTGCTGGAGTGGGTTGGAAAGGGACACAAAAAATTGAGTATATAGTCCCCCTCAGCATCGATTTCAAATTCAGACCCAGACAGGGGTATGTTTCCACCCCACAGACGGTCTGATGTGTCCTAAATCCCAACCAGTTTTATCTGGATCATCACTGACCTTTCCCTTGAGTGGCAATGTCCACAGCTACAGCAATTCCCTATCCTGGGCTTTCTTCCCCCAAGGGGGTGGGGGCGGGACACAGGACCCCGGAAAGTTCTGCAGCTCTCCCTGCAACATCCCGAGGGCAGCCAGGACACTCTCATCTCAACCTGAAAGCGCCTGCCCCCACCATCCCCGGGCCTCAGGCTGGCCAGCCGGACCCCGGAGCGTCCACGGGGGCCTCCCCCTTCTTGGGGTTACAAGGGAGCCCCCCGGGTAGGCCAGCTCCCCGTGGAGGCTTTGCAGGGCATGTGGCAGGGACAGCTATTTAGAGAGACTTCGAGTCTGCTCTCCCGAACAGTTGCTGAACCAGAGACTTTTTGCAGTGATCCATCCCGAGTCACTCAGAGACCTGAGAGGGACACCACAGGTCCCCTCGGGGTCACCCGTGCTTCCAGACTGTTGAGGACAACTGCCTATTTATTAATGATGGTACTTGTCAACCGGTCCTAACCTGTTAGTTTCCTCCCCGGGGGTCTTGGGTCCTCCCCTTTCAGAAAAACCACTTCCCCAGTGTCCTTGCCCCTACACATGAGGTAAGCAAAGGAAAAATGGATCATCTCAGAGAAGGGAGGGATGGAAGAGCTCACGTCGGGTAGAAACCTCAGAGCTGGATACTTCGCACCTGCCGGTGGGAGCTGCACGCTGTTTCCGCGCCTGGTGCCGCATCGTGCAGCATCAGTGGCCGGCCACCAAGCGACGACTCGAGGACCACACCCTGTCATTGCCTCTGGGATCATCGAGAGTCAGAGTCCCGGAGACTTTGGGTCCAATACTTAAAAAAAAAAAAAAAAAAAAATCATGAAAGGCTGGTAAGCTGTCCCCGTTGTGAAGACGGAGTTAATTCACTGAGGTTTGCTGAGTCACTTATTTAAAAGCCAGGTGGCTTCTCTTAAACTCCTGGAGGCAACGGCAGGACAGCCGGGGGCCCATTCTTCCCGCTCAGCCTGGGGGTTAGACGTGCTGGGGAAGGACAGGTGCATTTGGCCTCCCTCACCACCACATCCGCAAGTTTTGCCAGTGTGGGCACCACGAGGTGGGGGGCGGGGGGTCGGGTGATGCGCGGCTCTCAGCGGGGACCACCGGGCTGCACGTGACCGAGGGCCCCCGCCCGGCGTTCTGTGCGTCCTGCCCCCCCCGCCCCCCCCCCCGGCCGCCTGCCAGGAGCACCCACACTGCCAGATCCCCGAGCACAGCACGCTGCCCCTGCACGCCCCCCCCCCCCCCGCTGTGCGCACAGTGGTCTCTTGGGTTAACTGCACCCACACTAATGTGGCAGGGTCGTGTCCCGGTCCCCCCTCTCCCGCCACCCTGCAGGGGGCTGCCATCTAAGCAGGCGCTCGGAACGTCATCGTTCCAAGGAGTAGAATCTGAAACCTCCACGGAGCCACCGCGATTTAGGTGCCGGACGCAGCGACACTTCCGCCACCACCCCCCCCCCCACCCCGCCACGTGGCACTGTCGTCAACAGCGGCGTCTCCGGCTCGCGGGGCAGCCGCACTCTGTAAGACGAAACTATTCCCTTCGGAAGAGGGGCGGACAGGGCGGCCCACGGTTGGTGGCCCAGCCGTCGCCGGCTCTGTTCGGTGGCCGAGCAGGGCCGCGCTGGAATAGGCGGCCGCGCCCCCCCCCCCCCCCCCCCCCCGCCCCCGCAGGCTGGAGGCCGGCGAGGAGTTCGGGAGGCTTCCTCGTGGCTGCCGGTGCCCAGCTGTTCGGAGGCGGCTTTTGATTCGCCGGAAGCGTCTCGTAACCAAACCGTGCGAGGCACGGCTTGCTCCAGGGGGCTCCCCCTCAGGCGTCCCGAGTTGGAATCCCCTGTGGGCTCAGGCTTTCCTGCGAAACGACTGACGCCCGGCTGGCGACTCCTCGGGCCGCTCGCCCCGCGCCGTGCCGGCCGCTAGGTGGCGCTGCGGCGCCGCGGGAACGGGGCTCCGCCTGGCGCTCCCGGGGGCGGCCTCTCGGCGGCGGCGGCGGCGTAAAGGAGCCGGAAGGGACCGGCCCACGTGGCCTTCGCCGGGTGCGGGACCGCGGGGCGCTCCCGCGCGGCGCTCCCCGGCGTCCGCAAGCTGTCAGCAGAGCCTTTGACGGAGAGATCGCTCGCCGGGAGTCGCCCGGGGGACGACCAAGGGGACTCCCCGCCTGCCCGCGGCCGGGCCACACTGCACACCCCCGGGTGCGGAGCGGGGATGCCGCGCAAGGTCCAAGCTCCGTGGCCTGGTGCGCCGTGTGGCGGATGGGGCCCGAGACGGTCCGGGGGTCTTGCGGCCAGATACGAATGTGAAACCAGCAGCGGCCCCCTGGCCCTTCCTCTCCTAGGGTGCAGGGTGTCCGCTGAGAAGATGCCAAGGTCGGGCCTTGTCTTCCCCGGGCAACACACCTCCCAGCGTGATCACCAAATCATTGCATCGTAGTGTCTTAGAGTTAAGGCCAGTGGACCGAATCTGTCTCCTGTGCAAGCAAATGCTTCCTTCCTCAGCGGGGGAACGGGGGGAAAGGGGCAGTTCCTGGGAAGTGCCGGGCTAAGGTGCGCAATGCAAGGCGGTTGGGCCACATTGGCGCCAAGTGCTTGGGCTGATGAGCGGCTTTACGCCCTGGCTGGCGGAAACCTTGGTGGGAAGCCTTCCCCACCCAAACGCAAGCCAAGTCTGGAAAGAGTGGGAGCTGGGGAGATAGCCGCAGGGGATCCTAAATGAGTGCGGGGGGCGGGGGTGGATTCCCGGTTGAGGTGCTATTTCATGGAATGAGGGTTTCCACCAAATGGCCGAAGGAAAACGGGGCATTACAACATCCGGCTGTAGGGAACCGGGAAAAGACTCAAGAAGCAAAGGGCGAGATCTGGAACTCTCTATGGGGCACTGCCAGGCTTGGGGACCCAGCCAAGAGCGGCCACAATGCTTGAGAACACGCTGTGAGCGGCCACAATGCTTGAGACAGAATTTATTAGAGTTTGCAGAAGCATGAGATAATGTACCACAAAATAGTTTGATTTTACAACATATAGTAGGAGGTTGTCAACATACAGTGTTGTCAGCAAAAATGGGATACAGAGCAGTTTCACATTTTTTTTAAAGGTGATGGATGACCTATACGCTTGTCCTTAAAATAAAACCAGGAGGGGCCAGCAGAGACAGGCTGCTTTGCAGTTGGGTGTCAGAATCTTAATCTAGTATCACAATTGTAAGAAACTATAAGAAAACTATTAGAAAAATAGAACATCAAACAAGCAAAAAACATTATACAATTTACAGAATGAGAAACATAATTCTTTTAACAACGGCTGCACGTTCAGGAGAAGAAAAAGTTTACTGGAGAAACCACAGCTCTTCAGGTTTGATAATAAACCAGCCCTCACCAGGATCATCACCCTCTGTGCTTCTTAGATCCATCGACGCTGAAAGGCACAACTTAAGCGGGAAACTTATTTTAAATACATATATTACAACTTCTCAAACGGGAAAATAAATCCCAAACTTTAAAAAAGAAAAAAGTCTGTCATCAAGAAACACAAAGTCATATACCTTGTTAATAATTTAACAAAGTCTTAGCGCGTCTTCCTGACCCTGTGGGACATGCTCATACCCTGAGAAATTCAATCTGGACTTCACAGCCAAGGTCTTTATTTCATGTGGGTTTTTCAGCCGGCAGTTCAACACACTTACAGGGTGATCCAAGAGGGGTCCTTGATAACTGTGCCCTGAGACCCTTGGCTGGTCCCCGTCCCTCTTGAAAGAGAGCACTGCCGCTCAATGAAGCGACGGGCACATAAACACTCTGGCTTCTAGTGATGAATATAGTATCGAAGTCAGTTGACTTTTTTTGTTTTTTTTTTTTTGCCTTACAAACCCATTAGGCATCATAACTCTGATGATGAAATACGGAGTGCATCCTCTTGCACCACTGGATAAAGCACTTCATACCAAAAAAAAGTCCACAAGAGTCCAACAAAAGGTCTCTCACTCTCCCTAAGGAGCCTTACAATACTCTCGTGATGATGGCAAACACCGATCTTAAATTATACGTGACAAATATACGTAACACATATTCAGTTCCATCTGCCGGTAACTCTGTAACAGTTCCGCACACAAGCGTCACACACCTGTGTCTGGCAGAGTGCCGACGTGCCTGGAAACACTTCTCCGTCCGTGCCAGGACTCCTCGGGGACGGGGCCTGGCACGGAGATGGCCCTAGGGAGCCGACAGAGCAATCGGCTCGTACTAGATGTGTGAAAGCAGGACACGTGAATCCAGAAGATGGGCCCTGGCACAGAGCCAGCAGGTTGGCGAGGCCCCTGAAATGCCCACAAGCCCACCTAGTCGGGTGGGGCCTTTACGAGGCATGCCCACACGCCCCCAAAGAGCCCAGATTCTGCCCCTGTGCTATGCCGGTGTCAGGCTCGGGGCCATCCTGGGCAGACTGCAAACCTCAGTCAATTCAGAACGCCCGCTCAGTGGTGGGGATGGCAGGGACGGAGGGGCGGGGAGACAGCAGAGCCCAGGTCGCGGCCACGGCCACGCAGGAAGCCCCACGAACGACCGCCAGGTGCCTCGTCCGGGTGTGCACACGGGAGCGGGCCAGGGCCTGAGGAGCTCGGGGTGGGTGAAGCCCCCACCGCGGTGCGGTCACCTGTGGACACGTGGCAGGCAGGGGGGCTGTGATACCCGAACCACAGCACCAGCACCTGGGACCATGTCCTGACAGAGGGGACTCAGTGGAGCAAAACCACGAGTCAGGGGGCCGAGGGGCTCTGGCAACAGTAGCAGTTCAGCAGTCCTTCCGAAACAGCTTGGGAAAGGTGGCCCTATCGCTCCCCGCTATTGGCTCGGAAAAACAAACGGGGCCCAGAGTCGGGCCGAGGGGTGTGAGCCGGTGGGGCAGACTGAGGCGTGTGCAGAGGCCCCATCTTCTGCTGACGGTCCTCCTGGAAGCAGGCTCGGCCTCCCCCACCCACGGAGCCCGACTGCCTCCCCGGCGACCCCTCGCTCTTCAGCAGAGGTCCTGGGGCTCCACGGCTCGCTTCCTGTGAGTCTTCACGGGGTCGTGAGAACACGTAGGGCGGGGGGACCACGGGAGGCAGGAAGGGCTGCTTACTCAACACAAAAGGGTCTTTCCAACGTGGGTTGTTTGGGGCCGGGCCACAGAGAAAAGCAGACACAACGTCCCTGAAGGGCATCTCTAGAAGTGTGGGATTTCTGATGATGTAGGAAAATAGTGGCCAAGCCATGACACCGAGAATCAGTCTTGCTTGGACTGGGGAGGCAGGGGTGGGGGGGGAAGGCCAACTGTCGGGCGCTTCTGGTGGTTATTTCTTGCCTGTGTGTGTGTGTGTATGTGTGTGTATTTGCGGAGAAGGCGTGAAGGCTGGGGTAAGAAAAAGCCTGTCCACACGGGGGAGGCTTACCCCAAACGGCGCTCGCGACATCACCGTCCTCGTGTACAGGAGAGGAAAGCTCTGGCAACCGCACAGAAGCTACTCTCAACAGAAGCGCGGTGACCTCGCCAACTATTTATCCATGCCCCCTCAGGTGTCCTGTCCTAAACGGGAGGCTCCTGGCCCTGACAGGGAGGCAGCGGGGGCTTTTCACCACCGCGCGGGTGAGCCTTGCTGAGGCACTTTCCGGCTTTGGGGTGAGGAAGGGGGAGACTCACGCGCCAGGAGGCCCTCACCCCGCGGCATGTTGTCTGTTATCAGGCAAACACACCTTGTCGGTTGCTAGAACGATCCACGATGCCAGCTGAAACGTCAACTGTATACACAGTCTGTTGTGTGCTCTCTTGCACAGACATTTCAGAAAGAGAAATTAAAGTTAAAAAAAAATTTTTTTCTCTTCCCTCCGCCTTCCGTCTTGGGCACTCTCTTTCCCTCAAGTTCTCTTTGCCTATGTGGAAAAACAACAGACGAATCAAGCAAACAAATAGCTAACAAACCCTAAAAGACAGCAGACAAGAAGAACCCCAACAAAATAAGTTAATATTTATCAAAATATTGTACAGCACCAATCTACATAAATTTAAATATCTTTCTTTGGAAACCCACACTTTGGGCTCTTAGGCCCCTCCCTCTGTAACATTCACAAACGATAATTTAGAATAAAGCTTCCGGCAAGGCGACCGGGGCCTAGAGCAGAGGCGGGCCGCCACCCCCCACCGACTGACCCTGCCACCTGGCCACTTCGTGAATTCCTGCAATTCTCTCCAAGGAGCCACCGAGGGAGATGAGACAAGTGCCGCCGATTTATCAGGCTTCGTTCTACCATATTTGTGTCAAAGGCCAGAAGGGGAAGAAATGGGAGTCTGGGCTTCAAAAGCAGCATTTACATTTTCCGGGGGATCCACAGGCCCGTGTCCCTCACCTGCCATCAACAGGGGGCCCTTCTGGCTCCTGAGCCACACTCGAATGGGAAGGAAGATGGAATCAGTGCTCGTGTTTCCTCAGGCTCCTATCGGCAAGAAGTGTGTGAGCCATGGAGTGCTCCGGTGCGTGGGAGGGGGCACGCTGTGTACAGGGACCCCAGCTGGCTCTCCAGCTTAAAACTTATGGAGACAGGAGGTCCGCGCCCGGGCTACAAACCCATATACAAACCTGCAGCTTGTGGACAACAGATACACGACAGGGACAGCAACAGGACCCCAAATTCTTACGCGCGGACCCCACACCGAGTAAATATTTGGCCATTTTCCAAGTTAATACTAAGCGCCAACTTAATTTGGAGCGATTCACAGATGCTGACGGGACTCAGCTTGATTACAGAGAAGAGAAGGGCCAAAGAGATCACCTCAGGGGCCAGAAGCAGCTGGGAGGACCGGCCACCGTCGCGTCAGGAGGAGCAGACGCCTGCCTTGGGAGCCTGGCAACACTCGAGAAACTGACCCGCACGCGCCAGAGGGAGGGAGTCAGCGCTTGGCAGAGACCCACAGAGAACAGCGCTCTAAGCTCTGCTGATCTCAGGCCAGGCCTACGTAAACGCAGCGTCACGTTCCGGTTGCTTGGGACACGCCGCCTTCGTGCAAGACGCCAGAAGCAGCAAGAACTGGCCTGGGCCCGGAGGGAGCACAGCTGGCGGAGGGCCCTGTGCTCAGGCGTGAGGAACGGAGCCGGCCAGCCCTCGGTCCTTCCGCCTGGTTCCCGCGGTGGCCTCGGTGCCACCATGGAGCGGGCCGGGTTCCGTCAGCTGTCGGGGCAGAGCCGGTGCCAGGAAGAGGAAGTGAGGGAGGGCTCACGTTCCTCACGACCCCTTCTGGAAGCACAGAGGACAGGAGTGGGAGAAGGAAACCAGTCCTGCTTCTCCTTTCTAAGCTGTCCTTTGGCTCCGGGGGGAGCACTACTGGGGACGCACTGTCTGGGTGACTCATCCTGCGTGTACGGTCGGCCATCAGGGTTGAGCAGGGAGGTGGCTGCGGAAAGTGTGGAGTATGCACGTGTTCAGTGCCAGAGCGGTCCTGGGTGGGGGGGCCTGGACTCCCAAGGTGACGAGAAAAGGTGGCCGCCGTTCCGCGGCCGCAGCAGCACGGACACAGAGCCGGCGAGGACGGGAGCTGTTCTCTTTGTTCAGAGGGATGTCAGGAGACACAGTGGAAACCACAGCCAAATGGCCCCAGCCGGGTTGCTGAGAGAGGTGACTGGGACCTGGTGCCACCTGCCACGGGGCAAGTCTGTGCAAGACACACGGGCTGTGGGCCGAGGCTGCGTTTCAAGTAGCTGCACCTTCTGCTGCGGTGGGGCTTGGATGTGGGGGGGGGGGTCCTGATGCACTGGTGGAGAGAGCGAGGTGCTCCCGGACCTCTGCGGGCATCCCTCAGGGCTGCTGCCACCTCTGGGGGCGGGGCTGTGTGTCACTTGCAATGGTCCAGATTGCCGTCAGGAGTCCTTGCTTGCTCGGCGGCCAGGGACGCCTCCTCGCTGTGCCACAGACCGTAGCCAAAGTAGATGATGAAGCCTGCGGGCCGAGAGCAGAGACCGGGAGTGAACAGGGCAGGCAGGGCTCAAGGGCAGAGGGCAGAGCAGCTCTGGGGGAGTCACGTGGCCCCGCGGGAAAGTCTCTCCGTGCTGCCGGACCCAGGCCTGCGCCCACAGCAAGCAGCCCTTGTGGGCTCACTTTCTGTATCTGGAGACACACGGGACTCCTCCGCTCCAGCCTGCGAAGGTTTCGGTCTCGCCCCTCCAGGCAGCGAAGGCACGCTCCGGGGGCAGCCTCACACTGGAGCAGTTCCTGAGCAGGGGGAGCAGCTGGGGGTCCCCGGAGGGGTGCTGGTCCCTCAGCTTCATCCACTGACCACCTAGTTGGTGCCCCGCGGCCACTGGAGGGGACAGGACGGACGCTCCAGCAGTCATACTGTTTCCCGCAAGGGTGGGATTTCCAACAGGGGTGGGACTGTTCCAACCAGGGCTCCCCAGGCTATTCGTGTGGCCTCCACGGCCCTGACTGCCGTGGACTGTTTTCTCAGTCCATTCCAGTGTCGGGGGCTCCAAAGGTCTGTGGTGGGGCCCAGAGATCTGAGCTTCTAACTAGCCACCTAAGGACTGGGGCCCATGTCAGGCACGCAAGGAGAGCGGGCCTTAAAGGAAGGGCTCAGCCACCAAAAGCCCTGGAAAGAAGCCAACGGCTTGGAGCACATCCCGGGAGCTCACGTCTGGGACGCGGGAATGAGCTGCTCCCCCCGAGCCGGCTCTCTCCCAGGAAGGCTCTGTGGGGGCATCTGTGGAACCAGCTCAGGCTACACCGTGCGGACGTGGGGCCTGCAGAGCACGACCGTGAGGCGGCAGCTATCTGCCCCTAAGTGTGGTGACGCAGGGCCGAGGGCTTTGGCAGAAAACACAGGCCTGGAGTCCTTGCTCTTGCCGGGGACGCCGAGGGGCGAGAGACGAGGCCCGCTCCCCAGGTATCAGTGCCAAGGACGGAGTCTGAGTCCATTTTCCGTAGTCCCTGGCGTCGGACGCTCAGGGAGGGGGAGGGCCACGGTCAGCCCCCAGCAGGGCCAGCAACCACACGGTCACCCCCAAGCCTCCCGCAGACCCCACCAACACGCACAGCCCACGTGGGCCAGTGGGCAGCTACTGGCCGGGCCGGGGGAGGCACGGTCCAGGCCTTCTCGTGTCAGGGGAGGTGAATCGGTGCTTTGTCAACAGCAGACTCACAGCCTCGCTCTTGTTACCTTCCACTTGCACCCAATGACATAACTAGTTCAGCCAAGAGCTATTAAAATGAAAAGCATCTGAAGGGGAGAGGAGGACCCACAATCTACTAGGAGGTCCTTTTTGAGAGAAAACCGCGGACGACGTGTTTTCACTACGTTTTGAAATCTGAAGGGAAGGAGGCTCAATGACAAGAGGCACCCAGCCAAGTTGCAGGAAAGAGGACTGAGCAGCACAGCACCGGCTCTGGGGACTGGTGGGGGGGCGGGGGGGGGGCTCTGAGAGACGCCGTCACAGTGCAATCCAAGATCTCACGTACCTATTAGCATCCACACTGCGAACCGGACCCACGTGCCCTGGTCCAGCTGCATCATGAGATAGACGTTCACAAAGATACTCAGGACGGGAAGTACGGGCAAGAAAGGCACCTGCAAAGATACCAGGTGAGTGTCAAGTCTGCAGGGAGAGGGGCGCGTGGGGACGACGCCTTTTGAATCCTTTAGCGAAACTACCTAGGAAACAATAGGGTCCCCGAGATTCGGACGGACTGTGCGATTTACATGGGGAGGAGGGAGTGAGCGTAGCCCAGCCCACATGCACACACACAGACGTGCCCACACGCGGGCAGCGCTGGTGGGAGTCTGGTTCTAAGCTACTAAGTGCCGAAGTGAGCTCTATTCTGATTCCCCCCCCCTTCCTATTCTCCTGCTAAAGAAAGGGCTAGAAGAGGGACTTCCACTTATCTCCAACAGTGGACTGCTTTATTATTTGTGTCACCTCCAAGGCTTGGTGACGCCACGTGATCCCCCTGGATCCATGGATGAAAAGCCCCCGCAGAGAGGTGTGCTGTTCCTTCAGGACCGGCCCCCCTCAGCAGGTACTGTCTGCGTCTCATGTTTTCGGAGGCTGGCCGGCAAGCCCCCCCGCAGATACCCGAGCCTGGCAGAGCCCGCGGTCCGTGGCACATGTGCGGGAACCTGCCAGGCGGCTCCCTAGGGGCCCCTTAGAGCTGCTCACCTTAAAGGAGAGCTTGGTCTTGCTCTCAGGCTGCCTCCAGATGATGATTGTCACCACTGAGCAGAGAAGGGCAGATATGGTGAGCATAAAGATTGCCCACAGGTCCCCTTTTGTCAGTGCCTCCTTTCCAAGCACAGCCACAATGCAGAAGGTGAGGATAAGAATTGCTAAGGAGGGGGGAGAGGGAGGGAGAGAGAGAGAGAGAGGCGCAATTCAATCTTGTTTCAAATCCCCACAGATATCCTCAGTTTCCCCAAAACCTATGGAGAGGGAGGCTGTACTTCTGCAGCCATCAACCACCATCACGGTCCAGCAGCAAGACACAGGCTTATCCTTTCCTGCACTTGCCTCCACCACCAGCGACAAGAAACCATACAATGCCAACGAGCAAGACCCCAAACACCTTACGGGAAGGGCAGGCTCTTACCTATGAGGCTGGTTGAAATGTTCACAATTAGCCCGGAGAATTTGGAAGGCTCCATATTTCTGGGTGAAAGTATGGTTTTCAAAGAAAACCTTTCTGCTTCTGGTAAAAAGCCTGTCTGGGAATCACTGGTGCTCACCAATTCATTCTGGTCCACGTGATCTAGTTCATCGGTGGTTCTGGCCATCTGGTATACCATGTTAGGCTGCTCTGGCTGATACCTGTAAAGAAACGCAGTGCATGACCGCCAAAATGTGCTTTAGAAGGGCAGGAGGACACACACTAACTCAAGTCCTAAGTTGCCCAGGACACGAAGCATAAAATGGGAAGAAGATGGTCAGGATGACGCATTCTCTGACAAAGCAGATCCAGAGGAGGGGAGCTGAGTCCCCGCCTTCTGTTCCCGCTTCTGGGCAACACCCTCCTTGGCGTCTCGGATTTGAGACAATTTGACCTCCCCCGTGAACCAGCCCAGAGGAATGTCCTGACGTGGTTTCTCTTGCTCTGAGAAGTAGCACTGGCCCTTGGATGCTTAAGATATTAGGCCACTTCCAACAGAACCATGGCTGAAGGGAACTAAAAATACAAACGGAAATAGAACGCAGTAACATTAGGATCCCACTTGGTCTAGAGAGCCAGAGAAACGTGTCTGCACGCTGACGGATTTGAGAAATTCTGTTTGTGAGACTTAATTGGATCAATTTATTTTAAAACTCCAAATGCCTTAGAATAAATAACTTTATACAGCTGGCTGAAGGACTGAGCCTGTGGCCTGATTTCCAAGACACGAGCTTCCTGCAAGTAAAGCATTCATATTAAATGAGGCTCCTTATCTTCCACCCAAAACAACAGAGCTCAAATCGTTTCTACCAGCTGTGAAAAACAAGAGTGCTTGCGGAATTATTTTGCATATAATGTAAGAGTGAACATAAAGATACTTAACCAGTTTTTCACTGATTCACTTATGTTAACACCAGTCAATTAAGAATGTGAGGGGACCTCGGAAAAGACGCCAGTGTTGAGCCCCCTTAGGAAGGAATACGTGGTCAGAAAACTAGCAAACTAGTTTTAGCTGATTCCACACAGCCCCTGTTGAGGCTCAACTGAGGCCTGACATACATGGTGATGCTAAGCACGTTAGAAATGGGATTAAGGATCTTGCAAGTACTCCCGGTGACCACCATTGAGAGTCTCCACGACTCCATATTCTAAGTGCTAAGTGCTCCCTTGAGCCACTCCTGGTAGTGAGGAAGGAGAGCCCTGTCCTTTCAGAGCAAGGAAAACTGGAGTGGGGGGGGGGGTGCTCTGGGAGCAGGGCACTGCAGCAGCTGGGAAGGGGACACCAAGCCCAGGCCCAGAGCTGCTTTATTATGGGCATCCTTGGGGCTGGTCTGGACCACACAAGGCTAAAGCAGCCAGAACCTGGAAAGTCTTGTTGAACGTCATCAACCTTGGCCGCTCCGCGCCCCACACAGCAGCTCACTCCTCCAGTGGTAGTGCAATGCTGCTGGAGAAGCACCACACTGACCTCAGCTCCACACAACTTGGATTCCTCCCATTCCCACCAAGACTAGTCCCCCGTGCCAGTGCCCTCCGAACTAAGAACCTGGACCGAACCGAAACCATTCCCCTAAGCCTGCAAAAACTCTGTTCCCTGGATCCAGGCCCGACAGTTGGGCGGAGAACCTGTCTCTATCCTCCCAATATCTCACCAGAAAAATGAGGGCACGTAGTAGTGAGAGGCGGGTGCCCTGACTCTTCCTCTTCAACGACGTTCTCCGTAACTAGGCTCTCAACCACCAAATCCCACCCTCTCCAGGAGAGTTCCCAAAGGAGCTACCAACAACCTAAAATTTACACTGTATAAACCATTCACTTGATCTTTTAAAAGGCTAACAGGGGCACCTTTCTGCCACGGAACCCAGAAGAGCCATACGTACCGTAAGACCAACACACAGGCAGCCACCAAAGAGTAAGCCAGGAGAGTGCCAATTGACATGAGGTCCACCAAGTCCTTCAGGTCGAAGAGAAAGGCCATCACAGCTGGGGAGGAGACAAACATCAGGATCCGTGGATGGCCCTCTACGCACACTTACAGCCAGAACCACCACCCATCCGTGATCCAGGCCACACAGGGGATGTTGCTTTCACTTGCTTTCTCACCCCAGCCCTTTCCATGCAAAGACATGGTGATATTGCTTAAAAGGAAGAAAAGCTCAGAATTAAATCACAAACACAGTCCTCAGCAGACGGTGATGATAGTTAACATTTATAGAGAGAGTACTTTGATCAACATGACCTTTATTGATCCTTACGGCGACTTTGCAAGCTATCCCTACTCTACAGATGGGGGAAACTGAAGTCAAAGACGTCGGGAGACTTGTCTAAGGTCACACAGCCAGGAAGTGGAAAAGTCAGGATCTCAGCTAGGTGCCTGTGGCTCTGAGTCCAGGGTGTCTTTCTCTGTACCAAGCAGACTCACGGTCAGGTGTATCTATCCATCTATCTACCCACCATCCATCCATCCATCCATCCATCCATCCATCCATCCCCCATCACCTATCCATCCGGCCAGCCATCCAACCACTTATCCATCATCCATCCACCCAGCACTCATTGAGGGTGTGCCAGTCAATGAGCACTACATGTACACCAACAAACAGGGCAGACCAGATAGCCTCTGGCCTCCCTGAGTGAATCATCTAAGACTTAGGCATCAGCAGGCAACAGTAATGAGCAGGTGGGTAAAGTCAAGTCCAGTGCTCTGGGAGGACTCACAGGGGCTCCTAACCCAGACAGATGAGCATGGAAAGCAGTGTTACTTCCACAAACAATAGCATTAGCTTTACCATGACCCCCACTTAAAAAAAAAACACAACATGCATGATTATTTGAAAATCTTTTGTAATCTTTATGAGAGTATATATCTCTATTTATGTGGGTATACATGGAAAGTTTCCCATTTAAAAAATAACTTGGAGGGGCGCCTGGGTGGCTCAGTCGGTTGAGCGGCCGACTTCGGCTCAGGTCATGATCTCACGGTCCGTGAGTTCGAGCCCCGCGTCGGGCTCTGTGCTGACGGCTCGGAGCCTGGAGCCTGTTTCGGATTCTGTGTCTCCCTCTCTCTCTGCCCCTCCCCTGTTCACGCTCTGTCTCTCTCTGTCTCAAAAATAAATAAACGTTAAAAAAAAAAAAAAAAAACTTGGATAGATCTACTTTGGGATATTTTCAAATATCACATGCAAACAACGCAAGTTAAAACATCAACACAAAGCCATGACTTTTCCACAAATGCTTCTCAAGCCCCTATAGATCACTCCGACTACAAGAAATTTAAACCGGGGCTCAACAACAGGATCAAAGGGCAATGCCGGGCCTGATGGACAACGAGAATAGTACCCGACCGTGCATGCCGCAGATGCCAACGTTCCCACTCACACAGAAACTCAAGCCACACTGTTCCCACGTGGGGTGGTTTTCGAAAACCACACACTTATTTCCCACCCCCGCCAAATGAAAAGAAGGAGCAAATCCCCGGTTTGGTGAACGCGTGTGCTTTCCAGTCACTTTAAAGATTGTAATTTGATCTCCCTTGATCAGCACAGGAAGGAAATTAAAGGCCAGTCTTCAATATAATCAAATTGCATGTAAATACTGAAAAAACATTTGCTATTTCCAATTCCTTAACCTCTTAAATATACTGGTCACATCCTGACATACGGTGTCCCTTAACCTAACCACTGAGGTCACTGTCAAGATTGTACAATGACACAACAAATGTGTTAAATAATGAAACACCAGCTTTCTTTCATTAGATAACATTAATCCACACGACTAAGCACACTTTGCTAAGGGCATAAATACTACTAACAACAATTCGTTCATGTAAGGTGGTCAAACGTCTTACCAATGGCTATATGGCAATCCCCGCGGTACAGACTGAACGTGTCCTACTATACCAAAAAGACCCACTGCGCCACTCACACCCTGGAAGGAGCCAGCCACTTTGGCAGAAAGACAAACCAGGAACCAAGAGCCAGATCTACTGGGTGTGGGTGTACCTCCTCACTTCGCATCTCTGTGCAATGGGATAGTGCCTGCCCCATGGGGCTAGGAGGGGCCATTATTAAAGGAGAAAATACAGAAAACCAACAGCATGGTGTATATGCATGTAAGTTTCCTTCGAGGCTCCCCTTTTCTTTATCAGGAGCCCCTGGAATATCACATCACTCCAAAGGTTCTGTGGGCACTGATTTCAGCTTCAAAACTGTCCTCTTGGTGAGGAACCTGATATTTGAGAAGATAACCTGATAATCTCCTCTGTGCCTCTGAGGCTGCAATATTTATAAACTCATACGGCACTTGACCCCAGCAACACCCTCGATATCTCCTGGAAAATAGGAGCACACTTCATAAGACACTGATACTAAGGGATTCTCATTTCCCCGAGAATTCCCAGGCGAAGATACCCGGACAATGAATTTCCAGGACTAAGAAAGTCACCTGGCTTATACCACGCACGAAGATGTCACCCCACCCAAGTCTACTCAGGGACATTCAGAAAAGGGGCAATGTGAACAGCTCTGAAGAAACAGTACGTGTTCCACGCCCTGCCCAATCAGAGGGCAATAATAATAAAATAATTCAACTTTTTGAGAATTCCATCACATCCTCTGTACAACCGGCCTCCCCCTTAAGTCAAAAGGGCAGTCATCTGGCAGTAATCCAGGTTCCGATGGTGAAAACCAAACATGAAAAGGGTGAGCTCCAACTTCTCACAGACCAATGCAACTCAAGATATTTCCCTGAGGACTCAACAGTTAAAATACTGGCATGTGGAATTCTTACCAGCAATGGCACCTGAGGTCAACGTGGCGATTATTGGTGTTTTGGTCCTATCGTTGATTTTGGCCAAAAATTTAAACAGCAGTCCATCTTCAGCCATGGCATAGATAACTCGAGGCATGGGAAACATGGAACCTAAAAGACTAGACGGGAGGAAGAGGCAAAGCGCACCTGTGACACCAACTCCTCGGGAAAAAAGGCACCAAATGTGACCACTGTGTGGTTTGCCATGACGCACACCACCGAGAGGGAGCCCTGAACTTCTCGCCAAGAGCTGCCACCCTCCAAGCCAGGTGAAGTCCACGGCTACAAGACAAATTTCAATACATCAACCCCGAAAAAAGCACTTACGGTGGCTGTGAGTCAGTGAATGGCAAATGTCTAACGTAAACAAGGGTAGGGTCTAGTCATAATTTTTATGAAAGGGAAATTCTGTATTCATTCCCACGATAACTCTAGCTCAAACAGAAAATAAAAGGACTGCTGCGTTCACGAGGATCTCTCTGTGGTTAATCAATGTTTACCAAATATTCCCTATATATACAGGCTAATAGGAATTCCAGGGGCAAAATGTTTCTTATTAAAAGGCAATTCCCTTTCTCAAGGGAGCCTCTCCTCTATGGCCAAATTACGGTGTTCAAAGAGGTGGCCTGGTCCAGAGGCCAAAGCTGGGGACAGAAAGCCAGCCTTGCTGAGCAGATGATGTTAGAAAGTGGGCCCCCGACTCTCCAGAATGAAAGATCAATAACAGTTCGCGGTTTGGTTGATAACAACAAGGGGAGAAACCCCATCATCAGGGTTGGGGTGCTGGTTCGACTTCAAGGGCAAAGAGTGACGTGAACAGCACCCCCTGTGCGTCAGGCCTCACACGGCCCGCTACAGCTTACCTTCCCAAGAGCTTCAGAGGCCTCACCTGGTAGAGAGAGCACAGAGGGAGCCGACAGCCACCGCATACTTGGCACCTTCCCAGCCCACGTGCTTGAAGGCATCGGGCAGGGGGCTGTCCTTGTCCAGGCAGAAGTACGGCATCATGAGTGTGAGGGCGGCAGACACCCCGAAGTAAGCAATAAAGCAAATCAGGAGGGAAGCGACAATCCCCACGGGGATGGCCTTCTGAGGGTTCTTGACTTCTTCACCTGGAAGCAGCAAGGAGTCAGGCCCAGGAGGGCGAGCCAGCGAGGGGCATCCCCACGAACCCAGAAGACGCCTGAAGACTTTCAGTGTCCAGAGAGCCCGTGCCCCCCATGAATGACTACCCCGCAGTGCTCGGCCCAGTGGGAAACACGGTCTTTCGGGCTTCTGGGACCCACGGGGGGGGCTCTCCCAACACAGGCCAGAAGACCCAGACGCCCAGGGATGGCGTTCTAGGCCTTTACTCCGTGGTTCAGCCAAGGAAAAGACTTGTTTTCTTTGGCAGAGAAAATTCAGGAGGCCTGATAGAGCCCAGCCTATTCAATCACAAGAAGAACAATATTTTTAATGGCCTCATTTCTCCCGGATGATGCACAGATATGAAATCAGGCTGCAGCTACGGCTGTCATGATCCCATTCTGAACGTTAGTCACGTTCATGATGCAGACTTTCCTGTCAGGCGCTGCCGCTTGGGGAAGTGATAAAGGGGGGGGAAGATTAGCAGGAAGCTACAAATCTACACGGTACTCATGTGTGAAAGAGCTGCAGCCGGCACATGCCCGCAGGAAGGAAAACAGCAACCCGTGGGTAAAGTCAGTCCAGCCCATCTGACGAGAAAGGAGGACCCTCCGCCCGGGCTCCGGACGGCGGGCGGCGTACCTGTGGTGGCAATGCAGTCAAAGCCCACGAAGGCGTAGAAGCAGGTTGCTGCACCCGAGAGGACGCCAGAGAATCCGAAGGGCATGAATCCACCATCACCAGGTTTCCCTACTTTCGTGTCACTGGAAGAAAAGAGCCAAAGACCATGAACACCCACTTCACGGTCCTGAAGAGAAGCCATTCCGGTCACCCCACCCGCTGCTGGGCAGGGGCACTCCAGACCCTTAGTGAATGATTCCCGAGACAGCTGTCACCCCACCGGTCACCCGGTGGGCCACGGGCCTCTGCTGTGTGAGGCCCAGCCACAGGCGCAGTCGCTAAGCCCTTTCCAGAAGCACCTTCTAAATGTCAGCTTCGGGGAGGGGGTAGGGACTACGAGATGGGGGTGTCCAACGGGAAAGCGGGAAGAAACCAGTAAGTGAGGCCTCTCTCCCAGGACACTCAAACGAACAACATATACTTTAGAACACAGAGCTGCCAACTGGGTGCAGGGCCCCCCACCCCAGCAACCAAATGTGAAAAGTTTCCCATATTTACCAGTAACTCAGGTCTCAAAAGCAGCAGAGATACTGAGGTTAAAAAAAAAAAAATCAACTGTGTTATTAGTCGACGAAAGCGCCTCCTAAGCCCCCACACGCACATGGTAAGCAGGGATGCCTACGTGGGTGCGGACCAGCGCCTACATGGCTCGGGCACATGGGCGGGGCTCGGGACATATCTGCCAAGGTAACAAATACCCAGTCCAACACATGTTGTAAGTCCTTTAAGATTCAGAAAATAGTTCCAAGGAAGTGAAACGTGAGTCTCTAAATAGTGTGTCCAGGCCCAGAACAGCCGCACGGAGCCCGGGGCTGGCCATCACTCAAATCATCCTGGATGGCTCCTCCAGGCCCTGCCTGTCACCAAGTGATTCTAAGCCTCATTCGCCCTGGTCCTCTGCCACCGCCTGCACATCAGCAGGACTCCCAGCCCCCTTCGTCAGCCATACAGTTATAGCTGGCTGCCAGGCTGCAGGCTTTCTGTCACATGGTCACCTAATACAGAGTCCCAGAGGACAACCGTCCAGCTCTGCAGAGCAAGCTGCCCCAGACCACTTGACTTCCAAACCTAAGAAGAGGAATATAGAATATTCCAGTCCTACAGATGTTAGAGTTGGGTTAGCAAATTGTTGGCCAAATTTGCTTTCAGAGGGATTTATCAACTAATAAAACAGACAGCCACTTTGGGCCCAATATTTCCTAATAAAGACTGAGCCTGGTACGGATTCCTAGAGGGTTCCTGGTAACAACCTGCCACTGAGCCACTGGAAGTCAGAGCGTGAAGCCAGTCCTCAATCTGGCACCTACTACCGTTCAGTAAGTAGCAACGTGAGGGAAACCCCAAGAAACACACAAGTGATAGACGCAGGAAAAACTGTTGCTGCCAGACTCAAAGGGAAGTTGTCCGTTTAAGCTAGGACTAAAATAAACCCACGACCCAAGTACAAAAACGGCAGCCCAGGACAAGTCAGTCAGAAGCCACAGGACGCACCCACTGCATCCACACATCACAAAGAACATAGAATGCCCTGGTGGGCTGACGCCTATTATAAAAAATTTTAGGCCAAAGCCCAGAACAATACCGCTGACAGCCAAATCCCTCAGGAGAGAGGGATGAGAAGATAAACGAGGGGCACTCGCCATCGAGAGGGCTTCTGGGGGGCTCCTGGAAGACTCTTTCGACTTCCAAACATGGCTAGAACCTCAGGTCTTCGTCAAGACCCAGCTTCCCTGTAACTGCCAGGACAGACAGACAGGCGTGGAAGGCCTCCAGATGCCTACCCGCCTCCGCGGAGCCCTCTAACATCAAGGGCTATGGAACAGCCGCGAATAAGAATAAATGAGCGCTAGGACTGACGGGTTTGCTTTAACAACCGTAAGGCAGAGGCACCCACAAAGGTTTTAAGAATTCCATTTGAAGGGAAGAGGAAAGTGCAGGACATTACAAACATCAAACCCTGGAAAGAGGCCTCGCAGAAGAGGGCTAGGGCCAGAACGTGCCTTTGTCACGCGAACAGGCGAAGCGGTGACCACCGAGTGCGGAGCTGGGGATGCCTAGCAGAGCACAAGAACGGCATCCTCCCTCCCCCCTCAGGACCGCAGCGGGGCAGGACTCCGATGGAAGGGGAGCGACACAGAAAGTCTGTCCCTGCATAAACTCCCGGGGCCACCAGCAAGAGTAACCAGGTTGCCACCGACTGTGTGTCCCCTCCAGCCGGGGCCCTTCTCGACTCACTGGCCACACGGGCTCGGACACCACGTATCGACAACAAAGGACAAGGTCCTCGCGTACGAAAAGCCCTGCGGGATATGCTAGCAAGGGAAGCACGCGAGGTGCAGAATGTACCTGTCTTTATGTGAAAAGAGAGGGGAATATACATATAAATTACGTATATGAGTTTCAAAATAAATGTAAATGTATACTTACAATTGCTTGTATTTATACAAATAAAAGCTTACACAAAAAATAGTAAAAATGATCACCTATGGCAGGGGGACAGTGAGGTAGATGAAGGAATGGGACAGAATTTCTCAGTGTAAACCTTTTTATAACATCACGACATACGAACCACGTGAAAACATTATCTACTCAAAAAATTAAGTTCAACGTTTAAGAACAGTGTGGGGATTCTGCTCTCGGTGGCAGCGTATGGCTGGGAAACCACCAAAGAGCCCATTCTACTTTGCCTCGAACCAAAACATTTTGCAAAGGCTCTTTATATAGATCAATAATTAACCCGTGATCTGCAGGCGGTGGTCGTGCCCGCTCGGCATCTGGCAACTTACACACGAAGAAATGGGGAGGCAGGATCGTGCCACCACGTGGCGAACGTCGCCTGGCGACAGAGCAGGCTGAAGCCAGATCTCAGATCGGTGTCCCCTCCCCTGCAGCCAGGGTGACCGGCTCCTGTGCATCCCACTCAACCGGTTACCCAGTCGTTAGCAAATAACTGGCAGAGGAAGGAAGGAAGAAACGTCTCGTGTTCAGAAACATCCCTGAGCCTGGGGTGAGGACTTGAGACGGAGCCTCCATGGTGGTGAGGGGGGGTCCTCCCCCTGTGTGGCCTTTTCCCACGACATCAGTGGAAAGCATCCTTCACCAAGACTCAACCGCTGTCACTTCCACCCACCAACCCTGACATAAACTGCTGGTTGTCCCCAGAAGCCACACCCCCTTCTTCTCCACAGTCCTAAAACTGAATTATTCTAGGCAGACATGGGAACACCAAGAACAAAGACAACATGCTTCTCAGATTCTCCAGCTACAAGGTGGAGCCACCTGATGTAAGCAGGCCTGGTGTGTTCAAGTCCTGAGAAACATCAGGCAGGTGAAGTGGAGAGCAAGGCCGCTCTTCTACTTTTCCCATTTTCTTTCTGCTGGTGGGAGCCATCTTGGACCCTGGGGTGATCTTGGGAATGTGGGCCGTGGACAGAGCCATCAGATGGAAGAACCACCAAAGCAGTATGCCGGACTGCCTGCAGACGTTCACCTAAGAGAAGTACGCCTTTATCTTGTGGAAGCCAATGTTATTTTGGGGTTTTCATCCCAACTGAAGACAGACTATCCAACCAAACCTTCTCAGTAGGTTTCTATGCAGTGCTGTATCTTTACACTTACTACATCTGTTATCCATCTACCGGACTCTGGAGAAGAAAGCCAGAGGGAGCACGTGGCGAAGGCAATAGGGAACCAGCCAGACTGTCGCATGACATTCCTATTTCAGACCAAGAGACAGACTCCAGGTTCACGGGGGCCTTTACAGCCAGTCACGGAGAAAGCATCATAAAATCACAACCCGATGTGGTCAAACGGCCACCAAAGCCACGCAGGCTGAAGCTCCGCCATGCTCAGTGGTTTGGTCGGGAAAAACCCTATTGTTTCAGAGAGACAAGCAATTTCATGGCCATGGTCAGAAGTACAAATCTACGGCTGGGGGGTGGGGGGGGGGAAAGAGAAAGCAGTTTAGAGGTTTTAATAAAATAAAAGAGCAAGCTACACCCGAGACCCGCAGCACTCTACTGCAGAGGCAGTGTTCCCGAGGCTGGGGCCAGCACAGTTCATCACCACCAGGACACAAAGTGTGTGAGGACAACCAATGCTAATAAATACCATCAGCTGGCGCAAACCATCTCTTCGTAAACACAATAAAATTACATCTCGATCGACAGCCAGGAAATAAGACCTGCCATCTATATTTAATTCCTGATCTGTAAATAGCAACCAGAAAGATAGTCCCCCACGTCTCAGAAATCTACTGTTACTTCCAAGCCTATTTGGAACTGGCTTCACTCCAGGCTGAGTTAATGAGCACCAATAAATGTGGCATAAATGCGGCTCAGGAATGCTACATTAGAAATCCTCATTTCTCAGGGGTGCCCGGCTGGCTCAGTCAGTACAGCATGTGACTCTGGATCTTGGGGTCATGAGTTCAAGCCCCACACCGGGCAGAGAGCGCACTTAAAAAACAATTAAAAATCCTCATATCTCTGTAATCGATTTGAACCATTAACCACATAGTATTTCATGCATTCAATTCAATAGTTTCCTGTAGTGAACTAGTCATGCATCAATGCCTGTCCAGTGACCGGACCACTGGAAGATATGACCGGGCCCTAACCGGAGACCAAGTTCCCCATGACCGCTCGGATCCCCAGCATGGGACCTTGTTTCTCAGCCTCCCTTGCAGCTAGATGTGGCCACCTACTGGATTCCCACCAGTGGAATGTTGGCAGAGGGGACACGGATCTTCCGGATCTGCCCTTGAGAGCCCTGGGCATGCTCTCTTTCACCCCCTTCCTCCTCTGGGACAGCTGGAGCTTGCCTGTGCCCACAGCCCAGGTCTGACCATGCGGAAGAGGACAACATCCTAGGGCATGACGGAACAATCAGGTCGACGACCAGGGTTCCTGAAAGCCTGTGTGCAGACAGGATGGCCAGTCAACCTGGTGTGCTCATGTCAGGATCTGAGACATCCTTTTAAAGCCACTGCACTTCAAGAGGGTCTCCTTGTCAGAGCAGTTTAACCTTTGGTCATAATTAAAGTAGAATCACAGAGAAAACCTCACTCCCCCCTTGTCCATCCTAGAGCCCTAAGATTTACCTGAAAAATCTGACAAAAAAAGATCAAAAAGAGAACATTCTAATTGGCTGGCTTTTCTTTCCTAGGTAATCTGAGCTTGCTGACGAGGCTTCAATGAGGGCCCTGAAAGAGCACAGGTCCGAGAGCAGGCCTGTCACCTGCCTCCCATCCCGGGCATCTTGAGTCAGAGACTGTAAGGGAGATGGGGCCACTGGCTTTCAGGGCTGGTGTACCCCAAGTCGAGGGTGGGAGAAAGAGACCATTATAATCACATTTCAACACTTTAGTCATTCTGAAAACCTCTGATAAAAGCCTGTGATAAAAGTTTCACATATTTCTTCCCTCTGCATTATTAATAGGAAGACATTTCAGGGTCAAGTGACATCACCATGGTTTTGCAGAGAAAATCTTCTCTGAATGTAAAACTTAGAGGTTGGTCATGAAACAGAATGTGAGGAAAAACAGATAACTTACGGAGTCTGACAAAGATCCCCAACTATGTGTAATTTTAGAATTAGAATGAAATTTGTTTTCCTGAATAGCCTCATCATACAATGTTCTGTTGAGTTCAGAGAAATGAAACCTAACACAAATGTCAAACAAATAAAACATTCTCAGCTATTTTACTGCAAAAAAAAAAAATTAATTCAAATTCAAATTATATTTGCTGAAAAGGCATATATATGTTCTAGCCGATTACATGGCCCCAATGCACGTGTGTATTGTTAAGTACGAATCAGTTGTCACATGCTGAGAGGAAGACGAACAACTCACTTGTTCAGGCAGAGATGATGGGATGTGTTCTTGAAATCCTCCTCCGTGAGCTGCCAGTTTTTAATCGATCCTTTCACGAATCCTGACACCATTATGAAGCCCAGGACCAGAACATTGATACAAGTGAATATTTTGTTGACCATGGCTGACTCCTTCACACCGAGAGTTAAAAGTCCTGAAAAACCACACAAACAAGAACATTTTGCCTGAGGGTGTTGACTTTGGGCCAGGCAAGTCCTTCCTGGGACAGGAACGGGGATCGGACGAGAAGGTGACTTATAAGAAGAATCTAAGTGGCACCAAACCTCCCAAGATTTCTGTGATCCTCTGGGAATGGGGCTGAGTCAGTAATCTTTCTAGAGGTAGGTATCAAAATAACCCAAGTTATTTTATGGGTGGTTCATAAAGCTGTCAAAGTTGGCCTTCCAGGTCAACTCCCCTCTGGAGTTGAGGATGTCACCCAGGGGGCACCAAAGGACTGCAGAGATGGGGAGCACCACGGCCAACCACCCTGGAGAGCAAGCCCCCCACCCAGGGAAGAAGAGAAGGCCTCTCCTGGCACCCTCTCCTCCTCACTAATGTACTTTCCTGGGACTCGCCTCAGTGGGGCAGGATTTTTTTTCTCCAAGGAGGAGACACTTTGCTCAGTTTCTTGGTAGAATGAAGGGAGTTCTTCAGATGAGAAAATTATTCAGACTCACTTTGGAATGTTAGCAATGACAACTCTTGATGATTAGGGAACCACGGATCATGTGGTTCATCATCAGACTCAGTGCATGTAAAACAACGTCTAAGCTAGACTAATTATAGCTCATAAACGCACATTAAAAAAAAAAGGTAAGTGATAACAATACACAGGAACCATATGACAACACTGTCTCTGAGGCTTATAGGCCACAGGATCATCTTGGGGTGAACGTGCCATTTGGGGACTTCTGTGGTTAAACTCCTGGCTAGCTAAGAAAAGCCTGGAAAGGCGTCCAGGCGACAGGTGACCACCACTTATGACTTAAAACTGTTGCCCTGCCATGTACACCTTTTACACTTAAAATACAAAATGCATTTCACGATAGATTGAATTCTGAAGTGAAGGCAATAGGAGGGAAGTGAGCAATTAATCACAGCGAATACCTCATCGTGTTCTGCCCTGTTTTCTCTTTGGCGTCCCTCCCTCTCAAGTTTATGAAAATCTCACTAGTGTGAACTTGATTTCTGATACGTGTTTCTGCCAGCTGGACCAGAATACTGCTGAGACTGGCCTGTGCAAGATGATTTCAATTACATGGTGCGTAAAATAAGGCATGTTGTTTTTAAAACCCACCCAAGGGGCGCCTGGGTGGCTCGGTCGCTTAAGCATCCGGCTTCGGCTCAGGTCGTGATCTCACGGTCCGTGAGTTCGAGCCCCGCGTCAGGCTCTGTGCTGACCGCTCAGAGCCTGGAGCCTGTTTCAGATTCTGTGTCTCCCTCTCTGACCCTCCCCCGTTCATGCTCTGTCTCTCTCTGTCTCAAAAATAAACTAAAAAAAAAAATTGAAAAAAATAAAATAAAACCCATCCAAGATTTTCTAACCTCAAAGGGGAATTTATCTGCATTCAGTCTAATGCTTACACCGTAAATGCCACATAGAACAAAACTCCCATCCTCAAGGCTGAGACACAGACAAACATCACTAAGAACAAGCTGCCATCCGCTGCGTTCAAGCAATATTTGGAATTTTAAAATTCTGCACCCACAATTCTGTCAGGAGACTTACCCATTTAAAGGGCGTTTTGACAGCTGTTAGGTGTAAAACCATCTAAGACTTCTCCAACACCCCAGGCACACGGTGGTGCTCCACACCGACCTCACCCCCTACATCTTCCGGGCTGAAGAATGCCACTTTCCTTTCCAGATGCTCATCCACTGAATCAAGGGAATTTGCACTCCTGGGTCACTTGTACAAAAAGCTTGCGGCCCTCACAAAATCTTACTCCACAAACCACTACACAAACACCCGAGACGCCCCTTTAATTAAATGACATGTGGCCTTGACAGCTATTAAAGTACCTTGTGTGGACCAGAAGCCATTAAGACAAAAAAGATGTCTGTATTCGTTATAGAAAGAAAAACAGAAAATGAGGGAAAAGGAGAAAGAGAAAGGGAAGAAACAGACCTAATGGGAGCCTGTCTTACCCCTCAGGCCCCTCACTGCAACCTGACGTGTGTGTGACTGTGGAGCTTTACCTGTTAAGATAAGAATTATGATCACAGCAAATATGTCTGGGTTTTCGGCCAGCACTCCGGGGGCATTCAGAGCCATGTACATCCGTGAGAACTCCCTGATGGGATTGCCAATCAGCTCGTCGAACGTCGCACTCCAGGCCCTCGCCACGCTTGAAGTACCTGCCACGAAACACAGGTACCAGAGGAAACTGAAGAAGAACGATTAACAGTATTTGTCATCGAGCTCAGCTCCGCCTCCGCGCGGGGGTCACAGATGACGCGCTGGAACTTGGCGGTGGCAGCCAGACCCCGGTCTGTGCTAGCTCGGAAATGAGACTCGATTAGTGTTTGCAGTGAAGTGAGAAGCTTTAAGGGCAGGCTTCACAGGCCTGGAAAGAAACACGACTTCCCATCACAACCCAATGTGAGCACGTATACTGTGTCCCAAATCTACGACTGACTAACAAACGTTTTACAAAACGGCGTTATGACCCTTATCGCCCGAGACACGCTCTGATGGTATGTATTCAACTCTACATACTTTATTTTGTTACTGAAAGAAATACTGGTGGCAAACCATAGCATCGATTTTGAGATCCACTCACGGGGTGCGGTCGGCAGCCGGGGACACCCGGCTCAGGAAGCTCCTTTTCCAAGACCCTGGGACAACAGAGCTGATGGTCCCCATCCACAGGTGAACGCTGTTCTCCCAGCATGTTCGCATGCATGAGTCAGTCCCCACCCAGGCTGACCCTCACGCTCAGCGACAAAGTCACCGGCTCACCCCGGAGCGGGCGTCAACCCGCCTCTGCCACTTGTGTGCCCAGACTGGACTCGCACCGCCTGACTCGGGGGCCACGGGTCCCCAGGTGTCTGACCACAGACAACGCCAGCTCCACGCCCCCGCCATGAAGACCACAATCAGATGCGGCCCCACAAATGCCAACGACTGTTGACTGCGCTCTCCTCCTATCAACCTGAGTAAAGTCACCGCTTTTCCAGGAAATGTCACTAAAATTCCAGTACTCACATAGAGCATTTTCCTTTGTTTTCAAAGGGGGCCTTATTGGTGACTGTGGTCTGGATCACCCAGAGGATTTGGCTAAAGGGAACTACAGAGACGCGATGTTGTCATTTGCTATCTTGCCGAGTATTTTTCCATCGACTCAAAAATTTAACCATGTTTCTTCATCCTCAGCATCTAGTCTATTATGACTTCTGTCCATCAAGGCCACAGCCCCAGTGAAGAAAACTGGTCTCCCCACCACCTCCCCGACAGAGGCCAGCTCTCTGCTGATCAGACTCTGAAGCCTGCTGTGCAGGGTGAGGGGTTGCCCAGCCTTCCTTCCTGGCCTACCCCACTCCCTATCTCTGAAACACGGCTGAAAAAAAAAGAGAAAGAGAGAGAGAGAGAGACACACACACACACACACACACACACACACACACACATTTGCTAGGAAAAACGGCCCTTCCCTAAAAGCTAAAGCTGAGAATCACCCACAAGTTCGCATGCATGAGTCAGTCCCCTACAAGCAAACAGCACTCTGGCAAATAATCTTTCATTTGTCAGTGTGGAAGCCGTGGACAATTCATGCCCGTGGTTCTGCTTTAGGCCCAGGTAAATCCTCTGGGAGCATAACAGCCCATTTCAGACAGCTATGTTCCCACTCAGAGACTTGAGCTTGTACGAGCATTTGCAGTTGTAAGTTGTGCTGTTGTACTGAAGAAAAAAAAAAAACCCACATTATTAGGAATTTTATTTTTGAACTTAGAAGCGTGAGCTATTGTGGCTGTCGTTAGGTACCACAGTCACTGAAAAGAAAGGGAAGGTGCTGCTCAGAGAGCCCGGGGGGAGCCCTCTGCCAGCTGGCCTGGGCAAGTGGCAGTGGGGGCCGAGGGGAGCACCCAGAGGGCAGCACACAGCCCCCTACAACATTCCCAGTGCGGGGGACGCAGGAGCGAGCCAGGACCCGCTCACCACATCCTCCTGTGTTTTGATGATATTACAGAAAGCTTGCTGAAATACAGGTGGAATGTTTAGTGGCTATTTATATTTCTACTTTTAGGAACTGGCCATTCATATCCTTTGGTTATTCTTATATTCAGGTGTTTGTCTCTTTTAAGCTGATATGTTCAACTCTGGTTGTATTCAAAATACAAACAACATAAAGAGAAACACCTTCTCACCTACCAAATTGAGAAGACTTTATATTTTTAGTGTCTTTGTTGGTTTCTTGTTTCTAATGTCAGTGCCCAGAGTCAGCAAGTACGTGAGGAAAGGGGCCCCTGGCCATCTGGAGGATCACAGATAACACGGGCCTTAAAAATATATAAGCCTGGGGCGCCTGGGTGGCTCAGTCGGTTAAGCGTCCGACTTCAGCTCAGGTCACGAGCTCGCGGTCCGTGAGTTCGAGCCCCACGTCGGGCTCTGGGCTGATGGCTCAGAGCCTGGAGCCTGCTTCCGATTCTGTGTCTCCCTCTCTCTCTGCCCCTCCCCTGTTCATGCTCTGTCTCTCTCTGTCTCAAAAATAAATAAACGTTAAAAAAAATTAAAAAAAAAAAAAATATATATATATATATATATATATATATAAGCCTAAGGGGTGCATGGGTGGCTCAGTTGGTTAAGCGCCAGCCTTTGGCTCAGGTCACGATCTTAGGGTTTGTGAGTTCGAGCCCTACATTGGGCTCTCTGAGCAGAGCCCACTTCTGATCCTCTGTCCCCCTCTCTCTCTGCCCCTGCCCCACTTACACTCTCTCTCTCTTAAAACTAAATAAATTAACTTAAAGGAAAAAAAGAACGGCTGACATGCTCAACACCAAAAAAACATACACAGGCCTGGGGCACCTGGGTGGCTCAGTCGAGTCAGCTCAGGTCATGATCTCATGGTTTCTGGGTTCAAGCCCTGTGTCGGGATCTGCCCTGGTAGCACAGAGCTTGCTTGGGATTCTCTCTCTCCGTCTCTCTCTGCCCCTCACCTCTTTGTGTTCTCTTTCTCAAAATAAATAAACATTTTTTTAAAATATGCAGCCCACTGACCTAGACATTCTGCTTCTTAAGACCATTTTAAAAGAAAAAGAAATCATGTCTATGCCCGAAGACATTAAGTGATTAACTGTTTACAACAATAATAACACAACTGGAAACAATCTAAATACCCTACAAAGACATCTAAAAAATTATGCTATATAGAGAAAACTATATAAGGATATACACTCATTTGGAATAATACTGCAGAAAAATCCTTAATACTGTAAGAAATGCTTACTATACATTGCTTTATCAGTCAAGAGATATACTGGACAAAAAAAATACATTTCTGTTTACAAAAATATTAACAACAGCTAGATCCCTAAACTCTTATGAACAGAGATTGTCTTATTCCTCCCTTGGGTCCCTAATATCTAGCATAATGTCTGGCACAGGGGATGGACTCAATGAATATTTGTTGAAAGAATGAATGAATAAGAATTAATTTCTCTGGGTTGTTACACTGGGCAATGTCTACCTTCTGCATTGCGCTTTTCTATATTTCCCAAGTTTTCTCTATCAGTGGTATGTTTACGCTAGTAATTGTAATCAAAAATACTAAAAGGGACTACGCTCTTTTCAGTAACAACAGCTTCCCATTGATTCTACATCTCTTGTGTTAACAGGACTGACCTCCTGGTTGGTCTGGCTTATCGTCACTAACAGTCCGATGCGCCTGATAGTTAAAAACAGGGGCACAGACCAGAAAGAGCAGCGATACCCAAAGGCTGCCCCCTCCTTTCATAAAAGGGAAAGGGAACATGTACAACAACAACAGTCAAGGGAGGATGCTAGACTCTTCGAGAGGAGTTAGACTCAGTCCATTTGGAGAGCAAAGCAGAGTATGGCCCGCCGTTTGGAGGTGAAAACAGCAGAGGGGTAAGGGAGCGGGCTCCAGGCCTCCTGGGACGTACCAATGATGTAGGAGAGGATTAAGTTCCAACCAGTGATGAAGGCCCAGAGCTCCCCGACGGTGACGTAGCTGTAGAGGTAGGCCGAGCCTGTCTTGGGGACCCGAGCCCCAAACTCTCCATAGCAGAGGCCGGCCAGCACTGAGGCCAGCGCTGCGATCAGGAAGGAGATGACGATGGCAGGGCCCGCGTCCTCACGGGCCACAGCTCCGGCCAGGACATACACGCCGGCACCCAGCGTGCTGCCCACCCCGAGCGCCACCAGGTCAAAAGTGTTCAGGCAGCGAGAGAGCCGGCTCTCTTCCCGGCTGCAGTCCACAACCTTCCGGCGCAGCATCTGATGGCCAATGCCGAGCAGAACTTTGCACCCCATTGTGCTGATCAAATCTGCGGGAGAAAGAGAATGGAAGCGCTCGTTATTGCCTTTCATTCCACCCGTTAACCTCATCTTATCACAACACAGACGGCCACCATGTCCTTCACTCTCATTTACTGCTAAAATGTTGTAAATCTCAGAATTCCACAGCTGGCTGTCAGAACATCCACCGGCAACTTGGCCCAGTCTCAGGCTTACCCAGCAGGGATAGAAATGCCCCGGAGGCCAGTCTACCCAGCTGCCTGGACTTTGAGGTCTCTGAGCTTCCACATTTACTTCAGTTCTCAATTGACAGCCTTCTATGGACAGAAATTACACAGTATGAGAAACACAAATTAATGGCATTGTTCTTTTCCTCACTAATCACACAATGCACCATGAAAAAGAAGATAGTATTCCAAGTGGAATGCTACGGAAGGCAAACCGATCCAAACCCAGAGGCCCTGAATAGCAATGACGATGCCTTTTCAGACCTTTCTGAGATCCCGAGGGCAAGAACCAAGCTGCTTCCACTTTTAAGTTAACACAGAGTTAGGTACAGAGCAGAAAAAATTGTTGAATTATTACAAGTTAGGGTTTTTTTGTAACTGTTACCACTCCAAGAAGCCCTTTTCTTCTGGGCCAAAATATTAGCCAAATGTACTACATGATACGCTTCTGAGCACAAATCAAGAGAGGGCACGTGCTCACCAATGGCTTATGTCCCCCAACCTATTTCACCCGGAACAAGCCCAGTGTGGGGCCCCAGGATGAGTGCACATCATGGACAGCATCCCAGGCCAGCATTCCAATCCCTCTCCTATAACACACAGGCCAATCCTGCCTGGGCAGCTCATCCCAAGGGGGCGAAGAGGGCCAGCGGGCACTTGGCCAGGATATTAGCGCCCACCCTCAAACACATGGAACGTAACCCCCCAGACTTAAGGGGATTGCCCACATGACTTCCCTCCATAGAAGGCAGTCTGGAAAGGGCAGAAAAGAGTGGAGAAACCTAACCAACACTACCTCAGCCAGGGGGCCATGGTAAACAATGATAAACATTTGATTAGGTGATGTGACGGGAAGGGCACTTGATCTCTCTGATCTTTCTCCCCAAACCCATCACCCCAGTCTAATCATGAGAATAATATCAGAACAATGACAGATACGTTCTATAAAACACCTGACCAGTGTTCCTCGTAACTGTCAGGTCCTTAAGAACAAGGGAAGGTCAAGAAACTGTCACAGCCAAGAGGAGCCCTAAGGGAGACATGACAACTAAATGTAATGTGCGATCCTGAAGTAGAAAAAGGGTAAGGGGAAAACTAAGGAAATCTAAATAAAGTACAGGTATCAATATCGGGTCATTAGTTATAACCGATCATCCACATGAAGGCAAGGTGCTAACAACAGAGGAAACAAACAGAGGTGTGGAGTATATGGGAACTCTTTTTTCTATACTCACAATTTTTCTATAAATCTAAAACTGTTCTAAACTGGAGAGTTTATTTTTAAAAAACACCATGTGCAGAGAGAAGCTATCACCATGACTTTTAGCTATCGAGGTACAAAAAAAATATCACTGCTTTTTCATCTTTATCATCAACTGGCGTTTATTGACCCAACCTTGCTACAATGAAGTCACCGGAAAACAAAATAACCTAAACAGAAAATGGCAGACCTAGCAAAGTCCACACCTAACCACCTAGAAGACCTGACCTGCTCACCCACACCCTGTGACCTCAGCCTCCGGACGCAGTTTGGTCTGGCACCCTCCCGGCCCCAGCCAGGACCCTCTGTGTCGTCACACAGGAACAGGGGTGGGCCTCTCCATACTTCATCTGACCGACCGAGAGTAAAAAAAAAAAAATGTTGATCTCAGGACTCAGGAAGTTTTCAGGTAGGATGAGGAGTAACAGTCACGTGTTCTGATCCCCTTGTTCTAAAGATGAAGAAAAATGACTCAGAGAGCCAAGGGTCGAACAGGGTCATGGCGCTGGGAAGGCACAGTGGCCCAAGTGCTCATCTAGGGCTCCAGCATTCCAGGTGGGAAGGAAATGACATCACTGTGCAGTGAGGTGGGGAGGATGTGGGGAGGAAATGAGGAAAGACGACATTATTTGTGGAGCCACAGTGGGGCAGGAAGACCCCAGACACCAGGGTGTGACAGGAGCTGAAAAGGGCAGGGGCTGCGAACAAGGGAAGAGCAGGCACAGAGACCAGTGGCTCACCAGTCTGTTTCAGGCCACATGCTGCTTCCAAGGTGCCCCAGGACAGCAGCGAGCGATACCCGGGCAAGACAGGTTTCCCAGACAGTCAAGATGAGGCCCTCAGTGACCTCAGGTCCGAGAGAAGGCCCCAGCTCTGCTGAGAGAGCCCAGGGCGTGATTCCTCCCGACCCACCTTTTCTTTTCCTCCTTATAGGATTTAGCTGGATTTACTCAACTCGGATTGTAAATCACAACAAAGCTTTTAGGAAGCAATTGCTCGGAAAATGAACTAAAGATGCACCATTTCAACACCACCGCTGGCAGAAAAAGCAGCGCTTGGGGCTGTGCAGAATGCCTGTAAAATAACTTCTCGCCATCATTTTTCGCAGGGCGGGGAGTATGTGAGGTAGACAGGAATCTCAAACGGAAGCGGAGTGTGAAAGGTCCTGGACTGCTGTGCACTTGCGCGGTTTTCAAGCTGATCGGTAAACGCAACTGACATGTAGAGAGCGCCTCCCTGCTCCCCACCCCCTCCTAGATGTAGTCTGGTTAATAATAAGTAGATTCTCTCCCCAAAACAATAAAAACCAGTGCGAGGCAAAGACGTACTTAAACAGCATCCTCTTTCCTTGGCCTCGTAAAGCAACCCGGGGGCCCAGAGGGCTATGAGGAGCCTGCCTTCCCCTGAAGGACAGACACATCTGTCTCTGTAATTTACACTCCTTTCTCCGAAGCTTGTTGTCTGGGGCAGAAGGAAAGGCTGCTGGAGCCCAGACACAAGCCAGGAACACACTCTGCACCTCCTTAGGACGGAAGGCGAACGAGAGCCCAGTGATCACCTCAGGCCGAAGTGACCCACCAAGACGTGCGGAGCTGCGCCCGGGGCCCCAGGTGCCTCAGCACACGTCCGCCAGCCGAACACCCGCTCCAAGAACTCACTTCCTAATGCTGGGAGCTCAGCACCGTCTTCAAAACAAAGGGGGCAGGTTACTGCACACAGAAATTTAGACACAGACATTGGTTTTCAAACACAACGTGGAAAGAGAACTCTGTTGAGAGTACAAAACGTGACCAGACAGACGCAGTTCTTTTCTTTTAAATAGGCACGCAGTGGCTCTTTTCTCTGGGGACAGTCCTCAGCTGTTCCTCGCCCCCAGCAGTCCTGGAGAAAGTGGTCTGTGAACCACCGCGTGGGGAGCACAGCGTGGACCCTGACAGGACACCAACCTCCCACCATTTTTACCTTGGTTACTTTGCTTTGCTTTTCTTCTTTTTCAGTCTTTATTACTGAAGGACAGTTGACACGCAATGTTCTATCAGGACCTTGGTTATCACTGGAAGTACTTACTGCTTGGTTATCTGGGGAAAGGGTAGTAAGCTCAGGGAAGACACTGGAATAAAAATGCAGTCAAATGCTGCTGGGTGGCCCAGAGTTGATAGCCCAGGGAAGGAAGGGTCTCCAGTTAGTTTCTACTTTCCAGGGTAGCTGAAAATGAGATACCCACCATGTCCATGTTTATTTTTAAGAAATATCCTTCCTATCTCCTTAGAAGTAGCATAAAATTACATTCTCCAAGTGGCATCATCTGTCAGGATTTTGTACACATTATGCTACCACTTATGTTCGTGCTGAGACCCTAAAGCTCATCATCCAACCAACAGTGAGACTAAATAATACTTATCTGTACAAAACGAATCTAGCCATTCAACTCCCTGCAATGGGGGTTGTCATGGCCTTCCTGCTGTGGGGGCTTAGACAGAAAGTTGCCACAGTGCTTGGAAAGCATTACCTGAAAATTAGGCTATCCTTTCTTGCGGGGAGGAATCTGCACAATGGTCAACACCTACACTTTTATTTGAGGTTTTGACAGAAATCTTGCAACAGCGAGAGTCTCAGATCTGTCTTACCCCCTGCTCACTTGTTACTAAAGAGCACTTACCTCAGGTGGTATATCCCCTAATAAAAGCAAAGAAAATGTGTCTCTTTCCCATGGAAATTCTCACTCCCGAGTTGTATTCTAGTAATCACTGTGTAGCAATAGGAGTAAAATGATCCAGTGGGTCAGGATTGTGGACATAAACGCTGTTTTGAAGAGGTCCGATAAAGGTGGGAAGATGGGAATGTATGACTTTTTTCAGTCTCAAACTTCATTAAGGCTTGAGGTAGGGAGGGAAGGGATAAGATATAGGCCTTTATACTAAGTTCGTAAATGCCGTCCTTTGAAGAAAATCTTAGCACTGAAATCTTTACTAGGTTAATGCTTTCACTGCCCCTTTTCAGTGGTCTTCAGAATGGCCCGGGCCCCAGATGATCTGCTTCCCCCCCGCCCCTGCCAGGGGGAGCCATCCAGAGTGAAATCCATGTGAAATCTACCACTCCCACACCACCTACACACACTGGGGCCTGCCTCCATAGCAGGCAAGAGGCAGAAGGTCCTTGCCAGGTGCTGGCCTTGTGGGGCACCACTAACGGGTGGGCACACAGAGCCTATTAAGTGGCTTCAGCTTCCCTAAAGCGTGAGCAGCTGGCCCATCACGCGGCGGGGGGTGTGGCTGCCCCAAGGCACCTGGAGGGCCACAGAGGGCCTGCAAGTCCAACATGGAAGGGAACGGACTGCTCACAACCATGACCTGCAACCAGGCAGCAGAAGAGGTCCAAGAAAAGAGCGTTCTAGGACGCGGGCTGTGGTGGGAGAAGACGAGGCTCCCAGGGAGGAAAACAACCTGCTTTGGAGGAAGTACTCTTGCTTTCAACGTCGGATCCACATCCCCCAGACGTTAGGAGACCCAGAAACAAGAAGTTAAATTAAAACAAAACAAAACAAAACAAAACAAAACAAAACAAAACCAGAGTGTAAACAGGACCAGCAGACCACTAAAGATGGAGATGTGAAGAAGCACGCAAGGAGCCATGAAACGAGGTGCAAATGAGCAAATGACAGAACCGAACCAGAAGCATGGGGCCGGGTGGCGGGTCAAGGGCGATGCAGCAAGCAGGCGACGGTCAGGGTTTGCCGTAGGGGCTGACTCACAACCACGCGTCCTCCTGGGGGAAGTGGGAGTCCATCAGCCTGCGGTGAGAGATGACTTCAGAACCTGGACTCTTCTAAAGCCCCCAGGCAAACAAGGGACATGCTGGGGATCTAACTGAATTCTACCAAAGATCACTGATCTCACACTGTTTTGATGCCCTGTGCTCGACCCAGTCAGGGTTTATGGAAATGCAGAAAGCCACAGTCCTACCCCAGGAAGCAGAGTGTGGGGGCGGGAAGAAATGAGCACACACGACGGCTCCGGGAGCTGGGCCCACAGGGTGACGGGACTCCAGAGGAGGGAGAAATGTACCTCAAAGGCCACTTCAGGTTTCCCCTGCTATCCGTTCCTATGGAATCTTTCGTGAGTGAAATGGGTTAAAGCAAAGAAACAATAACCATTAATCTTTATGGAAAAATTTTTGAGCATTCCCAGACCCAAAAGAATCACCTCAGTTAGGCTTTTCTGACACCCTAGCTAGGACACATCTTGTTAACAGATGCACAAAGTAGGTCGAGATAAAGCAGAGATGCTCACAGACACAGTTCAGAGCTCTGGTGAGGCTTGATGCAGGGGACAATTCCTGGGGAAAGAGCGTGGCTCTGGGCACTCTGGATCTGAGCAGCCTCTGTAACAGCTCGCTGCAAAACAAATGCTGAATGCTGTTCTGGCTTTTCGCCTTCTTTTGTATAAGCAAAACTCTTCCAATTACGGTTAACAAAAACCAGGTAGGTCCTCGTTACGGCGAAGCGTATGCACAATGCAAACCTTCAGAGAGTGTGGGACACCTGTGCTTTCACAGGAAAAGAGGGGTGGTCTCATCAAGCAAGGACAGAGGCATAAAGTCCACAGGTCCGCCTACGAGTGTGCTTGCTTCCATCAGAAGCTCAGTCAGAAAGATGCTTTATGCTTTTCTATCACAACCCACAGCTAACGTGGCTTCTCACTGGCACGGGCGGGCACAAGATCCAAGGTGATCGCCGAATCTCACGGTGCCCAACAGTCCTCCAGACCTTGGTGACTTTAACACCTTGGCCATCTCAGAAAAAGCCCCAGCAGCCCTGCCGCCCATGGCCTACCTCCTTCTACTGATGCAACAGGGCTAAATGCAGAAAGCTGCCAGAGGCCCCGTCAACAGCAATGTACACAGCCCGACACACGGCCATAAGCTCTAAGTCTGCAGAGCGGAGCTGCTGGACAGAGGGGTGGCGGGGAGGCAGGAAGGCAGAGGTTCTGCCTCAGTGCCGACTTCCAGGCAACAGGGGGACAGGCCCAGAAGGAGGAGGCCACGGGGACCCCGCTCAGGTGCATGCCGATCCGGGCAGGACAGCTTCCAGGCACAGGGCGGGAGGCAGCCAGGGAACAGCACACTACTCAAGGAGCTTCCAGTGCAGAAACGGCAAAGAACAAGGCAAACGAGGATGGAGAGACTGACCGTGAGCACAGCACCAGCCTCGCAGCCCGCCAGGAAGCACTAAGGAGCGAGGAACCTGGCTCCACGGTGGCCATAAGTGGTGTCACCACCCCACGAGCTCGCACCTCGCAGAGGACCAAGCAGATAACCCTTGGGGCTGAGAATGGACAATGCTGTTAAAGAACTAAAACAAGATCTGTCAAGTACAAAACTGTTGCCGAAATGGTGTGCAGGCAGAGAAGTGTTTTCAATAGCTTTAATGTCCTGGGAAAACATCAAGCAAACAAGTATATTATTACGTATATTGTCCCAGTGAGTATGTTGGGGGGGAGAGGTGTATGTGTAAAGTACCAAATTACTGAGATTACCTTTCAGATTATGGGTTGTTTTCTTCTTTTCTGTATTTGCCATACTATCTGTAATGAGATGTGCTACTTTTTTAAAGCAGAAAATAACAATAGTAATAACGACTAACGTTTGGGGCACTGGCCAAACGAAAGGTCCCTTCCATAAATTCACGTATTTCACCTTCACACCACTTTATCTGGCCAGCAATACTCTGCATTCCAGAAAAAAGGGAACCCAGCATTACCAGACTCAGGAATTCTCAACCCTGGCTGCACAGGAGGATCACGTGGGGAGGTTTTTTAAATAAACCACGACGCCTGGCCTACCACAGATCAAGTCACTTCTGTCACATTCCCCCAGGTAACTGGCCCAAGGGCACGTAGTCAGCGAAAGATGGAGCCGGGGCTCGAACCCAAGTCTTTCTGCCCCAAAGCCCCGCACTGTCCTCTGAAGCGGGCTCTCCGGGTGTAGGGGAGGGGCGCGGAGGGCGTGGCGAGGTTGTAGACAAGTGGGGACAGATGGCCCAGCTGACTGGCAGACAGGAGAGCCCCCGATGCGTCCCACCTGAAGGGCCGCATCCTAACCCGCCTCCGTCCCCCAGCACCCAGGAGGCGTCATGACGTGCAGAGCACCCGCAGGGGACACGCGGGAAGCATCGGCTGACTTAAATGGTAAGAAACTGACAGGAAACTTCATCGTAGGTAATCACCACCATAACTATCAATAGCTTATGAGGGTCTCTCAATCAAAGGAGATTTTGTTGGCTGAAGAGTTCATGGTTTCACTTGCTAAAGAGCACCTTTCTGTTTCTCTAAACGAATATAAATGTAAAAAGCTGCCAGCTGCCAGCTGTCTACTAATTTGAAACAGTTCCCGTTTTCTTCACAGATACTTTCTGCTATGGGGTGTATTCTATCTCCCACCTTCCTTCTCGCCCCAGCTGAGGACAGCTTTCCCACTCCACTGGGGGACAGCTTGAGTACCCGTGACACCCTCTGCCTAGGGTTTTCTGAGGTCCAAATTCATATCTTTAAGTCAGGATTTGGGGTCTCTGTTTCCACATCTAAAGGTGAGGCAGTACTGCTGTCCTACCATCGCAGGGTGCTAATGAGGGTCAAATGAGATGATGCATTAGGGAACACACTGGAAGGCCAAATTCATTCTTCTTCGAATGCCAAGAGCTCCTGTTTTTGCCACGCTGGTAGGCCCTAATTCCTCGTATTTCTAATCTTTCTTCAACATCTCGGTCTGTCAGCTGTCTCTGCCTCCGAAAGCAGAAGCAGACAACCCTATCAGTGAAGGGCTCCCGTCACGACAGCTGTTGTCCCTCTTGAGCGGAGGCTGTGCCACAGATGCTGTTGTCTTCTTCACTAGGCTCAAATCTTTTCAACATTGTCCACTCAACTTGAAGAAGGACATAAAAAACAAGAAGCCAATGGGAGAACTGTTAGGGACATTTTCACAAAACCCAGACACGATCTAGAAATGCTCCTTCTTAAGCCGGCAGGATGTGATTAGACAGTATTTGGGTCTCTGGACGGTGTTTCCATCACTCAGGAAGGTTGTGCTGTATCAGGAGAGATGCCCTGACCCTGTGTACAGAACTGCGTTACAACAAAAACATGTGTTCTCTCGGGAGGTCAGAGCTTCTTTGCCACATGCCTTTAATCACACTTACTTCTGTAGTGTGTAACGAAAGTGTTCTGGATCTGCAATCTGAAGCCAGGTGACCTACAAACTCTGTGGGCAGGTCCAGGGGGAGACCTGCCATTGCCTGTCTAGTACAGTGTTGATTAACCAGAACTAAACAGAAGCCTGGTCCTAAGGAGCAGGAGATTTCATAAAATCGGCTTTATATGAGCTGTAAAGCACTTCATTTGGGCCTTAAAAACTGTTGTACATTTGGCTCTCGAATGGAAAAGAAATATCTTAAAGAAAGTTCCCCTCAGATTAGAATTCAGACTTACTACCACAACATTGTCTCTTTAATTCTCTAGGCCTCTAAGGTATCCTGAAAGACAAGAGTTTTCCATGGCTCTTTCCAGAAGCATCCTCTGTTTCCAAAAGCACAAGGAAAACTGGCATCTGGAACCACCACAAGGCAGAGGATCCTACGCAAAACTCATCTTTCACCGCATGTTCACCCAGACCAATAGTTTTCCGTTTACTAATGCATTCACCCGACAAAGCCAGGCAGTTCACTGATTTAGACTCCAAGCTCCTGTAATTTCCGCCCTCCCCCATCTTCCCATGGTCACAAGCAATTGTGTGGAAATAACCTGGAATTTCTAGAAAACGCACCGGTTCCAAAATAGACAAAGAAGCGGTGAAAAACCAGGTCCAGCTCCCTGAACTGAGCTGGAGAGCAGCCGCACAGGGGGCTGGGGTCCGCCGGAAGCAACCAACATTCTACACCAGCTCCTCAAAAGACACATACGAGTTCATTTAATCCACATCAGAGACCATCAATAGCAATTGTTACTCCTCTCGTGAGAGTAAGAGTGGAGTTCAGGCGGCAGGTCCTGTTGCCCACAGTCACCTAACCTGCATGCGGTAGAGCCAGGATTTGGCCTAGGTCACCAGATTCCAGAAGCCCTACTCTATGCCAGCTGCCAAACGGATTCCACTTTGACCAGGCCTATTCCCCCCTGCTGTCGACGATTCTTCATGTGTCACCTGGTCCTACAAATAAAAGATTCACAAGAGTTAAGGGACACCCTCTTCCTGAATGATAATTCCTCTGCAAAAATTAAGTCAGTTATTCACATGGTGGAGTGAATCAACGGACTCCACCCATTGGCCAAGACCCACTGGCTTTGAGTCAATAAGGAGCTTTATCTAAGGAAAAGTGAGTAATTTGGGTTGCAGGGCCCAACCAGGGCTTCAGGCAGCATTCCGGAAAGCACACAGACAGCAAGGCTTAGAAAAGTATGAAAGGAAACAACCAGCCAAAGAAGATGGATTAAGCTTATGCTGGAGATATTACATCCTGATAAAAGTGGAGAGAAAGTGTCAAAAAAAACCCCACAAAAACCCATGTATAGCATCCCTGAGAAATAATAACCTACTGAATATGAGTTTTTATAAAGAATGGTCTAGAAAGAAAACTGAAATAGGTGTTTCTCAACAGGGGACTTAGGGCATTTTTTTAGATTCTGCATTTTGACAATTTTCTCTAGAAGTGTGGTACTGCTTCTGAGTTAAGGAGAAGGAAATATTCTAATAAAACCAACAAACAAATAAGTGGAAAAAAAGGAAGGCATAAGGTCCAAAGACAAGTTGAACCATGTCAGGAGTCTATCTGGAGATGTGGACAATTGAGTACATGGGGTTTCATTATGCTTTCTCTCTACATCTGTGCACATTTGGAAATTTCCAGAAGTGAATGTGAAAAGAAAGGAATTCATCCAGGGCTGACCCAGAAAACAAAGAGGAAATTCTTCAACAACCTGTATCAGGGCCAGGATAGCCCCTCAGCACTGTTAGCCATGGCCACATATTAGTTAAATAGTCTTTTATGTAGGATTAGGTTGAAACATATAAAATCGTCAGTATTCAGCTATGTTTTACATAAAAACAGCCTAGAGCAAAGAATCCGTAATCGGCAGGCCTGGTCTTACCTCTTAGCAGTCTCATTCCTATACAGACTTGGGTCTGTATCATACACGGGGAATGAGACTGAAATCAGAAAAGGTAGCATGAGTTCCAAAGAACAGTTCCAAGAAAAAAGGAGTGATTCGTAGGTTATTCAGAAGCTGGCAGCTGCTGAAACAGAGACACCTGTAGGGAAAGAGAGAGGCTTGTAGCCTGTGTTTGTGCTACACGCTATGAGGGACACAAGCACAGTGTTGTGGTTCATCTGTCACCACTGGGCGGGCTGTGGCCCCACAGGGGAGGTAAGGCACAGGCCTGCAGAACCGCCGGGAGCACACAGGTGAGGCTGGCTGTGCGGAGCAGAGCGGGAGGGCAGGGCAGGACGGTCCATTTACAGGAGTCTTGCACGGCCAGCTGAGGGATTTATACTCAGACCTAAAAATTTTAAGCAAAAGAAGGACATCAAAAAAATATTTTCTTGGGAGGCTTGATCTGGTCTTATTGTGAAGGACAGACCAGAGCGGGAAACAGCACCAGGACAGCTCACTGCTCGTGGCTCAGCCTTCTGTCTTTGGGGGACAAATTCAATTATATTTGTCTTTTGAGCATGATATTTTAATCCAACTAATAAAGCACTTTTGAGCAAACAAATGCTATAATCTTTGATATTTACCTGCCGTTTGCTCCCTGTTTTTTCCTCAAAGAGCCCTGAAATACACATGCTCCTCACACCCAAAGTTACCATGGGAATTATCTATGTGGTGTATCATGCACAAATAATCCCTAAGCAGGAAATGGCTTCCTACACCCATATCTCACAGGCAGCCAAAATTTCAGGCATTCGTCCCCAAAGAAAAGCATGTAAAAGTTGAAAGAAACACCATAGCCTTCCCGTGTCATTTGCCATCTCACCTGTCTTGGGTCCAAACAACTACCTGCTGCGTTTTTCGACCACGAGGTATTTTTTTTTATGTCATATGTTGGGAGGAAACACCCTAGTGCGTGGTGACAGAACAGTCTCAGCACAGACAGCACAGCCGAGAATGTGCTTCTCGTGGCCTGAAATGACTCTGAGGCACCAGAAGCAAATGGCCAGTGCCGCAAGGGTGTGTGCGTACCAGAACGCTGGACCGAACGGTCAAAGCCAGGGGAGGCCTGGCAGAGGGTCAGGCCAAAGTCAGAGGTGGACAAAGCAGCCCGCAAAGTCGGACCAATGGAGTTACTCCCACTGGGCAAGAGAGCTGGACGGCAGCATTAGGTGTGCAGGGGCTCTTTTAGCAGGTCAGACCACAGGTGCATCGTCCGTCACAGGCAGTGCCACCTGCTGTGTTGTAACGCAAGACCCCAGTGCAATACCGTAACCGCACTGTCCTACAGAACGCTACCCGAATTCAACCCCGGCGCCTGTCAATACGACAGCATCCAATTATCCAGGACCACATTCTCCTTTACAAACAACGCCAGAAAACTGCAGCTGGGTTCCGAGGCGGGTCACAGACAGCAGCAACTTAAGCCAACATTCCTGATGTAGAACCACGCACTCTGGGCATCCACCGCCCGGCAGGGACAGTGAGGGCAGGAGAATACCCAAATTGGTTAGAAGAATAAATGGACGCTTTAGGGTCATGATCCTTTAACAGATTTAAAATCGTGGATCACCGTGGAAAAAAGAAAGGAGCAAAACAGTTTCCCACAAAAATGGATAGCAGACGGGAACCACTCCTCAAGGAGCAAGGAAAGGCATTCAGGGGTACGCGGCCTCTAAGGTGGCCCCGTGATCCACTCCCGGTATCTCCTGGAGTGTGTGTAGAACTGGGACTTGCTTCCAGTCAACAGAACATGGCGACGGTGCTGGCCGTCACTCCGCGGAGCTTACGTGACGTGAGCTCCATCTTGCTAGCGTCCTCCTCGTCGGCTTAATGAACCCGGCGGCCTCGCCAGGAAAACCCATATGGCAATGAGTGTGGCCTCCGGGTCGGCCAGAGAGAGGCCAGGGCCCCGGGTCGTACAATCATGAGGACATGGATCTGCCCAACAACCTGAGGGAGCGTAGAAGCGGATTCTACCCCAGCCATGCTTCCAGATGAGAACCAAACCCTAGTCAACACGTTGACTGCAGCCTCGTGAGCCAGGCCGGGCCCTGACTTCTGACCACAGGAGCAATGGAACGATAGATGCGTGTTGTTTAGGCCTCTACGTTTGTGGTGATCGTTGTGCGGTGACCGAGTACTCCTCCGTGGCCCCGTCACGAGACAGTGAGTGGGTCTGCATCCGTTCTCTCTTACACCTTCAAGGACTTAAAACCAGAGCCCAACATTTCTCCTCCTCTGTTTTAATGGTGGAGTTAACCTTTTCTGGACCTGAAACTATTTTTTCTTGGTTAAGGATGAACGATTTGAAAGCAATTTCCTCCTCTGGAAGCATGGTATGCACTAAATGACTATTATTTCATTGTTTACAAAATTGCGTATTTGCCCCGTGTCACTCTCCTGGGAGTTACGGGAGCTACACAGATGAGCAGCGCACCGTGCCTGTGCTCAGACTGCGCACTGTCTGGAAAGAAAGACTAAAGCACCCATCTACCCATTCGACAAATACTTCCCTTAAGCCTACTCTAGGCCTCCCCCGCTTCGAAGAAGTGCCGATGAAACAGCAGGGAAAGGAACAAAGCTGTCCGCCCTCTGGGCAGGAAGACAAGATGATAAACTGAAGCGCACAAACAAGTATGGCAGAGACCAAAAAGCCTCCAGGGGACGCACCACCTCTGCCGCCGCCTGGCACCTGGTCTGTATCTCTTCACTCAAGAAGGGGCAACCTCACGGTGGTTTCCAGTAGGTCGTGAATTCCCCCGATTTAGCTGCAGTTCGGGACTTGTGCCGGAGGACCTAAGAACCATCGATGGCTTCCCCACACATTCGGTCACGGCATCCTGATCCTGAGAAACAGATCTGATATAGACTTTTCATTCCGATGTGAACACTCAGCACCACGTGCCAAGCCCTGGTATTAGGTAACAGGAAGGGTTTCTAAAATAGTCTGTTGAGATAGCAGAGACACATCTGACGACTGCAGGAAGGGGAGGAAGAATGCAGAATGAATTCACTCTAAGCACTCTTACTAAACAGGCCCTGAAAAGAGGAGGAAAGAAAAGGACACTCAAGGTTCACCATGGCTTCTGGCACCACACAGGATGTTCCCCCCTCCCCGGCCGCACTTCCCTGCCGGCAAGGATCCAGTTTTACCATCTTTTGGGAAAGTACACCTGGTAACTGTGCACCTTTGTTTCTGACATTTACACAGTTGCAAGGGCCTCGTAAACACGCGGTGTACTTCCAGCCGTGAGCCTCCCTATGAACTATGCGGTAGGAGCTTGGGGGAGTCTGGCCCCTCCTTCTTATTTCAAGGTCACTGCTCAAAGACGCCTACCTGTGGCAGGGGCCGCTGGCCATATCCCCCACAAAGTTCCTCTGATGAAGGATAGCATGGGCTGCTGACCCTGATTATGTGTGCATTCTTTTTTTTCAACATTAAAAGAAAAATTTTTTTTAATGTTTATTCATTTTTGGGGGGTGGGGAGGGGCAGACAGAGAGGGAGACACAGAACTCAAAGCAGGCTCCAGGCTCTGCGCTGACAGCACAGAGCCCGACACAGGGCTTGAACTCACAAACCATGAGATCATGACCTGAGCCGAAGTCGGACGCTTAACTGACTGAGCCACCCAGGCGCCCCTACGTGTGCGTTCTTAACACAGCTATTTTTGGAATTAAGAATATGAATGGCCGCAAAGGACAGTAAGCATGTGAGAGGGAGGGAGAGAAGTCAGGGGAGGTTCTTTTGTAAACACACACACCTGAAAAAACTGCCTCCTTTTGATGATGCGTAAAATAGCAACAATAACAACGAAGTGCCCATACTCAGTGAACTTGTTACCTTAATCAAAAGCTAACAGGAGTAATAGCTTTCAAGTATTTTAGTAGTGGAACCCATCTTTCCCAAACCACATCTGCCAAACCCAAATGTAAGAATCAAATAAAAGTGGAGCCTCTCTTACACGGAGAGATGGGAGCCACTGAGCCCCGCTGGCTAGCCCTGCCCCGCCCCCACCCCGCCCTCCCTGCCTGGCTCCTCGGCCCCCCCTCGGGACTCTGTGGCTCCAAGGCCCAGCCTGAAATGCACTGGCCTATAGCAGATCTCTACAGCACCTGAACCCAAGAATAAGCTACGGGAGAATCCCTAGGTAAAAGGGGGGAAAGCAGAGGAATAAAGAGATAGGAGCAGGAGGGAAGGCTTGGAGCAGGAAGGAAACCGGAGCCAGCCCTTGACCCCGAGAAGCACCAAGGCTCCAAGAGTCAAAGGCAGCACCGCAGTGCAAACCATCAGTGTCACGGCACTGCACACCAGCACGGACAGGCCAGGGGCCGCTGCCCAGAGCGAGGGCCACCAAGGGCTACACACCACGCAGCAGCCCTGCATCCACACCGGGAGTGAGCGGCAGGCTTCGGCAGATCCTCTCTCCACAGCTGCCCTGATGGACATAGATTTCACCTGGGATGTCGGTCTTTCCCCCGCCCAGTTCCCAAGCCTCGCATTGGGCAGGGTATTGGGAGTTCTGTCTCAAGGAAATGCAGAAATTTAATCAGCCCGCAAAAGTGAAAGGGCACTCGCGTTTTCTGACGAGGGGATGGGCCTGAACTGCTAAGGGCTCTGAAGAGGCAGAGCAGTGATAGGTAAGCTTTAAAAGATGATGACGCAGGGTGTAGCTGTCAGTTAATTTATAAAGTCAACAGCCAACTGAAGGTCTAAACGGACAATCCATTCTAGTGCCCAAGAGACCGCCCTGCCAGCGTGCAGATGGGCAGACTGTACCTGGAACAGGATGTGAGGACTTGTCAACTCGTCACCCGAGGATCGCCTGGGTCCTGGAGCAAAGACGTCTCAGGAGGGATGAGATGGGCACCTCCGGCTCCTGGGAAGCAAAGAAGAGACGTTAGGCGCCACCCACCTGGGCCCCAGAACCTCCATGCCTGTGGCTGTGAGGCGAGGGATGATTCTGTTCAGCTCGGAGTCAGAAAAGACACCCGACCTATAACACCAAGCAAAGGTAGGTGGCATCAGAGGCCAGGCAGGTAAGGGGCCCTTCACGGGGACTGAACACGCATATGGTGAAGCACCACTGGGCAGGGGACGAAACTGGACGAGATGTCCTCCGAACCAGAGATCTTACCATGTGACCTCCACCAACGAGGACCAAATCTCAAACAAGCATCACCCAGACAGACTCCCTCCACAGACCTAGGGCACAAAGGTAGATGGGTGGTAGATGGGAAGGCACAAAGCCGTGTGGGGAGAGAATCCACCCCCCCCCCCGACCTCTGACGACCGCACTGAGAACTGAAAGTGGCGGGGGCAGAAAGTCTTATCTGGGTCCCTCAGGAAACAGACTCCACCTGTGAGTGGCCATCTTGCCAAAGACTCTCTAGACCGGCTGACAGATGGGCACAAACGTACGCCTGCCCTGGAGACTTCAGGATGGGCCAGGGTGCTCTAAATGTAGAACGCACGCTGTCACCATGAGCCTAGCGGAGTGGCCTGCAGTCCCACAAGGAATGGGATCGAGTGGCCGGAGCCCCCCCATCCGAAAGCAAGTTACCTCTGCTGATATAAAGTCCTCTGTCTCCTCAATCCTACCACTTCTACTCTGCACACACTCACGCGCTCACCCAGGAGCTGGAGAGGTTTAATTAAAGTCTCCTGACGTGATCTGCGCTAATGAAACCCAGAGCGGATTATCATCACACCAAAGATGCACGTCAAGACGTTAATCAACAGAGTTTTGGAACTTCCACAGCAGCAAACCAGATTTCCAGCCACGGAGATCCTACTCTATCCCGACCCACACCTTTTGTACGCTCATTGTACTCAAGGCTTCGTTCTTTTCCGCTTTCTATTTGCAAAATGTGCAAACCTACAGAAACACGAAAGGAACGTTTACATACCCTTCATCTACATTTACCGACATTTCTCATTTTGCCATGTTCGTTTTATTTTTATATAAACTTTTCTCGTGAACCATTTGATAGTGAGCTATAATAGCTACCGTGACACTTGACCTCTATTTTGGTAACTCCTAAGAACAACGTCTCCGGCAAAACTGCAATGCCATTATCACACCGAAGAAACTGAAATGCAGTCGATGGCATCTAAAACACGGCCCATAATCAAATGCCCCAAATTGACAGCGTGTTGCTCTTTCTCTACCATATGCCAGGTACCACAAGGGCACTGAGAGGGTCACGGCCCCGGAGGGGAGACTGACCTACAGATGCCTTACTGGGGACAAGGGCACTGAGGTGGTGTGGCTCATATGTGAGTCTCTGTCTTGGCTGAAGAGAAAGTGGTTGGCCCCACCTGAAGACGTGAGGAAAGGCCTTTGCAGTGAAGCCCTAAAGGACAAGTCTAGCCAACATATACACAGCAGGAACTAACTGTGAAACTAGACAGGCTTGAATGTGGCTGCCAGAATAATACAGTCCCCCCACCAAACATCCAAATCCCAATTCCAGGAATTGGTGAATATGTTAGGTTACATGGCAAGGACGAATTAAGGTTGCAAGAGGAATAAAGATGCTAATCAGCTGACCTTGAGATGGGAAGATTTTCCTGTGGCGAGCCTGACGTAGTCACGAGGGTCCACCAGGTGGAAGAGGGGGCGGGAGAGTCAGTGTCAGAGGGATGCAATGTGACAAAGACACCATCAGCCACTGCTGGCTTTGAATGTGTCAGGGGACCAGGAGCCAAGGAAGGCAGGCAGGCTGGGAGGGACAAGGAACTAGACTGTCTCTCAAGAGTCCTCAGAAAGGAACACATCCCTGCCACCACCTTGACTTGAGCCTGGTGAGATGTATTTCGGACTTCTGACCTCCATCCAGAACCATCAGGCAATAAATGTGTGCTGTTTTAAGCCAATGAAAAAACAAAAACAAAAAAACACAGAGGCTGGAAACAAGGCTGGAAACTATCAAAGTGCTGGGAGATGGGGGCAAATTCATCCAAGTCCTTGTGGCCAAGCCAAGAAAACTACACTTTGTTCTTCCGGGAAGGGAGAGACAGCCAAGAGCCATGATCGGATCTGTATCTTAGGAATAAAACTCTGAAATAAAAGGAGCAGAAGCTAGAAGGAAAATAACTAACAATGCTTGTTGCCAACGATAAAATTTGAGCTTTCAAACAAAAAAACAAAAAAAAAAAATAGAATTTTGGAAAACTTGCATCCGTCAGCAAGAACTCAAAAGATTCCCAAAACTTAAAACAGTTTCCTGATGACACTGGTGGTGATGTTAACAAATGCGATTTTTAGAAAACAATTACATGATGAAATCTGTCAACGTTTGAAGATCTGCATAATTCAGTAAGACAGTATTTCACTGAAACATGGACAAACGACTGATTCAAAGTACAAAGCGGAATTTTTGAAAAAAGTACAAAACAGACACATTTTCAAGTACAAAAAGCCTGTCAATATGGTTTTAGATTCCACTGTGGAACCAACTACCTCCTTTCAAGTTTTTGTGCAGTATTGAAAAAGAACACTCAGGGGCGCCTGGGTGGCTCAGTCGGTTAAGTGTCTGACTTCGGCTCAGGTCATAATATCGAGGTTCATAAGTTCGAGCCCCGCGTCGGGCTCTGTGCGGACAGCTCAGAGCCTGGAGCCCGCTTCGGATTCTGTGTCTCCCTCTCTCTCTGCCCCTCCCCCGCTCACACTCTGTCTTTCTCTCTCAAAAATAAATAAACATTAAAAAAAAAAAAAAAGAACACTCATAATTATCCAAAAAGGCTACTATCCTTTTCCAAGTATCTACCTGAGGGCTATTTTCTTTATATATTTCAACTAAAACAGACATCAAAACCGACTGATGCATAATTAGACATAACAATCAAGCTGCCTTCTATTAAGCTGAGCATTAAAGAGATTTGTAAATATGTAAAATGACACTACTCCTATTAAATTATTTAGCAACTAGTTATTTTTCATAGAAATGGTACATTAACAGAAAATGGTTTATTGTTATTTTTAGATGGATTAGTACGTAAATATTTGAAGCTGATCCAAACTCAAATTTGTAAGATGATAAATGTAGATACATACCACCCACATAAGCAAGAGTTCCTTCGAGTCCTCAATAGTCTGTAAGAGCACAAGGCGGTTCTGGGACCGAACAGCTTGAGAACCGCTCCCTTATGGGCCGCCCAATCAAGTGAACACAGCACCAAGCTGGGTATATGCTCACATCACACAAGGTCCTCTCCTGCTTCTTTGGGCATGATGAAGCAGCCTAAAGGGGATCCCCACTCTGCTCCCATTCTCCTGGCACGGTATACAAGCAGTTAATGCTCAAGCTGGAAGTCCGGAAGAAAAGCATGCCATACGTTAATCCAGGCCGAACTCATCAGGATTAATGGGGTTGGAATGCATAGCAAATAAACTCATTATAACTGCTTTTCTTTAATCCAAGAATGTTCCAACCGACCATTCTACTCCTACAGATGCGGCGACTCACTTTTTACCAAGGAAGGAGAATGCTACATACACTTCAGACCTTAAGGATTCAATTTCACTTGTGTCATAAACACAGCAAGCAACATTTCAACACCACCCCTGACAAGCTTCACTGAAAGGGTGTGGCTATGACACCATGTGGCTCTGGGTAACGGGGAGCACCTGGCACACTGACAGGAAATATGTACGTAAAATAACATGGAAACACCAGCAAACATACTTCCACTGAGTAATTTACACATCAAAGGGAATCAGGTCTTTTCATTAAGTACACTGATGAACCACTAAAAATGCTTTCCCATTTATGAGACACAACCCCCAGCTCTTTGGCAACTTAAGTACCTGCTTTGCCTGAGAATGTGATTTTATTCCATTCATTCCACAAATGTCTTGGGCGCCAGATACAGTTTCAGAAACCAGAGAGGCGGCAGTGACCTTTACTGGACCCAAATCTCTGACTTCTTAAAGTCTATCGCTGGAAATCCCTCTTTGAAAACTAAGGATGGACGAAATATTCACTGGAGGAAGAACGCTTCTGGTTTCCTAAAGCAACTGCATGAAATTACCAGAAGTAAGATGAGCCCCAACTACACACGGGAAGGTCAGATGTTATGGTTACTGTAAGGAACAAAGCTACAGACAGCACAGTTCAAGGCGATCGGGGGATTTCTGTTAAGTCCACGGACTCTCGCCGAGAATGCTGGCAAGAACGGAGCTCCTCTGGGAAGGCCCAGCAACCTATGGGACGCCCAAGGCAGTTCCCCAGCGGATGTGTGGGCTGTCAGAATCCTGAAAGGGGAGCATCTGTGGTTGAAAAAAGCAAATCATAATTAATTGTTTTCTTTGGCATGAATAGTTTTCAAATTTCAGCATAAGATTTCTGTCGGTTAAAAGAGAGCACAGGCTAAGAGGCTGAGTAGTTAAACAGAAACCACTTTTCTGCTCCAGGAAAGACAGGGAGGATGGAACCAAAGCCGCAAGTACAGGAAGGAGCCTGCAGTGTCCCCAGAACCAGCAGGGCAGGCTTCCGGGCATCACGAAAGGATCCAGAACTGAGCTCAGAGGCTCTCCTGGTCCCTGGGGAGCCTGCTGCGTGGGCACTGTAGGAACCGCATCAAGAACAGTCCAGACTGTCCCAGCTGCACCTGCAACCCGCAGAGAGAACCACAGGAATATGGGAGTGATCCCTTCTCTCCTTCGGCCTCCCAGCCTTAACCCCGCACTTCAGATCTACCCAGAAATGATCAGACCCTTATTAACTGAAACAACATACCCTCAAGGGGCAGATCTGGAGGGTACCGGCATCCAAAATACTATGTTCTCCTATGTTTCCACTGGACCCACACTTCCTGACTTCCACAGCTCCACGGGAGCACAACACACACTGGCTTACCAGCTCCTCAACGGTAGGGGGGTGTCTTCTACCCGTGACCATGGGATTTACAGCTGCTACTCAGCAGCTCCCCAGGAAAACTCGCAGAATAGATTCCAGCGTCCATCTCAGAATGTGAGTAACTCACCTCTTCTTCCAATTTCCGACGTCCGTCCTAATCCCGCCTGTATTTGGGACCTATACCAGTTTCTGTCTACTCCCTGAGACGGCAATAGCATTTAAGCATAAATGCTGTTCGAAAGACCGCACACTGTGGTTCTACAAAACTTACTGGGGGAAAAAATGACAAACTCTAAAGGAAACATGGTCAAGGAAGTAACAGCAAGACATTTATCCTACCCCCTATCCTTTGATAACTAAAATTACTCCAGCCATTCTGCACCAAGGAAAAGACCGCTGGGCTCACAATTTGATGATTCAACCTTCCTCTGAGATGCAAAATACTCCGGGAAAAGGCCACAAACCCCTTCTTTGCTCTGCGCTGCAACGGGCCAGTGAAGGGCGCTCTTCCCCATCGGCCCGTGTCTCCTGGTGATGCCAAGGGAAGAGGAGGGGTGGCAGGAGAAGCTAGCGGGGGCCAGTCAGAGGTTGCGGGATGCAGTTCTCAAGCAGGGGTGACTCTGCTCCCACCAAGGGGCATCAGGCAGTGCCTGGAGACATTTCCGGTGGCCACAGCCGAGGGAAGCAGGTGTTGCCATCTACTGCTCAGAGGCCAGGACTGCCGCACGGACAGCCTTCCAACAGAGAGGCTCGGGAGCACTGGGGTGGAGAAAGCCTGCCTTACATGTGAAACTGCAGACCGCAAAGTGTTCCATAGATTTTCTTTTTTAAGTGAACTGGTTTAATAATTCTATCAAAAAAAACCAAAAGGTACAGTGTCTGAAAACAAGCACATATTCACAAGAGAGCAAAACCTTGTCACCATATCCCTGGAGAACCCTCCAGGGTACCCAAACCAGGATTGAGAATAACTAAGAGGCAAGGAGACGAAGGGAAAAAGTAAACGATTAAAAAACGCCGTGTGGACTAAGACATTAATCTGAGTTATTAATCAGAAGTGAGTTCTCACTTCTGAGGGTGAATTGGTATCTTGTAGAAGGCTTGAGACCCTCGCCCTCTGATGACTCTGCCTGGAAGGTGAAGGTCAAACCTTGAAGGGCTGATGGGACGGCCAGGCAGGGCACCTGTGAGGGAAAGGAGCCAACCAGCTAAGCCCCACCACGCTCACAAGGTGCTCCAGGGAGAATGCCTCATCCCCAGGTCACGGGGCAGGCACAGAAGCTCCGAACAGCAGTGACCAGGACAACAGAAAGAGCCCACGGCCACTTTACTAAAAAGTCCTCTTGTTACGCCAAACACACTGTTTCAGTGTCTGAGTGGGAAGGACATCTCCACTCTGTGGTTCCGAGAAAGCACAGAGATGAGGCAGCGTCCAGCCTATGAGGAAGGTCGTTCTCCCTCTCCCAGAAACGTTCTGCCCTCCAAGGAGCCATGGACATCTATTTTTTAATGCCCGAGATTCAAAAAATGAAATCACGAGTTCTAAGAGTCGGAAGGGACCAATCCAACATCTGATGCAGAAATCCTCCCAGGCTGTCACAGGAAACACTGATCAGGGCAGGAAAGAGAGGGGAGAGTGGGGGAGGGAGGAAGAGCCAGGCTACTGAAGGCAGGCGTGAAGAAGTGACGCTCCAGGCAGCCACTCCCCCCCGCCCCCTTCCCAGTTGTCACCCACCAGCCTCTGAATTCTGCCTCTGAGTCTGGAGTAATAAACACGCGTCTGAAGCCAGCCATACCCCTCATAAGCAATAACAACAGTAAGAATGGCTAACGTTCATGCTGAACGTCTACCATGTGCCGACGCCCCCGTGGAAGGCACTGTATGTATGTGTACAACCTCATCTAACACTCAAACCAGGCCTTGAAGTTTACACAGCTGTCACACCCCCTTCACTTAGGGCAAGCCAGCTGTGTAAAGTAGTTATAAAGCGGAGCCTTGGTGCAAACCTTGGCGCATCCGACTCTAGACCCACCTGGATGCTCCATTATGTTTAATGCTACTGAAACGCTACATGAGATTATAATAGGTCCCCCAGGGCAATGGGCCATAACGTAATTACAGCAAGACTTTAATTAGACACGAGGAGGATCCCCCACTTAACAGTGACATGCAAAGGAATGAGGGCACAGAGGTTTCCAAGGAGACAGACTTTGGTTTGAATCTCTGCTCAAATGCTGACCAGGTGAATGAGTTGGGGCAAATCATTCTGAATCTTAGTTTCCTCACTTCTCCAAAGAGGAAACTACTGTGAGGCTCATGCAATTGTTTAAAAACAACAATAAATATATTTACCCACATAAATGTATCATGCACTTTTGAACGTAAATACATTCCTGGGAGACTGTCTCTGAGTAAGTGACATATTTCAGAAATACTTCCTCTTCATTTCATACTGTTCTTCAAATGCACTGGTTCCTACGTGGCATTTTGAAATTTCTCTGCCAAACAGCTAATGAGCTACACAAATAGATAAATGCAGCCAGGGGGAGCTGCTAATTTAAGAAATTCTCCAGTTCAAGTGAACAATTGTTTGATGTGTGAATAATCGGCTCTTAATTACATGGTTTGTCAATATTTTAAAAGAATCATCTCGTTAACAAGCTGAGGGGGTAGGCTGTGGCACCTACCCTGACTTTGGTCATTCGATGTTTCTGTCTGCCAGTAACTGAACCTTAAGAGTTTAATAAAATAGTCTTTGCCAGTGAGCAAGTGACGTATTATTTAAAAAAAAAAAAAAAAAAAGAGGTGAAACATACGAATACAATACAAACACTACAGGGCATTCTCCAAATGGGCAGCAGAGAAAGGAGGCATGGGGGAATTTCGGAGCAACAGACCCAGGAGGGAGTGGTCAGGGGAGGCAGCGGCCAAGGTGAAGGCGTGACAAGGCTGAGGGAAGAAGGCAGGCACTCCTCAGACAGGGGGTGAGCAACACGCAAGCTGGAGTCATGGACGAGCACAAGGGGGTCCCGAGAGAGCAAGGGGGCAGGCCTGCCAGGGCGTGGGCAGAAGGATGTCGGGGCTCTGCTGCCCACGGCCTACACAAAGCTTCTCCAAGATCTCTTCTAGTTCCATGATGGATCCCCGGAAACACACACACGCATATATTTTGGCCCTACATTGGTACACTTTCCTGAGACTCGGTGAATAGAACTCGTGATCGCTTACGTTCAGGATTCCCTGAGGCCACCTGTCAGAGCCCAGGTAGACCTGTTGATCCACTAGGAAAATAAGCCTCTTGTACTCCTGCTGTGTGCCCTGGAGAGGTACCCGGGAGGCACCCCAAGAATGCAGGCAGCAGCCCACCTCTCTAGCCCCCTACTCCCAGTTCTTGGGCAGCTTCTTCAAGTTACACACACCCTCCCCTGCTGCTGGTCTTAACCAACATTTTTTAAAGCGGCAGCACCCATGCAGAGACAGACCCTACGGTTTGGGGCCAAGGACCCTTCACCCGTTCTAGCCCTCAAAAGGAAGTAACAGTGACTAGGCTTCTTACTAATCTGTCCCCCTCCCTTTGCCAAATCAAAGTTAAAGTTACTTCTCTTCGGGGGGCCAAGAAATGGTGTTGCTCGTTTCCTAAAAACCTAGGAGGAGGAATGTGGCGATGGCCGCACAGCATTGTGAATGTACTTAATGCCACTGAAACGTACAATAAAAAAATTTTCATAATTTTTTTAAAACCAAGAAAATTCCTCAAAAAACAACACACTTACCATATGACCTGGCAACTCATCCCTAGATCTACAACCAAGATAAATGTGTACACAAATGTTCACAGCAGCATGACTGAGAATAGCCCCAAAATGCTTAAACCACCAAAATGTCCATCAAATGATGAATAAACAGAACACAGAATATCTATACAATGGAATATTATTCAGCCCTTAGAAGGAGTGAAGCACTGACGCCAGCCACCACATGGATGAACCTTGAAAACACCATGCTAAGGGAAAGAAACCGGGCACAAGAGGCCACGTATTGTGCTCTTCCATTTGTATGAAACGTCTCAGATAAAGGCAGAAAGTGTATTACTGGTTGCCTAGGGCTGGGCTAAGGATGGAGGAGGGAATGCGGAGTCACTGTTCCTGCATATGGGTTTCCGTGTAGGGGTGAATAAAATGTTCCGTAATGTGCTAATGGTTGCTTAACTCTGTGGATATAATCAAAACCACGGAATTTATACTTTAAATGGATTAACTTTATGGTATTAAAATATATTCAATAAAGCCGTTAAAAAATAATAAAAGCTAAGAAGAGCCCAATCCGCCAGAGACCGCAGCACGGTTTTCTATTAACGGCACCTGGGCCGATTCCAGGACCTCTACACAAGTTCTGTGCAACAGCAGCATGTTCTCCGTGTACTTTAATTCCGCTTCAAGTCAAAATTCTCCCCCCCGCCCCGGAAATCAATAATTGTAGCTCCGGCTGCAGTTGTGAGAGGAGCTCCACCTCCTTGCACAAGCCACTTATTATATGTAACAGTCATTTTGCTTTGAGCGTTTCACCAAGGTGAAAGTGACTCCTATTTAATACACCCTCCCTGCAAGCTCTGGGTCTTTTCTTGTTCTGTTCCACTGCAAACATAAGTTCCAGGTTTAACACACAGCAAAGATCCTTCATCGTGACAGGGCACAGAATAATAAAGCCGAGGAAGAGCGCAGCATTTGTTGGTTTAAATGACATACTTAAAGCTTTTAACTCAAGATACAGGAGACAGGAAATGCCTCTCTGTGCGCAGGATCTCAAGAAAATAGGAAGGCTTTAGTAGGTAATCAGAAGTAAAAGATCATCAGGCGGTAAAAAATTAAGAAGGTCTCTTAGCACTAGCAAAGAATTTCCAAAGATCATCAAGGTGCACTCCCAGGACAGAGAAATCACCAGTGAGGCAGGGAGAAGACATGCCCAACTTGGGGAGCTGGAAGGAAAACTGTCTGGGAAGCAAATTTCGGGATACTTTCTGCACTGAATGTTCGGAATGCTCTCGAGGCTTGGTGGCGGCCTTTTGTCTGCCCAGGCACACCTGACAGGTGAGTTCATGCTACTCTCCGGGGCATTTACAAGCCCTGGGTACACAACTCCCTGCAGGCAGGTGTCAGCCCGCCCCTACCCTCCCACGGATGTGTCCCCAACCCTACGGCAGCGCTGAAGAAGCGTATGAAGACAAATGAGCCTTGCATGTGGCCAGGAGGGCGGCCCACATCCAGGAGAGAAGAGCCTGCCTGCGCCAGCCCAGTGATTACCAGAAGGAATTAAGCAAGCACTTGCAAGCCTCGGCCTCTGAATTTCTGTACTTTGATAGACTTAATTTGTTGTCCTGGGGCTAAATAGCTGGCTGTGTCGCTGCAATCCTACACAGGAGCACAGTTAGGGAAACCTAATGTGCAGGGAATGATTTATGACTCCACGGGGTTCCCACCCAGGAAACCGTTCTCCCCAGGAGAAGCGGGGGCCAGGCAGACGGGCAGACAGGTCACGAGACACACCTGCCATGTATCAGTTGGGACTCCACTTAAAAATGGCTCTGTTCTCTTTCCTCCCATAAACTTAGACAAAATTTCTTGAGGCACTTCTTGAAAACGTTTTCATCTGTGTAAGATGGTCCCCAAATAAGAAACCATCAAGGAATGCCAGTGCTGGGAAAGAGTCACAGGACCATCTAATACATCCAAACCAGTCTATTCTCACACCTGCTTTGGGAGTTTTTGCTGTATCTTTGTAGCATGCATATTGTTACTTATAACATTGTTTGTTAAAGGAATCCAGGGGCACCTGGGTGGCTCAGTCGTTTGAGCATCCGACTTCAGCTCGGGTCACGATCTCACAGTTCATGAGTTCGAGCCCCGCGTCAGGCTCTGGGCTGATGGCTCAGAGCCTGGAGCCTGCTTCCGATTCTGTGTCTCCCTCTCTCTCTGCCCCTCCCCCATTCATGCTCTGTCTCTCTCTGTCTCAAAAATAAGTAAACGTTAAAAAAAAAATTTTTTTTAAGGAATCCACCTCTTTATAAATCAAATATTATTTTGTAGAAAGCTTTGTATTACTCCCAAATGGAATACCACCAAAAATGATCTGAACTCAAACATTAAACTCAGCTCCATTACCCAATGAAAAGTGCCATCTGTTTCCTGCAGGGTCCCTGATGGCTACAGCCGTACAGGTAGTGAGCTCTGGACACATCAGGTCTCTAGTTTTTCTAATCTATGTTACCATTTAACATACCTATTAATATAAAAATGTCTGTGCACTCCCTAAAATTGCACACAGGGCACATACATGCTGCACTTCGAAAAACAGCGGCCCAAATCTATGACTTGGCAAACTATGGCACTTGGCCCACTTTTGTATCAATCCCAAATTAAAAATGGTTTTCACTGGTAAGTCTGTCATTCTCTCCCCCACCCCTCTCTTTTTAAGGAGGAGGAAGAGGAAGAGGAAGAGAAAGATTATTATTCAAAATACCACATCTGAATGACTTAGAAGCACCTGCATGCGGGTCTTCAGGATTCTATGTAACTGAAGGAATCTTCCCAAAGAAGCCATGAGTGTAGACCCTTTCAAAATGGACCTCTGTCCGATCACTTCAACTGTATTTTAAGAACTGAGCCTCGTCTAAAGCAAACTAAAATGTAAGGATGCACAGCTGACCTAAATGGTCTCTGTCCTCCAGTGCCTGAATCACTTCCTCTTCTGTTTGCCCCAGAGCCACCCTCCACCCTCCTCCACCACACCCTGGGAGCCCACCTGGGTGCACCCTGAGCTCTCTGGGGCCAGCAGGAGGCGGGCGGCTCTGTGATGGAACATTCCCCCCCACACAGCCAGCTGTGCTCACCAAACCCTCTCCTGCCCCTCCAAGCCCAGGGTGCTGGGCCACTCAGGGCCCCCTCACAATCCCAGGCCACTAAACCCGTCGGACCACCCGTAACCCTGGCCTTGCCTTTGTAAACAGTGGCTTTACCACACTCGCCGCCAATTACCCAGCTTGAGATGGCCATCTGCTCCCTGCAGGAGCCCTGATGACGCCAGCCTTACGGGCAGTGAACTCCGGGCGCCTACAGCTGCTTCTGCCACCTCGGGAATGTGGCCATCCAGGCCTACTCCGAGCACAATGCCTCTGTTCTAGAACTGCACAGCTGGACGGAGTCACGGACCACCTGCGGATTCACCCTCCTCCTCCAAAGCGAGCTGGACCCGAGCTGTCCAAGACCTTGCGTGATCTCAAAAATGCCCAGAGAGATTCTAGTGATTAGTTCCAACAACACGCTGCACTATAAAAAGGCTTTTTTCTTTAAAGTCTTCAACTTAATTTAATAAAATCTGAGCAGCTGCTATGTCACAGACACCGTCCTCGGCGTTTCACACACACAGAAGATCAACAATCAATCCTCATGTTATAAATGAGAAAACTGGGCCTCAAAGGGAGTCTGTGGTACTTACCAGAGCTCTAAGTGGCTGATGTGAGAGTCGTCCCCACCTTCTTCACTCAGCCAGGCCCCGACCTAAACCCACCTCTTGGCTGGCCAGCAATCCCCTCCCCGCCCCCCCCACCATCCCTGCCCACACCAGGAAACACAGCAAGGCCACCCTCCAGTCTATCCACAGCCAGCCCAGTCACATTACACAAATCAGGTTACAAGAAAGACAAGGTCAGGACCAGGGTCGGCAAGTTTTCTGACCTAACAGGGAAGCTCCCTCACAGCCTCATATACACAATCACATTCCCTGGGCCAGCCAACAGGTGAAAATATCTGGTACCTCCAACCTGAGTGTGAATCCCTAGGCAGGTGCCTTCACAATGTCTCTGTGGTATAAAATGAAATGGCTGCTGTGTGCAGAGGTCCCTCTTCTGAACATTCTCTGCCCACAAACTGGGCTTGGAAGACAATGCCAGGACTCCGTGCACCTGGGTGGGAAGGCCTGGCAACTCCTATCAAGCTACATTACTGACTTTAAGTCACACCGAGTGGAAGGTCATTTTCCTATGTCCGATTTTATATCTGCTCACTGATCTGAGGAATCAGAAGGCCTGCCTGGCCCTAGCTGTGTGATCTTGGGCAAGTCACTTGACTTCTCTGTTTCAGTCTTATCACCCGAAAACTGGGATAAGGATACTACTTACCTCACCTACACCTCACCCCATCGCTGCCTCTTCTCTACTGTGAAAAATCAAGGAAGACAGAGGCAAGATAGAAATGAAAATCTCAGATGAAACTGGATTCAAAATTTGGTAGGCAAGTCACTTCTCTGAGCTTCCTTCCTCCCCTCTGCAAGATGAAGAGAATAGTAATAATAGCTACTTCAGAGTTTGAGGAGGCTCAAATGAATTAAAACGTACAATGCACACAAGAGCACCTGGCACATAGTAAGTGCTGTATCTTTGCTATTATTATGAGTTCCTTAATTTACAAGAGGTCTCATTAAGAGCCAACTCGTGAAGCGATGTGAAGATTAAGTACTCAGAATAACTGTGCATTTATTATATGAAGGCATTTGGTAATTGACAAAGCACTATTCAAATATATAGGTAAGGGGTGCCTGCGTGGCTCAGTCGGTTAAGCGTCCGACTTCAGCTCAGGTCATGATCTCACAGTCCGTGAGTTCGAGACCCGCATCGGGCTCTGTGCTGACAGCTCGGAGCCTGGAGCCTGCTTCGGATTCTGTGTCCCCCTCTCTCTCTGCCCCTCCCCTGCTCATGCTCTGTCTCTCTCTGTCTCAAAAACAAATAAAAACATTTTTTAAAAATTAAAAAACAAAAACAAACATATAGGTTAAAACATACATAGGTTAAACCTATGTATGTTTAGGTTTAGGTTTAACATAGGTTTGTTAAGGTTTAACATATGTATGTTTAGGTTTAACATAGGTTGAAACCTAAAACATAGGTTGACAGTCTGATTTATTTCTATCTACCCTCTAATTCAGATGCTAAAAGACTCCAGAGCTATTGCTTAGAAATATGTAAATTGACTTAAAACTATTAAAAATATAAATATATTGGGGCACCTGGGTGGCTCAGTCGGTTGAGCGTCCGACTTCGGGTCAGGTCATGATTTCACAGTCTGTGAGTTCGAGCCCCGCGTCGGGCTCGGTGCTGACAGCTCAGAGCCTGGAGCCTGTTTCAGATTCTGTGTCTCCCACTCTCTCTGACCCTCCCCTGTTAATGCTCTGTTTCTCTCGGTCTCAAAAATAAAGAAAACATTAAAAAAAATTCTTTTAAATATTTACATATAAATATATTAACTATATATGTATAAACAATATAATTAACAATGACTGGGTCTTTAGCCACTCGCTTTTATTTTAAAATACTTCAATATCCCGGTTTCTGCAGCACTAAGACCGATGTTCTCTGCAGCGTGTGTGTTGGGGGCTGGCAGTGACCGTAGCCGTTCTAGATCTCAGTTGCGTCATTGAGGTGCCAGGAAATGCTCAGTGAGTGCCCCTTGAGGAGTGAGCAGGTCACATGCTTCAGGCCGTGTGTCACTCCCCCTGGACAACGCCACACCAGCCAGAGACCTTTTCGTCGGTTTGGCTCTTGGGCCAAACCTGGAAGTTTTCGCCTCCATTTAGAAAAATAAAATGCTTTCCTTCACCTGCTCTACCACAGGGGCGGCTCCTGTGACTTCTTCCACTCTGAACTCAGGCGGGAAAGAATGCCCAGTCAAGAGGCCACTTTCCTCCTTCCAGGAGGTCTGGACACTCACAAAGCCCAGTTATTTGTTTTGCCAAACTGTGTATACATTGAATGGAAATGTTTGTTTTCCATGTCCCACTTTACGTCTCTAAAGACAAATGATTAAAGAATATTTCAGGGACGCTTTTTTTTTGCTCATCCCCTCCAACCTGGTTGTATCAAGCAGCCTCGCTTCCTGCCTTTTAACTCACATTCTGTCGGCACATCATCCACTCTTCTTTGTTGACCTTTACGTGTACAATGTCGCTTCAAAACCCTTCTTCAAAGGAAAGGTCAAAGTGAAATGTCACCGGGAAGGATGCCAGATGGCCAGAGGCCAGGCGGGCACCGGCTCCCGGCGCTGAGGTTACCTGTGGGGTGTGCAACGAGGTGCCAAAGGCAGGGAAAGAGGCACCACAGCTGGACCACCTCATCTAACGCCCCAGAAAGCCCTGTCCTCCAGCCCTGGCCCCCGGCCCTCAGGGCAGAGTAGGACCCTTCATCCAAGAGGCACTTCCTGAGCGTTCCATCACACGTGCACTCTGTTAGGAACGGCACGGTACAGAGAAAGCTACGGGGTCCCTGCGCTAGGGGGGCCTGTAATTTAACAGGGAACAAAGGACATATGAAGAAGCGTAGAGAGAGAACGCGAAGGTGGATTTCAGAAGGACAGAGGGTTGGGGAGCTGAGAGCCACCCCTATGGAGGGGACTGCCAAAGGAGAGTGGGACTAGAAAGGAAGGAAGTTGCAGGTGGTGGGGGGGAAGGAAGGGCCAACGGGATGCAACGAAACACTGAACGTAGAGGCAGGAGGTGAGAGCAAGATAGAGTGAACTCTAGAACCGCAAGCCTGCTTGACAGGGAGACTGAGGATTCCTCGAGAAGCGATGTCCAGAGACAAAAGTGGGCAGCGAATCCCAAGTCTGGGTTTGGAAGCACCAAGGTGAGGTGAGATGAGGTGGCCCTGACGGTCTGAGTCTGCCACTCTCTCTTTGCTCTGGTTCATAATATACTAAGGGGTTAGAAGCATATGAGGGAAGAGAATTAGCAACACAATAGACCGAGGATACCACCTAGAAACAACTGACACGGACACACAGAAGCCAACTCAGTGAAACTTCAACTCTGCAAACCATGATCTAGGAAAAGTCAGACGTGGATGGAACGAGATGCACAGAACAAAGAGGGGCGGAAGCTAAACGGAGTGAAATCTGCTATAGATAAGGGCTGACGTGTGCAGAAAAACCTTTCCTGAAAATGGAAATGGAAAATAATTTACCCTGATGAGAATAATTTCTGAAAACTGCAAAACTTAGGTGGCTTATCTGCGCTCCAAAAAAACCTAACTGACTTGAGCCGAAGCGCACTCAGGGAAAAATTTTCATCAAAAATTTACCTGGGATGATACTGCTGATAAAATGTGTACATTCGCAAAGTCAAAATAACCTCAGATCAAACCTGTGTGTCCAGCAGAGCCCAGAGGCCTACCTGCAAACAGCTGGATGTGTGCAAGTCCGAAATGGAGGCCTCCCTGTGAGAGGTGAGTGTTGACAGGGAGAGGCCTTGTCCCTGGGAGACAAGGAGGGAGCATCACACTAGTGAATAGGAAAAGAGCAATTCCAGAAAGAGTTACGGACCCTCTAGGAGGAAGGGGTGTGGCTCCGTGCATCTCTCTGCCGGCCACACCATCACCTTGTGGCCAGAAGCCACAACACAGAGGAGGGTATTCATGCCAGCCTGGCAGAGAGTTACTAGATCAAACATAGGACATCCAGTTAAATCTGAATTTCATGCGAAGAAAGAATAATGCTTTAGTAGAAGTATGTCCCAAATGTATCATAATTGTGTCCCAAATATGCCAACAAATACTTTTTGCGGTTAAAAAAAACGGGATACTAAAAAAGTAGCCAGTGCTTATGTATAACCCAAATTTAACTGGGCGGCCAGTATTTTTATTTGCTAAATCCAGGAAGCCTAGCTTGGTGATGACGGCTCGGGTCTGAGCTCCTCACCTTGTTGCCTTCGGCCATCAGCCCTGATTTCCAGACTACCTCTCTGCAAAGGCTCTTCCCCAGCCCTAGCAGAGAGGGGGGACTCCCCCTTACACGCTGTGAGTGCAGGGAGCCTGCTGCAACAGACCCAGAAAAGGAGAGATTCTGCAGGAAAAAGGAATGACCAACCATATTATACATTTCAGAGAGACAACATGGCGTGAGCACTGACGACCGATCACAGAATCTAACTGGAAAAAAGAGGCAACGGAAAGCAGTTTTAGTATAATAATAAGAGCCTACTTTTCAGGCGAAAGCAGGTGGTGAGAACATGACATTCACTCTAGTTAGCTTCATCATTAAAAAAAAAAGGGGTGTCAGCCAACTGCTTCCACCTTCACAGCATCTGCAGAGAACCCCAAGAAATCACGCCCCAGACGGGCAAGCACTTGGGTCACTCGGTGTTAGCACCCACAGGCACGCAAACAGCGCTTGCTGAATGAATGAATGAATGAATGAATGCATGCATGCATAAACTCTACACTTCTCAAAAAGCTTGTTCTAAATTTGGAAATCTTACGTTTATCGAAAACGCGAGTCTAGGGTAAATCTGAACGTTTCATGGCAGTGTCACCACAGTGGCCAGCTAATATTCTTTGCTCTTTGATTGGTCAGCCGAGGATTATCTGTACTAGGAATCACAAGGGTCTGTGCTGGGCCTGCACCAAACAAATGAACAAAAACACCTGCTACTCCACCTGATGAAGCACATGTTAAGATTCACATGAATCAAGCAGAGAAGAAAGGCCACCACCTCCCAAACTGAAGTGAATCTGGTTCAGAGCGCAATTTTTTTTCTAGGCCCCTTTGTGTAACCGTTGCAACTGTTTTCTTCAGTTACAGGAGCGCTTAATCAAACAAACATCTAAAAACAGCACAATTTTCTTATTTAAACATAAAAGTATTTTCAACCCTGCACCAATTTCCCTTGATCTGTGTTGGAAGGAATCCCAGGGACGCCTTACCAAAACAATAAACTTAAAAAAAAAAATGACATATATTTTCATAAAGAGTACTGTATGTATACTGCTTCTAACTTGGGATAAATCCCCAGTATATTCTGAATTTTTAAAAAGAACGCTTTATTTGCTTTGCTACTGTGGAACTTTCCATTCTGCTAAAAGGCCCCAAATTTAGAATTTACAAACAAACCTTGCCTGGACAAAGTGAAAGCTGTACTTAGCTTATGGATATGCTAACTCCTGGCATAAAACAAACGCTCAATAGCTCTGCCGCCAGACTTCAGGTACTTAATGACAGAGTTAGAAGACGTAGGCTCGAAGGAAGTTTATGTACAAATTAAACCAAAGGTTTTTCGTACCAGCACCTGAAAGGTTTAAATGCCAGACGGAGTCTACGTTCTCAGTACTAATTTTTCCAAGTTGGTCCCAAGGAATAGATCTGCGTCCCGACACGGAGGACACTGGTGCCAGCTCTGGCCGCCTGCCACTGCCGTGTGACTTCCAAGCAAGGGCTCCAGAGCTCCCCAGGCAGAGCTGAAGGTACGCTTTCTGGTATCCTCTTCACCAAACATCACTGACGCTTAACGTTGCCTACTGCAGCCGTAAATGAGAGCATTAACTCGTGAGCCCGGCAGAGGCAGGAAACGCTATGCATTCTGCAGGTGGAAAGCACCGCCAACTGCCTCCGACAGATAAGACGGACCAGTTCTCTCACAGCTGGGAATTCATGCAACTGACGTGCTTCCCAGGGTCCCAAACTCTCCCTCCTTCCCAAGGGCACACCAACAATACCACCTTCGACAAACCTGTACTTTGTGGACCTGCACAGTGTCCACGCTGGAAGGGAGCTGAGCTGCTCGGGGCCGTCTGCCACACACCTGCACCGACGGGCTGCCGTACCCGTTCATCTGCTGGGGAACCTTGTTGGAGGAGTGGGCTGGGGTTTTCCTGGACAACAAATGCATCATCTCTACCACCATTAGAAGGCAAACAGAAAAATAGGGAGTGATCTACACCGGGAATGAACATCTACTGCCCGACTGCTAAGTGTGCAGCCGAGAGCACGGGTCAGCCACTGCCTGGGCTCTCAGACACCCTGGGAGCTGGGAGCTGCCTGAAGGATGAGCAGAACGAGGCTGGGTACAGGTCGCCGTGTCTGGAGCGAAAGTCGAAACCCAGGTCTGTCTGGGACCCAAAGTCATCCAGGGAGCTCTAGGTCAGAAGAGTCCCTGCCCTTGTATCCACGGCTGATCTTTTAAATTAATGACCTAAATTTAAATGCCAACATGAAACTTTATAAACTATCAACAGTGAAACACAGGTCAATTCTAGAATTCGAATAAAGTTCCAAACATAATGTAGCCTTTTTCTTTTCTTTCTTTTTTTTTTTTTCAAGTCTGCTTTGGTTAAAGGTACAGCGACCTCGACAGTCAGGTGGGGCTGAAGGCTTGAAGGCTCCCCTTTGCCTGTGCCTCTTCTCTGAGGCCACCCTCCCTCCAGGGCAGACCACTCCTGATGGCATCCTGGGCTTTCTCCGCAGCTCTGGCCAGTGAGCTGGCTGCACTCCAGCTCTAACTCCATGCTGCCACCCAACTGGGTCAGGGTTAGTCGGAGCAGGGCACCTCTCTCAATGGCTCCCACGGTCAGAGCCAAATGCAGGAGCCAGCAGCAAGTACCCCACTGGGGGTGGGAGAGGGTGTGGAGGGCACGGAGCAGCCAGAGGAGTGAGGAACAGGCACTAACCGCAGGGCAGCGGTGCCTGCATGGGGGTGGCCTTCTGCGGTCCCAGGTAAGGGAGGGCAAGGTGGAGAACACCCAGGAGAGAGCCAAGGAATCTCCTGGAATTTGGTTCCAAGAGGGGGCTGTGTCCATCTTGGGGCTGCAACTCACTTTACAAGAACCACAGAATGTAAGTAAGACAACTCAAGGGGGGAAGAAAATTACAGAGAGGGAAGGAGGCAAACTGTAAGAGACTCTATTTTTAAATACTGAGAACAAACTGAGGGTTGATGGGGGGTGGGGGAGAAGGGAAACTGGGTGATGGGCATTGAGGAGGGCACCTGTTGGGATGAGCACTAGGTGTTGTATGGAAACCAAATTGACAGAAAATTATATTTATTAAAAAAAAAAAAAAAAAGACAACTCAGATGGGCCTCCCAGGTACAAAGTCTGTCCTGCTCCTGTCCAAAATGCCAGGCAGCCCAGATCTGGAGAACCGAGAACGTTAAGAAATAACATCTCAGTCAAACTTGGCGTGCTCTGGACAAGAGTCCTGTCTTCAGAGAAGCTCACAAAGCAAGCTTTGTAAGCAGGCACGTCCCACGATAGCATTTGCAAAAGATCGGTGATAAACCCCAAGCATCCCTGGCTCCATCCAACTATCAAGAAGGACATTCTTCTTGAGCCCGCTGCCCTTTTCTGCCTCTACTACCTCTGGTTCTGTCCATTTGTTACCAGCGGCAGAAAGCACTATTTTTCTTTTAAATTTTCTTACTGAAGAATAATTTTTTAATTTATTTTTTAATTTATTTTTTTAAGTAGACTTCGCACCCAGCACGGAGCCCAACGTGGGGCTCAAACTCACGACCCTGAGATCAAGACCTGAGCTGAGATCAAGAGTTGGACGCTCAGCCGACTGAGGCACCCAAGAGCCCCAAGCACTATTTGCTTTGTATTTATCCTAAGACATTTTGAAGTCCTGACAAGGGACAGCCTCTGACTTCCAGAAATGGCCGATAAATCTGCAGGCTCACCTTGCCCTGGCCTACGGGAGCTTCAAACTCTGGTCACACCTCTTTTTCCTGGTATTGCCACACTGGGCAGTCCCAAATCTTCCAGTAAACCCTCCCACAAACTCTCCTCCATTCTCAAACAAGGCCAAAGCCTCTGGAACTCAAAGACTAAAAATTTCCCCTCTTCTGTAATACAACCCTTATCGGATTTCTGTCCAGAGGGCAGATATTTAAGACTTCTGAACTTCGGCTGTACAAGTGAAATCTTTTTTTGCAAATTTGACTCTTTGCCATCCTTTGTCCTCCTTTGAACCTTATATGAACCCGGTGGCACAGCGGAGTGTGCTGTTTGATACACCGGTGTGTTATTTTTATGTACGCACATCTGCATATCTAAATCAGAAAGCTCGATCATCAGCCGGATCACGTCCACTAAGGCAAATCTAAAGGACCCTGGACAGAACGCCCTTAAGAAGAGGGGGGCGGGGGGGGAGTCCTTGAAGTTGAAGCCCGCGAAAGGTGCCCAATGTCCCGCCATCTGTCCCCAGGCGGGTCTGCCCCAGGAAGCAGCCGCCAAGGGAATGCTGCCCCAAGCGGAGACAAAGGCGAGTCCGGGACCCTCCGCCCTCCACTGCTATTTCTCCCTGGACGTCAGGTGCTCCGCGCAGTCTGAAGACCCACGGCCGGAGAAGCGGTGACCCTTCGATACCCCCCATACTGGCTCCCTGTCACAGCCTGTCAAAAGCAGCATGAGAAAGAGTCACGCGTGCCCTTTTCTCTGCATGTGATGCGAGGAAGCAGGCAAGAACCTGTCCCTTCTCTTTCAGGCTTTTTTCTTCATTCCACTAAGGAGAAATAAGTCTCTCAGAGGAGGTGGGGGAGAAGCAGAAGCAAGAACACGGTGAAGGGTTTTCCGTAAACACCGTTTCCGCAGCAGAAGACCACCGTCTGGAGACGACAACACGGAGCCTCGGAGGGGCTCTGCGCCCGCTGCTGCTGCTGAAGGGCTCACCCTAAAGTCAGGCAGGGTGGCTTCACGGGCGAGTTTGCTTTCTGTTTCCTTTGATGGGGGCTGTATATATTTTGACGTGTATGGCTGGCGAGTCCTGGGAAAAATCACGTCTCTCGAGCTTCCTCCCTGGTGAGATAGCGTGGGACTGGGCTGCTCATGACCTATCCCGACATTCCAGAACCTCCGCAGGAGACGCCCCGCACAAGAGGACACTGCTGCCAAGGGCCTGACACCGGTGGCCGGCTGCCCCTGCTGGAAAGTTCTTGCCCTTGCCCAAGGGTAAACATCCACAAGTGCCGTGCGGGACCTCGAAACACTTGGTCCAAACTCCTCACTCTTCCCTGAGATGCACTTAGGGAACGCACAATTCGGACCAGCACGGGCTCTTCTGGAAGACTGCTAAGGGGGAAGGGGTGAGAGTGTGGTGGACCGTGGGGATGCTGGTTGCCAGGTCCTTCTGTTTTTTTTCTTACGGGAGCCATTGTGTTCCCCCTGGCTGCAGTAGTCACCCGGCTCATCATTTCTGGACTAACACAGACAAGGGGACGCTTCTTAGCGAAGACCTTTGCGCCAACCTAACACCAAACCATCTGTTTTCCACTACATCAGATTACTACCGTTCCCACTCCACACCCACTTTTATGGTATGGACACCAAGCCGCACGGAGCTCTTTAGCAGCTCCATAATCATGGAACGTCACCAACTTCCTGCTTAGGGCCGGAAACCCCAAAGACAGTCTCCTGGTCCAATCTCATCTGAATGCGAAAGCAGAAAATGTGGCCTTCCTTGGAGAGGAAGACGTGATAAATCCCCAGGGGGACCCTGCGGCTGGGCAGCAAAAGACAAAGGACCTTCGGCGCTAACCACCTCTCATCAAGCCATGTTTAGAGCCCGTGCTTCCTCTCTGCGTCTGACGTCCTTGCACATTCAGAAAAAAAACCCGTATTCTGGGGCGCCTGGGTGGCTCAGTCGGTTGGGCGTCCGACTTCGGCTCAGGTCATGATCTCACAGTTTGTGAGTTCGAGCCCCGCATCGGGCTCTGTGCTGACAGCCTGCATCCTGGAGCCTGCTGGATTCTGTTTCCCCCTCTCTCTGCCCCTCCCCTGTTCATGCTCAGTCTCTATCACTCAATAATGAATAAACATTAAAAAAATTAAAAAAAAAAACAAACCAAAACCCGTATTCTACAAGTTACCCCTCGTATTCAGACAACACACAGACGGGCATGGAGAGAACATGCGCTGGATGGTATACACAGCCTTCTCCTTTACAAGGCGTTTTTATACCTTAAAACAGGTCTTAATTTCCTTACCTGGCCGCTTTGCTGAACTATAAAGCCCTGTCTCTGCCAAGGCGAGAGTGCTACAGAGCCGATTGACTATTCACAGGCCCAACTGCAAAGTTTCCCCCGGGTAATTCATTGCTCATCTGAAGGCCTGGTGAGACAAATAAGCAACGTGCAGGTTTCTACAGACTGGGAAGTGTAAACCGCCCTCTACACCCCCGTATGAGATGCCATAAATTAAGGCTGGTTTTCTCAAAGAAACGATGCCGTCATGGGATTTCATGCAGAAGGCAAAATGCAGAAGGTACGAGAGGGCATGGAGTGCGGGGCAGCGGTCAGTCCCCTCCACACCCTGACCGCACCATCACCACTGCCGTTCCTGGACCTCCCTACAGAGTCCAGTCTTGGCTCACGAGTTTTTACAGAAGCGATTACAAGCCCAAATTTAGAGGAAAAAAAATGTAAATGATGCTTTTATATACCATTTGACAGAAAGATTTCTAATGAGCATATGAATTAATGAACCAGACAACACAGCAAAAATAAAACTCACACTCACTGAATTTAATACCATTTAATTCCTGTTGCTTCTTCCTCACGCCTCCCCCCCCCTCCCGCTTTTGTATCCTTGTGAAAAGGTATCAACACATTTTGGAGGGCTTCTGGATGTTTTCACCCCATCTGCAGTGAAACATGGGGAAACAGGACCATATCAGAGCTTTTGGAGAAACCGTTCTGCCTTGCTTTCTTCCCTACTTTCAATGTCCCAGTGCAAATACGTGTACTAAGCACAAACCTTCTAACTGAAAGACTGTCAAAAGCAGGTAAGTTCTCCCCCAACTATTCCAAGTCTCTCCCCTTGGCCAAGCCAGCGCCCCTGGGAGGCCGAAGACGGACAGGATTCACGGACAAGCACCCCTTTTACCTTCAGCCATCCATTCCTACGACTGCCTAAAACCAAACACACCGAACCGCAAGGGGGCTTAAACCCCTGAGCGTCCGCCCAGACACGGGCCCTCCTTTGCCAAGTGGCATCCTGGTTTAAGGTCTTCCGAGCAGGGGACGCGGAACCTCGCCGCCTGCAGCCGCTCTGGCACCGCCATGCCCCCGTCCGTTGGCACGTCTCCCCCCCACCCCTTAATTAGAAAGCGCCTGACATCCATCTCTTGCATGAAGAATTTCCTGACTAAGAGAAAACAAGTAGCAACCTCTCCTGAGCCCACGTGCACCACTCCCCAGCCTTCTGGAGGAATCACTTTTGAGTGTTAATTTACACCTCCTCCTCCACCAGCAAAGTAACAACACATGTATGTGCAACCTCAGCAACTGGATGTTTCACTTGGCAGGACCCTCCCACGCCTACTGCAGCTTAACCCTTTATAGGCCAGCCAACCCTGATATAAAATACATAGCTCACATTTATTCAATACCGGGCAATGTTCTAAACTCACTTTATCTCTTTGATCCTCAACACAGCCTACGACGTGGGGACTGTCACTTTCACCATTTTTCGAATGGGGAAACTGAGGCACGGAGCTGCAGACGGTCGTGCACACAGACCTCCTGAAATGGGGTCGGGTTGCTGGCCACCTTGCGGAAGCATCCTAAACCATAGTGGGCTTTTTTAAATTATTTTTTTTAATGTTTGTATTTATTTTTGAGACAGAGAGAGACAGAGCATGAGCAGGGGAGGGGCAGAGAGAGAGGGAGACACAGAATCTGAAGCCGGCTCCAGGCTCTGAGCTGTCAGCACAGAGCCCGACGCGGGGCTCGAACTCACGAACCGCGAGACTGGGACCTGAGCCGAAGTCGGACGCTCAACCGACTGAGCCACCCAGGCGCCCCTGTTATTTAGTTCTTGCATCTCCTTTCATGTTGTGCCGTCCCTCTCCTGCTGCCAGGGCCTCAGCTGCCACTTGTCCCATGGTGAGGAGCCCCACCTCTGCTGACGATTACCACTTCCTACCTGCAGTCGGCTGTCAACAGATAACCAGGCCAGTCAGACCTGAGTACACCCCTCCCGCCCCAAGGGCACTGAAGCATGCAGCTCTGTGACAGGCGCCTCAGTTCTTGAAAAGGTGTCTTCTGAGCATCTGCTCCACACCAGGGACCGCTTCCAGGTTCTGGAGCCACATGTGCCCGGGCCCTGTCCCGGGGAGCTGGAGGTCTCCTCGCTTCATTCCAGGTTCCGGCAGTTTTATGGATGCCTGCTAGTCCAAGAGATCCCAGGAGCTGGTTAGACACGCCCACCCCGGACCTGCTTTTCAGGGAGGCTCCCCAGGGGAGGATCTCTGTGCACGTACTGGGCCGGGTGGTTAAAGGACACCTGAAGTTTGACTTTAGGCTATGAAAGCCTCTATTTTATTTCACTTACACGCTTGCTGAAACGTATTCCTTTTCTGTCTTTAATGCCTGCCCCATTACATCTGCCCAATCCATATGTGTGTACCTACTCCATGCTTTCTAGATAGTGACGGAGGAGTAAAAGTAATAATGAAGGAGCGTATCGCAAAATCCAGTGACAGTGGAAGTCTCTTGCTTTGGGTACTACATTTCCAGAAACAAAATACTACATGCTTAGTCTCAACCCCAGGTTCAGATTTCTATTTTATTAGTGTACAACCGCATCTGTAGGTGCAGGCCGTTGGTGAAGTCTAGGCCTAGCAGGGCTATGGCCTCAGACCATGGAATGAAAATTTTTTTTTAATGTTTATTTATTTTTGACAGAGAGAGAGAGAGACAGAGCATGAGCAGGGGAGGGGCAGAGAGGGCGGGGGGGGGGGGTGAGACACAGAATCTGAAGCAGGTTTCAGGCTCTCGGCTGACAGCACAGAGCCCAACGCGGGCCTCGAACTCACAAACCGTGAGATCATGACCTGAGCTGACGTCTGACGTTCAACCAAGTGAGCCTCCAGGCTGTGGAATTTTAAAGGAGCCTACATCCATGCCCACACACGTAACAAAGTGGACCACGCGGTCCTGCTAGCTCAAGAGCAGCTGTTGTCTGGCAGCAAGAACAATTCTAGGGAGAAGGGGACGGAACCACAGTTTCTGAATCACTGCTCCTTTGAATTTGGGGCTGCATTGCTTGTTCCCACAACGCATCAGGATGGAGGGATCACTCCCATCCCTCTCTCCTTGCTCCCGTTGTCTCTCCAGGGCAAATGGTATTTCCTTCCTGTGCACAGCCACATACCTAGCTGGAAAGAGACCCCTCCTGAGGTGCCAACACCCCTAAGCCCTTAAGAGGCCCCAAATCTCCCACCAGCTCAAAGGCTCTCCAGGGTGATTCAGCAAGAGCTCCCTTGCAGATCCTCAAGGCAAAACAGTCAACAGGCAGCCGGGAGCAACGGGAAAGTGCTGGGACTTTGTGCGGAGTATGTTCTCCTCCCCAGCCTCTGCCCCCATTCGAAGTCACCCAAGAAATCCAGAATGGCAATCCCCCTGCCTTGACTCACCAGACATAGACCTGAGAGAATCCTACCACAAACTACACCTGATAACTTTCCAAAATTCTGATTGTACCCAACTCTGACAGTAGGAAGACTTTCTTCCCAGTTCAATTCAGATAACCCAAAGAATTAATGAATGGTCTTGCCTAATATCATCCAAAATTGCCCTCTAGAAAGAAAGAAATGTCTTCCAACAAAAGTATTTTTTTAAAGCAAAACTAGCTGCTACAAATTTGAGATTATAGATTTATGGGGGATGTGTTAAGCCATTAAAATCATAGATTATCCCCTAATTCGCATAATACTAACATATCTAAGATCATAAAATCAAGTTCATGATGATTCTTCTCAAATAGTATCAACAGTGGTGGTAATATCTGCATCGTGCCGAAGAGTTTTTAAAAGACTGTAAACTAAGTGCTCTATATGCTTTTATAGAGGAGCATAATAAATAAAAGAAGTTTACAAGAAACAAGGACAGATATTTGTACAATGTTTCAACAAAGTAGGCAATTTATCTTCTTCTGGTTCTGTTCTTTTACCATGCTTTTGTTCCTACAATCAATTCCCTTGATTTACAATTGTTTTAAGGATTATATACACAGGCTTGTCCTTAAAAAATATTTATTTTCTAGGCAAAAAAAAAAAAAAAAAATTCAAACAATTCTCAGGTAAGATGTACGTTTATGTAAAACCCATTCTAACTTTTCAAGGAAAACTAATGGCACCATTGCTATTGCTAATGTTATAACACACTGTTCAATTTTAATCCACCAGACTTAGGAGTCCAAAAATTAATATTTCTATTAGAGTATCTTTTCTCCCTCTTCTTCCTATAAATCCTTAACTCTAAAAGGCTCATTGTTCAGATAGGTTCTTCCTCAACTCATAATGAATACAATAAATTAAAAAAAAAAAAAAAAAGGCTTTTCAAAGTGCTGAAACTAACAAACTCTGAGCCATCTCTGAAAATTCACACACAGCCTGACCGGGCCACCTTCAAAACCACCAGCATGTGAGGTCAGCGAAGGCAAGAGCCATCTAGTTTGCATCAGCAGGAAACCACAGGAGGAATTCATACAGGTCTTGCCCTGTGTCCCCATTCACCTTGTTGGGAATCGTCACAAACAAGAAATGTCCACTTCGGTTAGAAACTCCCACGCCACCACGAAAAGAAACCTCTACCCTCTGGCTGTCTCTGTCCAAACCAGTCTGGACAGAGAATTACGCCCAGGCCCAAGCCCAGGGAACCTGAAATTCAGGACATCAAGGCGGAGTGGCAGGTGGGTTCGAGGGCTAGCGTGCCCAAGCCTAACAGTGTTTGCAAACTGCAAGTTGCCACCAGCATTTTTTTTTCACGCAAGAGAAACAAAAAGTATCGGAGTGCACCGCAGGTACAAGAATGGGTGCTGTTTCACAAAAACTTTCATTTAAATCTACAGACGTGTATGTGCCTGTGTGTGTACTTGATCACAGGATACACTGATTTCTTACTGTGGATTGCAGCCAGAGGAGTCTGAAAGCCTCCACCCTCAGGAGAACCACTGTGCGGGCACAACCAGCCCTATCCCAAACACAGCCTGAAGGAAGCCTTCCCAAAGACCAGGTTTCCAGAACCCTGTGTGGAGGGCAGGTGGAAAGGCAGCCAGCACAGCTCTGAAAACTAAGTACCTGTGTCCTTCTGATATGAACGAAACGATATCACCAGAGAGCGGTATGGGCAGCTGGAACATGCATCCTCCCTGCAAAAAAATCACGACATCAGGGCCATTTTCAAAGCTAACCTACCTTGCAGGTAAGAATGCGACGCTGTGTCGTTACAGAACTTATAAATTAGAAATCAGGACATCGTGTAGGTGTCTCTTGGTAGGACTGATGCTTAAAGATGAGACATCCTAGACAAATCAGGTAAAAATTCTCAACAGGACAGGACAAGCCACTCTGATGGTACATCAGCTACAGAGTATGTAAAAAGATGTTGTAATTTTACCCCATCTGTGAAAGTGCCTAATAGCCAACCCAGGAAAAATTTAATATTCTGATACTCTAATTTCAACACAACAGGATTATTTGAAAACTAGAAATGTCAAAGTCACTCATTCGTAGCCTGATTGGTACTGAAGCACAAAATGTGGCACATATTTGTACCAAAAAAACCCCCAAAATAAACCCCAAACAGAGATGCCAGGGCAAAAGTACAATAAAAATCTAAAATATTTATTATTCTTTCCACCTGCCAAAATGTTACTATTTAGCCCAAAGACATTTCCTCCTTTAGAACACTACTGTTTCACTAATTATGAAAATATTTATTTAACAAATACTTGTGGAGCACCACTTTAGGTGCTACGTACAGAGCAGTGAACAAACCAAAGTCCAATTTTAATAGTGTTTTCTTTCTGCGCAAATACATAGACCTCAGATAAGATAACGCTGAACACAGAAAATTGTATCCAGACTTCACTTTCACTTTCGACAGCAAAGTTTTTCCATAACATCAAATATTCTTTGAAAATACCATTTTTGGGAGCACCTGGATGGCTCAGTCAGTTCAGCGTCTGACTTCAGCTCAGGTCATGATCTCCCGGTTGGTGAGTTCGAGCCCCACATCGGGCTCTGTGCTGACAGCTCAGAGCCTGGAGCCTGCTTCGGATTCTTTGTCTCGCTCTCTCTCTGCCCCTCCCCTGCTCACCCTCTGTCTCTCTGTCTCTGTCTCTCTCTCAGAAGTAAACATTAAAAAAAGAAAGAAAGAAAGAAAATACCATTTTGGGGGCGCGTAGACGGCTCAGTCGGTTAAGCGTCCAACTCTTGATTTCGGCTCAGGTCATGATCTCACGGTTCATGAATTCGAGCCCTGCATCGGGCTCTGCGCTGACAGTGCAGAGCCTGCCTGGGATTCTGTCTCCCTTTCTCTCTACCTCTCCCTCTCTCCTGTGCTCTCTCTCTCTCTCTCAAAATACATAAATACATAAAAAAAAAACACACACACATTTTCAATGGCTACATAATATTCCATTCTACATGGTGTCATAATTTACCAAAAGACATTTCTAAATGCTTACCACAAGACAAAAATACAAACAAGAGACACAGTCAAATATAGCATGTAAAACCTAGATTTAGGACCTTAGGTAGGGGAGACCAATACAATCTTACCAACTCACAGACCCCGGGCAGCGGACGTCAACACGGCGACACCTTCCTCACCTTGCACCACATGAAGGTCTAATTTGTGAATCTCCCTTTATAAGCCTCACTCCCTCTTTGATCCAAGAGAACATTGTCTGCACAGAACAATACGTTTTCATTTCAATTTCCCTTCTTTTCAGGAAAGGAAATGTTTGCACTTCAAAGGGTTTCTTTGAAGAGCAGCCCTCCGGGTCCTGGCCCATCCAGGTTAGGAGTTCCGTGGCCTCAGCGGGGCGTCCACCATCTGGGCGTCTGCCCACCGTGTCACTCTCAAGGCCAGCTCCTTCAAGGAGAGGGTCTGGTGCAGGAGAAGAAAAAATAAACACATGGAAAAACACTTGAGGCTTTTGATCACGCCCTTCAGAAGCCCTTTTTCACACATAATGTAGGACTACAGCTCAGGGAAACTGAGGTCCAAAGGATGGGAAGCCGTGGACGTCGCAGCTTCTTGGAACAAAACCACTCAGCAAAGTCCCCTTCGGGGCCAGGAAAAAGTGAGCCCCTTTCAGTTACTGCTGGTAATGACTAAGGGCGTGGCCTGGATAAATGAAATGCGGGAGCAAGATCCACCCTTCACATGGAAGTTTTGGAACTTTCCCCTAGAAACTTGAGGGCAGCACAGTTACTAACAAAGAGCAAAATTCACAATGTGGAATTTCACCTCTGGGAGCCTAGGTGGCTCAGTGGGTTGAGTGTCCAACTCTTGATTTTGGCTCAGGTCATGATGCCAGGGTCGTGAGATCAAGCCCTGCATCAGGCTCCACACTGAGCACAGAGCCTGCTTAAGATTCTCTCTCCCCCGCCTCTGCCCTCTCCCCTGTCCGTGCACTCTCTCTAAAATAAATTAAAAAATAAAAAAGAAGAAGAATTTGGCCCGATTTCTCCACTGGCCCACTTGTGGGGGCCCAAGAGGTTCAACAACAGGCAAGCCTAACAACCATGTTAAATAACCACAAATTATCTGCCAAGCGGCCAGTGCCATTTCTTGGATCGAGGCCCCGTGCCCAACCTCCCCTTCTGCCAAGTCTAGGAAGTCAGGGGTACATAGCGGACAAGAGAGGACCTGCAACATTTCTTTTCAAGTCTTGAACAAGTTCTGGGTACTAAGGATCTCCACTCTCGCCTGCCCCGAGGTGGTTCAGTTCAGCTGCTCAGGGGGGCGACCGCCCAAGAAGTGGGCAGGAGCAGGAAAGATTCCACTCTGCCCAGCTCCAGACAGGGAGCCCGCTCCTCCTCACAGCCCAAGGATGCCATGGGCTCCTGCCCTGGGTGTTTGGGGTGCAGGTCTGGGTGACCAGGTCACCCTGAGTGGAAGTCTTCCACTCACCTTTCTGCAAGCCCCTTACCTAGCCTGGCGCTAAGCTCCTGCACTGGAATAACAAATGGTTTTTGTTTTCCCGTTCTCTTCTATTTTGCTGGTTTCCAAATTTTTCACAATGAGCATTCTAACACTCAGAAACAATTTTTCTTAAAGACCCTTATGAGATTGGAGTGCCTGTGTGGCTCAGTCGACTAAGGGTCAGACTTTGGCTCAGGTCATGATCTCATGGCCGGTGAGTTCGAGCCCCGCATCAGGCTCTCTGCTGTCAGCAAGAGCCCGCTTAGGATCCCCTGTCCCCCCCCCCCACCCCAGGCCTGTCCTGTGTGCACTCTCTCTCTCTCAAAAATAAACATTTTTTTTTTTTAATTTTTTTTTTTTAACGTTTTATTTTTGGGACAGAGAGAGACAGAGCATGAACGGGGGAGGGGCAGAGAGAGAGAGAGACACAGAATCGGAAGCAGGCTCCAGGCTCTGAGCCATCAGGCCAGAGCCCGACGCGGGGCTCGAACTCACGGACCGCGAGATCGTGACCTGAGCTGAAGTCGGACGCTCAACCGACTGAGCCACCCAGGCGCCCCAGAAATAAACATTTTCTAAAAAGAGGCTTATGAGAAATTTAGACCACAGTTCCTCTGAAAGATCCCCTCCCATACACACTAAAGTCATATATATTTTTATGCATCTACACATTAATTCTATGTAGAGAGAGATGGCTATAAAGGACGTTATCTGGACAAGTGGAAGTTGAATACGGACCGTGGACTAGATAGCAACGTAAATCAAATGTGTATCAATGTTCAGTTTCCTGATTCAGATAACACACCGTGGTCATGCAAGAAAACATCCTTATTCTTAGGAAATACACACTGAAGGATGTAGGGGTAGGGTAAATAAAAGGCATGATGTCTTCAGCTTACTCTCAAATCACTCAGGGAAAAAAAAACGCATATAGGTGTGTGCAGACAGATCAATGGAGATAAAGCCATAGATACCTACATAGAAGAATAGAAGGAAAAAGTTAAAGAATGGGTTAATTTAAGAAAGGGGTACACAGGGCTTCCTTGTACTACTGCAACTTTTAAGTTTGAAACGTTATACAAACAAGGTGGGGAGGGCACAGGAGAAATGGAGAAAGGCAGGAGGGGGTTGGAACACTTCCCTCCCTCCACCTGCCAGCTTCATGGCCCTGGCTGCTACCCTGCCTGGGACAGCCAGCCTCAGCACACTGATCAACAGAGTCAAGACCTGGGTCTCCAGAGGGCGGCCGACTCCGTCCCACACGCCGTCCCTGGTTCCCACAGAGGGCTCTCCTCCCTGCAGAGGGCTCTCCTCGAGCCAAGACGGCTGGACGTGCAGGAGTAAAACAGGGCTCTCCCGTGGCCTGGGCCGCAAGTCCCATATCCATTCTGCTCCAGTGACGAGGATGCCAAACTGCGACCCAGGGAGACTGCGGCCCTCCTGACGTCCGACACCCACGCCGGCTCCCCGTCTGGACACCTCCCTGCACAGCTGTCCGGGGCACCAGAGCTCCAGCCGTGCCACGAACACAGGGCTCCGCTCTGGGCACAGAGGGGGGGAAGCGCTGTGTTCCAGGCCAGCGGGAGTGGAGGAAAAGCAGGGCACCGTCCAGTGGCACGGCGGGCTCCGCAGCTCCGGGACTCGCTCAGAAACAAGGGGGGCGTGGGGCTGAGCGGCCGCGGGTGCACGGGCTGAAACCTCAGGCCTGGCACTGCCTGCTGCGTGTGCGTGCCAGAACGCGGTCCCAGGAGAGGCCGGGGCCCGTACAGGCTGCCGCAAACAGCCCTAAGGCACACTGACGGTCGGGACTCTGAGCCGGGCCCCTAGGGGTCCAATCCTCGCTCTGCCACCGACTGCCCGAGCGCGTGCCTGTGGGCAACTTGCACCACTTCTCAGGGCTTCCGTTTCCCATCTCTCAAAATAGTGGCATCAACCTCACTGGGCGGCTATGAGGATTCCGTGAAGACACAGAATGCCAAGTACACAGTGAGTACTCACCACGCGCTTGTGATTCTTCATCTTACCCTGCCCTGGGCCTCTCCCTTCCTTCCTATTTGATGTAACAGACTCTGGCTAATGGTACTTGGTAGACAGATAAGAAGACACAGAAGAAAAGAACATTTCCAAGCTGACCTTAAGATGGGAAGACAACAGTTACAACACCGCGATGAAGCAACAGTAAGAGCGGGTAAGAGCGGGTTTGCGCCCTTCCCTCCCACTGCTGCCCCCCGCCCCGAAGCGTCCACCACCTCCACCCCAAGGCACTTAGGGGATCCCACGTTGCCACCTCAAGGAAGAGAGGAAATAAGGTGGAAAACAGAGATGGCTCTAACTGTGTGGCTACGGTTTTCAAACTCAAAGCCGTCAGGGTAATTTGGACAAAGTATGTGGGGGATCAGGATGACTGACGAGGGCAGATCACCCCAGCACGCACGCGCACACACCCCCACCCTGTTACTCACATACGCGTGCACACACGGACACACACCAGCAAGCACCGAGAATGAGGCTGTGAGCTCCGCTTTCCAGAGGGACAAGGAGTGGCTAAACCCAAAGTGCGTGGATCTGACATCTAAAGGAACCTGACCTCCAACACACCCAGAGCAGTCCCTGATCCCCAGAGGGCTTATGGTTGCAAGGTCACCGAGGCAGTCAGAGCCAACACAGCCCCAGAGACCGTGGTTCCTCCCCGCCATATCTCCCTTCCCCATTGTAGCAAAAAGGCCACAGAATGACCTCAACTGTAAAAGGACAGTGGTAGAGACCGCCCTCCAGGTCTAAAGGGGACAATGATACAGGAACTAAGGTCATATCCACAGATCCTAGACCTGGGTCAGCAGATGCCTCAAAAGCTCAATGTCCCCCCAAAACCTTGGCACTATGTCCGAGCCCCGCAATACAGACACAATTGCAAGGGAAAGGGACTGTGTTTTAACCCCCTGGCAAAATGGGAGACTGAAACAAACTTGTCCTAGGAATTACTTTTCTCCACACCTAAATCAAAGAACTGAGCTTTCTTTCCAGTATAATAGTTACCATTTATTTGAAGCACTTGGTATGTACCAGAAGCCGTGTCAAGTACATAACATAGATTAGCTCATTTAAATCCTCTCAATCCTACAAGGTTGGCACTAAGAGCCGATTATTATGCCAACAATATGGAAAAGACTTCAAGTATGAAAAATACGATAGGAAAGGCACTTATCCTGTAAGCAGACCGCACTCCAGGACCCAGAACTTTCTGCATGACAAGATCCATGGCATCTCCTTTGACCCCGCAGTGCATGGCCCCGTGGGGAACTCAGGGTGGCCACGCAGAGCAGAGGCTACCCCCCTGCAGCCAGAGTCTCTAGACCACCTGCTAAGTGGTCTCTACAATGGAGAACTCGCTACGCATGGAGAACACAGCATGCAGGTCCCATTCCTAAACAAACGGGAAAATATTTAGTTGTTCTCACAGTCAAGAACGTTATCTGAACAAATATTCTGGAGAAAGCACTATAGCAGAAATATGGAATGTTAAGGGAACACAACCGCCCATGCCCTCTGCGCCTCCAGAAAAAGGGAGAAAAGGCTGACAATCCACTCAGGAAAAAGGGAGAGAGGATACAGAACTACACACGGCCCAACTAAGGGACGCTCTTCTACCTCCAGAAACGTCCACCTGGCAGCAGCCTTTGAAGGCTTCCCTGAGCTTGACTTCTGGTTCCCATAATCAGAATAACAGACTGGTAATAGAAAGAACTTACTCCACGGAAGAAATCTAAATGTATTGATTTGGGACCTTGACTCTTCTAAAGTACACTATGGAAGTCATAGTTTGTGAGCTTCTTTGCTGTGAGGCCGAGGGAAGGCTTCCCCAGTCTGTGGATGGAGCAGGTCTACTGAGTTGGGAGAGTCTAAATGCTCTGGGAGCTGCACGCAGAGTAGCAAAGCGAGTACTCCAGAAGCCTAGGGTTGGTACTACTCGTCCTGGGCTCCCCAAAGCAACCTCCTTCAGGGCACATCATCTCAGGCTCCACTGAAGCTGTAAAGGCCTCTAACCACACACGGCTCTAACTTGTTTACAGTTTGTTCACCAAATGTACGATCTGGTAGTCCGAACAGTTACTGACAATCAACAGAGGGGGAAAGCCAAAGAACAGACACTGGGTGTGGCAGGATGGGTCAACTCTATGCCAGAATCAATCCTAATGTCCAGAAAGGTCTTTCCTACAGCCTATGCTTCTGGGAGGAATGAATCCAGACCAATGGGTAACGTAAAGGGCTTCACTCACAGCGCTGCCAATGCGTATCTGAAGGAATGCCTTTAGAATGGAATGAACACATTTAGCAGTCCACCAAATCGTTTTACCAATCTGTTGCCCATTCTTCTGACCCACAGGTGGCAAATGCACTAAACCTCCCGTGATAAATCAGGGCGCAGTTTGAACAACTGCAGGGGTGCTTATATTCAAAGCTTCTTTGGAGTCAGCATTGGGGATGGGGGGGGGAGGGTGGATTATGGAGAAAGAGAAAAGAAAAGCCCCTAAAGTTTGACCTAAATCGTTGTGCTGGATAGAACCTTGGCCGGGGATCCGATGCCAGCGACCCAAGGCACAAGAAACCCCCGGAAGGCAGGTGCCCTGAAGACCCAAGAATGAAAAAGGAGGCACACCCCACGTGGCAGAGGTCCCCATCCCGGCAGTGGGACGAACCCACGGCCAAGGAGTCCACTGGAGGGTGGTAGGGAAGCACAGGGAGTCTGCAAGCACAAAGAGATCCCCCAGTTAGGTGTGAGCCAGCAAGAAAGCTAGGTGAAAAGGAAGATGGTCAGCAACCTGGGAGAGGTGGCTGTGACACAGTCATGCATTTGTGAGAAGGGGCCCCAAGAGGACAGATCTAGTTCAGCTCTGCCCCTTGAGGATGGAAACACCTAAAAACAGTCAGTTGTGACTTAAGGGAAAAAAAAAAAAAAAAAAAAAGGTCCTTCCCAACATGCTCTTTCCTCTACCTTCCCCATCCCGTTAATACGGCAGTTCTACTCCTTGGAACTGTATTTAACTTCTTTCACGCCACACATGGAATCCACTGGCCAAGCCTGTTGAGTCTCCCTTTAAAATCTACAGATGGAACAAGGAGCTAAGTCTAGAGCTGGGGCAGAACTCAACCACCTCCGGTTTCTACCACCTCCACCCCGGTCCAAGTCGCCACCACCTCTCAAGGAAACGACACATGGCCACTCTCTCTTCTGCACAAATAACCTGGAGCTGGATTTTATTCCAGACTTAAGTTACACAAGTCTCTGAACTGGTCTCCAGGCTTCTATGCCTGCCTACTTCCCCCCCACCTCTGTCTCTTCTTCACAAACACTTCAAGTAATCCTCTGATGGTTCTCCGCTTCATCTAAAGTAAAAGCAGAGTGCTCACGGTCCATGAGATCTGCCCTCAACTGGAACAAGGCAGTGGTAGAGACAGCCCCCAGGCCCAAAGAAGCCAATGACACAGAAAAACACGAGGGTCCCGTCCACAGGTCCTGCTTGGAGTGAGGACCAAGAACCAGGTGGAATGATGAATAACTACGTGATGCCTACGGGTTAGAGGAAAATGTTTCTCTCTATAACAAGGACGGACTTATTCCTATTTCAAATTCCTCCCTAGGATTAATAAACCAGTACCTCCAAATACATAGTAATGGAAAGGGATGAATCCAGTTAGACACAATGCTGGCCTCTCCAACATAGTTACATTATTTTTACTTGCCTTAGGCAAAAAGAAACTCCAGACTAGAACAATCAATAAACATGTATTTTTACCGAATATAATTAATATGCGTCTTAGAATTCAAGCTCCCCAAGGTCAGCAATCTTGTCTTCCAAGCCTTTTCCGCTACAGCAAATAGTTATACACATAAGAGCACTCAGGTGGCTCAAAACCAGATTCAAACAACCGTGTACATTTCTGATCTCTATGAAGTTTTGTCCTGTTAGTCAGAACCCCCTCAACACTCTTTAGATTTCTTTATAATGACCAAATCTGATCTTAATATGCTAAACCTTTAGAAACTATTTTAAGCCATTGTTGACTTTGTTCCCTAACTTCTATTCTGATTGTGTGTGACTTAAATGAGACCTTTTGTTTTAATGACAGAGGGTGTGTTCATATAAAAATAACGATAATTTCCACTGAGACCAACTAAAAATATCAGGGGAATAAATGTATCATGGTTTCCTATTATCTGAACCAAACATAAAGGACAAGAAATGTTACGATAACTCCCTAATAAATTATAATTCCAATTAAAGACAACGAGGAAATTCAACCACAGGCCAAACGTACACAGTTCTGCCCGGTCAAATTTTAAAGAGCACATTTTTAGGGAAATACACCAGGGACTGAAATCCCAACCCTCTCCTCCTGTACCTAAACCTGCAATAAAACACAACCGTAGGTTAATTCTACAGGAGAGCCTGACCCTGTGTATTGGGAGGTGTAGTTTTCTTGCTGAAGGCACATGTCTGTATCCTAATCTTAACAAGTCAAACAGCACTCCTATCTCCCACACTCGCTGAAAAGAGGAAGGAGCTAAAATAAAATAGCACGCTGCTGTAGTACTACAGCCTCACGGCTGCTCTGTGTACACACGGGTTTAGAACGCCTGCCTGACCTGCTCAGTCTGGGACGTTTCCTACTACGCAGAAAGGAACACACTGCGAATAGGTTGTCTTTATTAAGCCGGAAGAACTTCCTCTCGCTCCAGACCATCTGGAAGGCTTGAAGAACTCAGCCTTCGCAGGTCAAATCTAGTCACGAGGAAGCCCACCCAGGGGGGGCGGAACTTGCCCGAAATAACCCTGGAGACTCAGACAAGAGGTGTCGACGGGCCGGGGAGTGACACGAGGTCTAGGGAAGAGAGGTGGGCGCCGCAGGCAGGGTGCGGGGGTGAACCGCTATCCCCAGGCGGGCCACCTGCCGCGGGACCACCCCCCCCCCCCCCCCCCGCGGCCGCAGGGCGGGCTCCCACCGCTGCGATGACACATCGCGGACCTCGTGGCGGGGCGGGGTGCTCCGCTCCGCGCCATGTAAGGGCAGGCCTCCGGATGCCTCCCGGGCCGGCCCGCGTGCCCGCTCCGGCTCTCGCCCCCTGCCCACCGCGACCACCCCGAGCGTCCCGGCGCGGGGTCGCTGGCCGGCGCGCGCGCGCGGCCGGCATCACGGCGGCGCCGGGTCGTCCACGCTTACTCACTCGGTGTTGCATCATGCACCACACCGCGCCTTCAGGGAACCAAAATGGACTCCGGTGGCGGAGACAGCCGCATGGGCACCGGCCCCGCGCGCACAGCCCCGCGCCCGCCCTGCCCTCGCCCACCCCGGAGGATGCCGGCGCCCCGGGCGCCCGCCCCTCCCCGCGCCGCCCTCCCGCGGCCCCACGCGGCGCCGGGGGCCCCTCCAAGGTGACCCGGACCCGGGCAGCCGCCCTGGCGCCGGCGGGGGCCGGGCACTCACCGCGGCGGCGGCGGGCGGGCGGACTGCCGGTGGCAGGATGCGGACCGGTCCTCCGAGGGACTCAGGCACGCGCGGCCGGACGACGGCGGCTCGGACGGAGGCGCGGCGCGCGGGGAGCGGGAGCTGCGGGGAGCGGATGCCGGCTGGCCTCGCGCCCCGCGCCGCAGATGACCGGAGGCTCACACCTGCCCGCGCTGACTGAATGGAGCGTGGAGGGCGGGCGGGCTCCGGCGCCGGGTTTCATCAGCCGTGCGCCCGGCCCCCCGCCCCTAGCGCCCGCCCCCGGGCCCTGGCAGCCTCGGGCCCGCTCGCGCGCGTCACCGCCGGGCACCAATGGGAGTGCGGCGCGGTGGCGGCGGCGGGCCCGGGGCGGCGGCCGGGGCGGGGCGGGGGGCGGGGCGGGGCGTCTTCGCGCCCTGCGCCCGGACCTGGGGTTCCCCCGGCGGGCGGGCCGGCCGGGCGGTGCCTCCCGGAGCTTTCGCGGCTGCCCCGCCCTCTTGTTGCCATAGCCCAGCCAATCGGAGCCCGCGGCGCGACCGCATCCTCCCGTCCTCTGACAGCCCGTCCGCGCGGGCCAGGGCCGGTGCCGCGGGCTCTGCAGTGCCACCCCGAGCGGAGCTGACACCGAGCTCGAGTCCAGTGTTCCTTTTCCAGAAATGAAACGTGTGAGAGGCGCTTCAAGGTTTCGTTTTGTTTTGTTCTTAATAAATCTTCATTTCTTTGTCATTGGATTGTTTTATCATTTGCTATTCCTGTGTTTTTAATGAGTAACTTATCCTCACCCTTTGCCAGGAAGCCTGAATCTGCCTGGGTCCCTTAGCAGTAGGACAAGCACACCTGACCGGGTGGCTTGATCCCAGCGGCTTACTTCCAGAGTTACTCTTCCGGAGATGGCAAAAACTTTAGAACCGAACCCCACAGTGCTCACCTAACAAGCTCCCTGTTTACTGTCTCTCTTTGCTGCAAAAACCCACGCAAGAATCACAGCCTATAAAGATCCAGTAATCTGTGACACGGGAGGCATGAACGGGTCAGAGAATCCCGCCAGCCTCCTAACTTTGTAAGAAAACAGAAAAACGATAGCACAGTGTTCATGACCTTGGAATCCTTTCCACACCTTCTAAACACACCCCCTTAAGAAAGGTTTTAATGAACACACAGAAATGGGCTAATACTGGTAATGCACTGTGAACAGTGTTTGGTGTCCTAATAAGCAACTAGGTGTGTGTTGTTTCAAAACGAATTTCAGTTTCAGCTGTATGGTGCTGAAACCATCTGCTGGCGTTGCATTATGGAGGTCTCCCAGGCTGGAGCTCTTCCTGAATCCCACACAGCTTCCTTCACTTGCTCATAATGCCATCAAAGGATGTCCCCTTCCCACAGAAGGAAGCCTGGTGTGATTCAGGGACCATCCTCTTTGCCTTTGTACCAGATCTGGATTTGAATCTGAATTCTACCATTTGCTGTGTGGTCTTCTTTGAGCTATTCCACCTCTGTTTGGAGCATCTAAACCTTATGTTCTTTTTTTTTTTTAAACCCTATATTCTTATCAGAAGTCTATCCCTTAGTGTTTGAAATATGACTGTGGGATTTTTTTTTTTTAAGACTCTTGGCAGTAAAATAGAATTTAGAAGGCTGTAGAGGTGCCCTGCTTGGACAACACAGAGAGGGTACATACAGTTAAGATGTGTACATTCTAAAAGCAAGTATTTCAGGCCCTGATGGGGGAGAACTTATCCAAGGGGATTTTTAGCACTGTGCTCAGTTTAGCAATCCAACCCAGCAGGCTTTGTCATCAGGAGGACAATAGGAGACCCTCAATGACAAGGCCCATAAGCAAGCAACTTCCTGGCAAAAAGGATTCAGTGTGAACCAGGGAAAGAACAAATATGCTCAAGGTCTCAGCAAAAAGGGGGAAAGCTTTAAAAAAAAACAAACTGGCTGAATGTTTTCAGTAAAGCTAAATTTCAGGCAGGTTAGGATTCACACAGCAGGCCCAGAGGGACCAATGAGTGACAGGCAACCTTGATTAGAATCAAGGAGCAAATAAGCCATGATTTCAGAGACCATTAAGGAAAGGAGATGCTGGAATTTAGGCCCTGCAAAGCATCTTAGAAAGTTAAGCTTGACAGACCAGGTCCCAGCCTAGCACCATCAGGCAGCAGGGAGACATAGAAAGTGCGGAGAATCAGAGTCAGACGGATGGGGTTTTCACGTCTACCTCTGCTTCCTGCTAGCTGCTGGCCGGGGGAAATTGTCCTCTCTCGGCCTCAGTTTCCCCAACTTCAAAGTAAGGATTTTACTACCTGCTGGATACGCGCAACTTCGTGGTGAGAATGAAAAATATGTATTCAGGAAAGCTGGGGGGGGGGGGGAAGAAAAATACGTATAAAGGTAGAACGGAAAAGAGATCCCAGAAATAGATCCACAGAACAGTCAACTGATCTTTGACAAAGAGGCAAACGCAATCCAATGGAGAGAGGATAGTCTCTCCAACGAATGGTACTGAACAACTGGACAGCCGCATGCAAAAAACAACAACAACAACAACAATCTAGACACAGACCTTACACCTTTCACAAAAGTTAACTCAGGATAAATCATAGACCTAAGTGTAAAATGCAAAACGGTAAAACTGCTAGAACATAACAGAGGAGACAATCTAAGTGATCTTTAGGTTCAGTGATGACTTTTTAGGTACAATGCCAAAAAGCGTAATTCACAAAAGAAAAAATTGGTAAGTTGGACTTCGTTAAAATTAAAACCCTCTGCTCTGTAAAAGCCACTGTTAAGAGAATGAAGAGACAAGCCATGGACTGGGAGAAAATCTTCACAAAACACATACCTGATAAAGTACTGGCCTTAAGAACTCTTAAACTCTTAAATGAACTCTTAAAACTCTTAAAACTCAACAATGAGAAAACAACCCAATTTTAAAAATGGGCAAAAGATCTGAACAGACACCTCACTGAAGAAGATATACAGATGGCAAATAAGCATATGAAAAGATACTTAACATTATACGTTGTTAGGGAACTGCAAATTAAAACAACAATGAGATACCACTGCACAGTCATTGACTAGCAAAAACCCCAAATGCCAAACCACCAAATGCTGGCAAGGGACAACTGGAATAGCTACTTTGGAAGACACTTTGGCAATTTCTCACAAAACTACACATAGCTTTGTCACACAGGCCAGTAATTGCATTCCTTGGTATTTACCCAAGTGAGTTGTGTCTACACAAAAACCTACACATGAATGTTTATAGCAGCTTTATTCGTAATTGCTACAACTTGGAAGCACCCAAGATCCCCTTCAATAAGTGACTGGCTAAATAAACTGTGGTACATCCAGTCAATGGAATACTACTTCTTGACAAAAAGAAATGAGCTAGCAAGGCATAAAAGGACAAGGAGGAACATTAAAGGTATATTGCTAAGTAAAAGAAGCCAGTTTGAAAAGCAACATGCTGTATGATTCCAACTTCTGGAAAAAGCAAAATTATGGTGACAATAATAAGATCATTAGTTGCCAAGGGCTTGTGGGGGGAAGAGGGGAGAGGGGTGAATAGGTGAAGCACAGGGTATTTTAGGGCAGTGAAACTACTTTAAAGGCTACTGTAGTTGTGGATACATGTTATTATACATTTGTAAAAATCCCTAGAATGTACAACACAAAGGGTAAACCTTAATATAAACTATGAAATTTAGCTAATAATAAGAGTTCAAATATTGGCCCATCAACTATAGCAAAAGTCCCACACTAATTCAAGATGTTAATAATAAAAAACTGAATGGGGGGTAAGGGAGTATATGGGAATTCTCCATATATTCCCCTCAGATTTTTGTAAACCTAAAACTGTAGTATATATAGAAATACTGTACATAGTGTGTGTATATAAAAGGAAATTTATATAAACACCATGTATTATATGCAGTATGATACTATGTAGTATAGTTACATATATTATTTATTATACATATAATTAGACTCTACCATTGACCCTTGAACAAAATAGGGGTTGGGGCACCAAACTCCCTCCTCCCCCACCCACTGTACCCCCACACAGTCTAAGATATGTGTATAACTTTTGCCTCCCCCAAAAACTTAACTACTTATAGCCTACTATTGACTAGAAGCCTTACCCATAGCATCAACAGTCAATTAACATATATTTTGTATGCCCTGTTTTCTCTAGCTTACAATAAAGTAAGCTAGAGATCTGACTATTGGCTAGCTGACACTTAAAATAAAGTAAGCTAGATAGAAATGTTATGAAGAAAATCATAAGGAAGAGGAAATACATGTTATGGGCACTGTAAAATATCCATTATGTGTCGATCTGCACTATTCAAACCTGCGTTGTTGAAGGATCAACTGTATCTTATGTACATTTATATAAAATATAATTAAGGATAGATAGATAGATAGATAGATAGATAGATAGATAGATAGACAGACTATATGTAAAGCACCTGGTATAGGTCTACACATAGAAAGTATTCAGTTAATAATTATTATTAAGCAGATCAAGGAAACAGAGCCCGTTCGTTTTCTAGTGTTTCAAGACTGTGTAATGGACAGGTTAAGCACGCGGGCTCGGCAGTCAGAGAACATGGCTTCGAATCCTGGCTGTGCAACTGCTAAGTTACATATACTTAGGCAAATTAGTTCCTTGTCTCCCAGTTCCGCCTTCCTCATTTCTAAAATAAGGATTATGGTTCTGGTAATGAATAAACGATGATATGCACGCAAAGCATTTAGCAGCACAGCCGGCCCATAACGAATGCCCAGAGAACATCGCGATTCACTTCAACACCTAGACTGATTTGTGGGGTCGGGCAAAATACTAAATTGGAGCGTTTCATCTTCTATAATAAAGGACTATTCTTACAACCAGACACTTTGCAGGAAAAGGCTGTCAGCTGGCCCTTCAAGAACTGAGGGGCAAACTGTCACCGCCCTGGTTCCCTGGGGGCCCGGGTGGGGAGGGAAAGGACACAGTTATTACTTCAGAGGACCTCTACTGTTGCCTGGCCAGCTCCTTTCTGGACTTCTGGAACCAGCATTATCTCCTTTTCTGGGAGATTCTGCTCTTGTCCCTCCTAACCTCCCCTGCTATTGTGTCTTCAACGGGCACTACCATCTCACGGGGTTCACCTCTGTCAGCACAGAAATGTTGTTGGGGTGGGGAGGCCCCTGATCCCAGCCGATCAATTCCTCCCTGGCTTCAGTGAGGACTCGTAGCGTGGGGGACAGATGACATGAATTGAGATCACCTTAGAAGCCGTCCCAAGCCCTTGAGGAATTAGAAGAAAGAGAAGTCTCTTTCCTCCTTGTCAGCAGAGCTAGACAGGGGTCAGCCAGGTGGCACCAGCAGCCACAGCAGCTGTGTGGAATTAGCCGGTCTGAGATGATGAAGTGGACACAAAGAAGTCTAAGGTGAGGGACGAAGTGAGTGCTAACAGTCCCCGTCCCGGTGCTCACTGGGGCTGCCCACCTGGGTAGAGATGCTCCTTTTTGCCAAAGCCATTTGTGTTGGGTCTCTGTCACTTATACGCAAAAGATTCCCAATTAATACAGCTTTCCTATCCTCGGGGCTGTCTACCCTGGGCCACATGGGAAGAATTTAGAGACACCTTGGCAAAATATTGCCCCTCCAGAAAAGACAGAGACATGCCTGACGCCCGTTAGCATGGAAAAGTCAGGCCTTTGGGCTTAGAGGATCTGACTGCTGGTTAGCTGACAGAGAATGAAATCAGAACTCTGCCAAATTTCCAGGAGACCTTTGAAACCAGCTATATGCACCACTGTGTTATGGCAGAAAGTGCTTCTGTTCCACCACAAACACAGTGTGCCTACCCTCAAGCAGATGCGTTGTCTTTCACACAATGTACATCTTTGTAAGAATATGCAGCTGTAAGAAAATGGTGAGAGATGCCACACAGGTTTATGCCCATGTATATTTATCATGGGGTTATTGGCAACAGCAAAAGAAGAAAGTGCACAGAGGTCCAAATACAAATAATTGGTTAAATACACCCTGTTCCATTCATAAAATGAAACAGACTATTAAGCTGCCATTAAGTATCATGTTTTCAAATGGTAGTTAATGGTGCGGGAAGTACTCAGATTAGGAGAATGGGATAGAATGTTTTTGTCTGAAAAACTGTATATACACACACATACACCTATATTCACATATGTAAACCTGTTATACATACATATCATAGATAATCAAGATGGAAACATAAAAATGTGGTCCCTAAGAGTTTTAATTGTTTTGTATACTTACTTCCCTCAATATTCCACATCGAAAATTTATAAGAAACTCAATAGCTGTTATTAAAAATCAGAACTGTCGCCCAGACATAAGATAAGATTCTGCCCCCAGTCCCATTTTTCACCCCCAAATCTAGATAGTCAAAGAACACGCATGCTTTCATTCTCAGCTCTCACTCATCTTTGTGGTTTGTCTAGAAACCAGCGCGGGCCTGCCATTCAGCTATTGACACGCGTTGCAGGCATTTAGTGCTGGGGAACCAGGGAACCAGAGCAGGAGCTCTGAGACGTTGATGATGCCTTGTCTTCTCCTTACATATTAAAATAAAAATATTGAAATAAATTTGAGGAAGTCTAACCATTTCCATCTTTCCCCCTACTGCTGTGATTCCCTTCAATTTTTTTTTTTTCCTTAACATCACATTTTTTTTCAAATGAAAACCTTTTGGAGCCCCTGTTTAACTAGAGCCCTAGGCTTGGGCTCGCTTTGCCAGGCCAGCCCTCCAGTACTGACGTAAGCTCTAATCTGAGCCCTGGCGAGGTCACCACTGAGAGAGGAATCTTCCTCACTCACCTTCCCAGTTTAAATTTGTTTCAAATGTGGAGGCCAATGGTACATATTTCCTATCGGGTTTCCAAAGTGTTTGGAAGTTTTTTTGTGCTCCGTGAAAGAGTTTTTAACTAATCTTCCATACTTTTGCTGTGTCCTTTAACATACAAATGCTATATCCTTTGACATCTAAACTTGGGAAACACATGAGGACATTCTGCATTATACAGTGTTATGGACAAATTGGGCCCCCCTAAAATTCTTGAGTTGAAGCCCTAAACTACAAATCCTCAAAATTTGGATTGTGGCCCGTATTTGGAGATGGGCCTTTAAGGAGGCGATTAAATTAAATGAGGTCCTAATTCCAATATGACTGGTATATTTATAAGAAAAGGAGATTAGAGAATACGGAGAGACACCAGAGAAGTGTGAGCCCAGAGGAGGGGCCATTTAAGGACACAGTGAGAAGACGGCCATCTACAAGCTTCAAAAGAAACTAAACTTGGACCCAAGTCACATGTCGGCCAAAGATGGCTGCACTCAGGCTAGTCAAGCAAAGGTTGGAGTGAGCCCCAGCGTGGCCGAGGAAGCCCAATGGAGGCACCAGCTGTTGTGAGGAGAATATAAGGCCCCAGGTGGAAAATCATGAACCAGATGATACTGTCAAGGAAAACTTAACTTTCTATATCATAACCAGAAAAATTAACCAACTCCCAGAAGCAGAAAGGAATCTACTTGAACATGGAAGATCGTATATTGGACACAATGCTGCTTCCTGTGGTCAAATAGCAAATAGTTTTTTGACACCTCTTAAGTGTGACACAGGCTCCTGTAGCTGCTGGCTTACCCGTGGCAGCGATCCCCTTTTTGACTGCGCACACAGCTGATGAAGGCTTTGTAAGTCTACCTTTGAATACAGGGGACTTGAGCTGTCAAGCTGGTACCACAACACAGGGTGATTGGTTGGTCTTGTTTTTGGCGGTCTGTACTCTATTTTCTTGGCTATACCTGTGAATGGAGGCCTAGCGGCCAGGTAGGAATCAGCCCTGACACCAGAGACAGGAAACAACTTACTAGATTAGAATTTCTAAGCCTGGCTTTAGAAAGGTGTTATTTCCCGTTTTGCTCCAGACTTCGTTTGCAGCAGACCCTGGGTCTAGACGATACAAGCGAAGTATAAAGCCTCTTCAGTTACCTGGCCCTGGCTTAGAGATTCAGTGACTGTTAAATAAATGTGTACATGAAAATAAAATTGTAATGTATGGGGAAAAAAAAAAAGAACAGGGGCACCTGGGTGGCTCAGACCGTTGAGTGTCCGACTGCAGCTCAGGTCATGATCTCGCAGTCTGTGAGTTCGAGCCCCACGTCGGGCTCGGAGCCTAGAACCTGCTTCGGATTCTGTGTGTGTGTCTCTCTCTCTTCCCCTCCCCCACTCATTCTCTCTCTCTCTCTCTCTCTTTATCAAATAAATAAAATGTTAAAAGAAAGAAAGAAAGAAAGAAAGAAAGAAAGAAAGAAAGAAAGAAAGAAAGAAGGAAAAAAGACTAAACCCTCTGGACTCTCAGGCTCCAGAACCGTGAGAGAAAAAATCTCTGCTGTTTAAGCCACCCAGCCTATGGTATTTAATTATGGAAGCCCTAGCAAATTAACATATGGTGGAAATCATATTTTATTTTTATTTTTTTTAAGTTTGTTTATTTTGAGAGAGGGAGAGAAAAAGAGAGAGAGAGAGAGAAAGAGTGGGGGGGGGGGGCAGAAAGAGAGGGAGAGAGAGAGAATCCCAAGCAGGCTCTGCACCGTCAGCACAGAGCCCAATGTAGGGCTCAATCTTACAAACCGCGAGATCATGACCAGAGCTGAAATCAAGAGTCAAACGCTTAGCCGACTGAGCCGCCCAGGCTCCCCAGTGGAAATCATATTTTAAATGGAGACTGACTGTCAGAGCTGAAAAACACAAGACCTAAGCTCCACCAGAGTACACATCTGGTTTCACAGAAACAGGGCGACACCCTAGAGTCCCTGTGGTCCTGGGACCAAGTAGAGGCAGAGCCAGGGCCCCTGAGGGCTCTTCTCCACCTAAGACCGATGTCTCCATTTGCTCACTGGTCAATTCATTGCTAGTAAAGTGTTTCCCACAACTGCTCTCTCCCACTTGGCTCCTGAGCCCAGTGTGGACGACAGGTAAACCTTCAAGGTTCTCCCCGTCCTCCTTGTCTATATAACTTGCAGTCTCATAGCTGTGCTGCCCACACGAGCAGTCCATTTTCTCTCAGTGGATGTGAGCACTATGCTATGAGCTTCAGAAAACTGTGACTCCGTTGTTAGTCAACTTGTGACTTTGATCAAGTTCTTTCGTGTCTCAGGGTTCCCTTAAATGAGGGCAACACTGTCTACCCTTGACTGATATCGTGAGGATTGAATGAGATGATGTGGGAAAGGCAGGCGATGGTCCACAGACACTAGCTCACCCCTATCCAGTGTCCTTTCCTCTATCCTCCTACTCTTCCTTCCTCTTGCCTTCTGACCTGAAGAAAAGGAATCAAAAAAAGGTCACGCACCCTCGTACCCAGATTTCTGACTCTCTTCCGCTGCCCTTTCCATCTGTCTACTCAAGCAGCAAAGGTCTCCCTATAGATCTTAGGGTTCTGCATGGCACCTGAGGGCAGTTCACCAGATCATCACTGTTTGTGAGGCTTAGCTAATGTCTGCAGGAATTTGATCTGGCAGAAGCCATCTCTTTCTCTGGATTTCTAGGAAGGCATGCCATCGGGTGATAGGCCAGCTTCAGCCAAGCCTAGCACAGTGTGGTTCTTGCACTCTGGAAATGTTTATTGCTGATAAAGCTTTCTTGCCGCATTAAGATAAAAAATTATGAGATCTCAAACACCCAAACACCCCAGAAGTCTCTACTTGATACAGCAAAAGTAGAACTTGATGCGAAGACATTTTAAGCTTCTAAATAGCTTGCCCATAACCCTAGCCATCCCATTCCAGGCTTAAGCTACCCTCACCTCACAATCACGGAATTAGGTCTCTATGTTTGCATCTCACACTGAACATTCCATCTAGGAGAGTGGGCTATCAAGGTAACAAACCCAGTGTAGTGGGTGGTAGAGACAGAGTTACTTGTGGGACTTTCAGTAGGTAATTGCCCTCTCTAGAACTTAGTTCCCTCCTCTTAAAAAAAAAAAAAATAGGAAAGCTAATGAGCTGCTGTAAGAGTTGAGATAAAGCCTAAAAAGCCCCTATGCAGTGCCTAGTACATAATAATAATGACTCCATGAAGGCTACCCATCATTGTTACTACTATCATTAATATTTTTCACCTAACACATGCTTCGCTGATAAAAGGAAATACAAATGGAATACCTTGATTAGTCCCTGCTTATTTTATTATCTGACCACTAAGAGGCTTAAGTGGAGGAAAAAAAGCCACAGGGGCAGTAGTACTTATAAAGGCCTTTTCCATACGAACCAGTGGTGTACCCCCAGGTTGACAAGCTGAAAGGAGTCGCCAACACGACCATCTGCAGAATTGTTATAATTCACAGCATGGGTAGCTCTGGGGCAGCTGAGGATGTTAACTGGAGCAGGGCTCCTCACTCTCTCCACCGTTGACATTTGGGGCCAGATAATTCTGTGTCGCCTTGCACACTGTATCGTACAAAAGTCAGCAGGATCCCCGGCCTCTACCCACTAGATGCCAATCGCACCCTCCCACAACCCAGAATGTTTCCAGACATTGCCAAATGGCCTCTGGAAGGCAAAATCACCGCCCCCCAACCCTCCCGGCTTTGAGAGCCACTGGCATAGAGGAACTCTGATGGTCTTTCACAGGGTGGTGAATATTGTCTCTTGGTGGAAAGAGAATACATGATTGCAACAAGCAGGGCTGAGATTCAGCTGGCTGGTGCCAGTTCAACCGAACCACTGTTTATAGTCCAATCCTTATTGATTGATTGGTGTTTGTGCCATACTGGTTAGCAAACATGCTTAATATAATTCCTACATTGTAGTGAACCTTAGGTTGAGGTTTCTCTAAAGGAGTAAAGGTTAGGGGCACCTGGGTGGCTCAGTCGGTTAAGCCTCTGACTTCGGCTCAGGTCATGGTCTCCCGGTTCGTGGGTTCGAGCCCCACATCGGGCTCCGTGCTGACAGCTCAGAGCCTGGAGCCTGCTTCAGATTCTGCGTCTCCCTCTCCCTCTGCCCCTTCCCTGCTTGTGCTCTCTCTCTCTCTCTCTCTCAAAATAAATAAACATTAAAAATTTTTTAAAAAAAGAAGTAAAGGTTAAAGGAGATCCTAGCTGTTCATGTACTAAAGACAGAGTTCATTCAAAGAGCATCGTGGTGGCTAGAAGTACTCAGATGGTTGTTATTCTACCTCAAAGCCTTCCAACAATGCCTCAGTATGGTCTTTTCACTCATTGCTGTCTTCTTCCTCATCTTTCCCAACCACAGCACAGAATGGCATTTCAGACTGCTTGACGTTAATGATGACTACAGACTGCTTACCTGGTTCTGGAGTTTTGCAGAGCAGGTGTTAGGAGACGACTGTCCTCCAAATGTCTCTGGAAACAGAGATATACCATTTCTGATGATATATCCTTAGGCTCTCGGGTGACACAGGCATACCATGTTTCTCTACAGGATGGTTTCAGACTTTGGGTCCCAGGGAGCTTGCAGTGGAGATGGTGACCCTGCTATAAAACGAAAGACGTCCGGAAACGTTGCCACCGGTTTTGACCCATGTCCAGGCAGTTCTCCAATGTGGGGCAAGGGAGAGGGGGAACACAGGGAACAGCAGTACTAATGAATTCAGGACCAAGGGGAAGATAAAAGATCAATTAGGTCGAGGGACTCCCCGAGACCAGACCATTTGCCAAATAAAATCACACAATTGCCACAGGCAACCACACAATCGCTGCAATGCTGTTAAAACCATTGGAATAATGGGCTACCCATGTGAGCCTTCCCCAAAAGACCAGTTTACATAGAGGCATGGGGTTTTGTTTTTTGTTTTTTGTTTTTTTTAATTTCTTTTTTTAACGTTTATTTATTTTTGAGGCAGAGAGAGACACAGCATGAACGGGGGAGGGGCCGAGAGAGAGGGAGACACAGAATCGGAAGCAAGCTCCAGGCTCTGAGTCATCAGCCCAGAGCCCGACGCGGGGCTCGAACTCGCGGACCGCAAGATCGTGACCTGAGCTGAAGTCGGACGCTTAACCCACTGAGCCACCCAGGCGCCTCGAGGCATGGTTTTCGGTAAGAGCGCTGGACCACGGTTCTGGATGTGAGTAGGGGATTCAATGTCATTTATCATCCAGCCCCTTTGTCGCTGAACAGGCTTATCAGTCTCTAGAAACAAAGCTCTAAAAGAATGTTAAAGGGAGTGGAGAAACAGGGGTACTAAAGTCCCCAATTCGCTCACGTCTACCACCAAGTCCACTTCTCAGAGGTGCTTCTGGGTCTGCCCACCTGCGCTTCCCCACCTGGACAGCTCCCCTCCCGGCCCACCTACCCAACACTCTACTCATTTACTACCTGCCGGGCTTGGAGGGCGTTACTTAACTTCTCTGTGCCTCGATTTCATTTCCTCTGATTTGGGAGAATAATCATTCCTGCTTCGGCACGTGGTGAATATCAAATGAGAATACATGCGTGAAGAGCCTGGCACATAGCAAGCCTGCAATAAATGTTACCTATTGTTACGAGACTTGTTATTCATCCTTCACATGTCCATATCCTCCAATAAACCTGTCTTGATGCTCCTAATTAGGTACACATGTTATCTTCAGGGGCTGCCAAAAAGCGTTCACGAGGACACCTCACGGGGGCACCTGGGTGGCCCAGTTGGTTGAGTGTCCAACTCTTGATTTCAGCTCGGGTTTTGATCCCAGGATAGTGGGATTGAGCCCCGCATCAGGCTGTGTGCTGGGCCTGGAGTCTATCTGGGACTCTCCCCACCCTCTCTCTGTCCCTGCCTGCTCGTACGCTCTCTCTTCTCTCCTTCTCAGAAAAAAAAAAAAAAAAAGTATAGCTCACAGATTCTTAGTGCAGCCTCAGGATGTACCCACAAACAAGACCTGCCATGAATAAAACCTCAAAATTCTGGGCACAATTATTGATACAGCGGTAGGCATGAACCAAAAAAATAAAAAACAAAAAAGGCTATCTGAATAATTGAGGAGATTGCTGTGAGGACGGAGAGAAAAGGAGATCTCTTTTTACGAGATCTCATGTACTGAGGATGATGTTTTTTGGGAGTTAACCCGCCAGCAAGAGAGGCTGCCTGAGAATGAGGATGATGCAGAAGAAAAGCAAAGGTCAGAGGGAGATCGAGATAGGAGAAGGAGGGCAATAGGGCCAGAGAGACTGGGTTACATTTTTGGGACCCTGGATCCAGCCAAGCCTGAAGACATGCGCCCGGGGTTGTAAAAAGACATAAACAGCCTCTTTTTACCTCAACTAGCTTCAACGTGGTTTCTCTCATTTGTTAAGAGTCTTGATTAACACTGCATATTTCTCCATTCGTGACACATATTACATTTCATCTTAAGTAATTGTTGAGTTGTCTATCTTCCCCCAGCTAGGCTGAAATTCCATAAAGGCAAGGCTCCGTCCTACCTGTCGTTGTCACGTAACTGAAAAGTTTAGGATCTGCCAGGTGTACATAGGGCTGAAGCTAGGTCCTTGAAGCCTGTCTTGTTCTCTCTGCCTCACAGGTTTTCTCCCGGCTGTGTTTTCTGCCACATCTCTCCTTCAAGAGGACTCTCGTAGGGTCTGCTCGCATCACTTGCCCGAGCGTATGCCCCTTTCACTGACTGCAGTGGAGTGGCATTCTCTTGTGGGCTAGCCTGGGTCACACGAATACCTCTCTGTGGCCCGGGGGACAATGCGGGGAGAAGGCCGATCGGTGGTTCCACTAGCATCACAGAAATAACTAGGATCACTAGTTCCCAAAGGAAAGGAATGTGAGCAGACAAAAAAGAAACCGGTGTCCACTGTCTGTTCCCGCTCCCCTACTTGCTCAGATGTGTCCCAACCCATTCCCAGAGTGCCCAGAGGGGTCTATACCTTGCGTTCTTAATTGCCACATCTCCCATCTGGCCCCCGGGAGCTCCCCAGCCACATCTGTCCTGTGCTCCAAGCTTGTCCCGGGTGGAGACAATATGCCTAACGTCCGGTTGCGCTAATTCTGACACACAGCTGCACAAACCACACACCAGTGCTGCCCTGTGCTGCCACTGCATGGACAGACCTGTCATGAGTTACCCCTTCTTTTAATTAGTCTCTTCTTCCATGAGACCCCGGGAACGAGACGGAAGGATACAATGTGAGCAACCCGCCTATCATGAGAAACGTCCTCCTTCTTTCATACTGGCTTTGGACCAAACTTGTGAACGTGCACTTTCTCTCCTTAGTCTGAGCTCCATTCCAGAAGCTTCCTTCGTCTCTCATGCCAATAGGCTTCAGGCGGACCAACCCCACACTCCCACTAGATCAAGCTGGGTCACTGAGCATAGCATAAAGCTGGGATCACTGCTGTGCTTTTGTCTTTTGTTTTTGTTTTTTTAAAGAGGAATTTCCAGAAGAATATCTTATTCTCACTAGATTTCCTATTTAAGTGTCACTAGACAGATTTATTTGTTAGTTATCCTGAACGGCTTTTACCCCACCATTGAGCAACTGTCAGATTGGCTGGGCGGTGTTCTAATCCGTTGTCACAGAAACAAAAAGCATCCATGTCTCTTCTTGGAATTTGCTTTCCTTGGGGAGGAGGGGGGTAGCAGGGATGTTTTGATTTGTATATCTCTGTTCCCATGTAATAATCTTAAGTTTTTAAAACCCTGTCCATAAAACAATTGATGTCACAGTTAATGTAACTGTTGACTTACTAATGGACTATGGGCAGAACTGTGTTCAAGCCAAAGAGAAATACTTTGATTGACTCTACAGTGACCAAAGTATGTTTGCAGTGGTGCCTGACCTGTCTCTACCAAAACTTTCTTCCCGTTCATGGGACATACTGTCAATGAAAGGGAACGATAATATGCAATTAGATGTTGGCAGACACTCTGGGCAGTATTTCAGTACGCTTTTACACTCTTGCACCCATAATGAGCAAACGAGCATGTAGACTCACGTTGTGGCCAGGTGCCCATTCTCCCACCTAACATGCGTTCTCTTTTCCTGGCTTCCAACATATGTCATCACTACCCCCTAATCTGTGCATCTTTCCTCCCAGTAGACCTCATTCAGTGCCACTCATTTCCAGCATTGATTTCCATCTATCTGCCCATCGCAAATAACCAGTCAGGAAACAGCAACTCGGGAGCCCTGCCCTCCAACGTACACACACATTCCCTCACAATGAGCCAACCTTTCCAGACTGACATTAGCGTTGTAACCAACATAAGGAAATGAAACAGGTAATTTAAAAATCCTTGTTCATCTCTTGCAATTACAACCCGTTGTTTTTCTGGTGTTGAAAATTACCTATAGGCAGGGGGGTTCCGGAAGATGGCGGCGTAGGAGGACGCGGGGCTCACAGCGCGTCCTGCCGATCACTTAGATTCCACCTACACCTGCCTAAAGAACCCAGAAAACCGCCAGAGGATTAGCAGAAGGGAGTCTCCGGAGTCAAGCGCAGACTAGAGGCCCACGGAAGAGGGTAGGAAGGGCGGCGAGGCGGTGCGCGCTCCACGGACTGGCGGGAGGGAGCCGGGGCGGAGGGGCGGCTCGCCGGCCAAGCAGAGCCCCCGAGTCTGGCTGGCAAAAGCGGAGGGGCCGGACGGACTGTGTTCCGACAGCAAGCGCGACTTAGCGTCTGGGAGGTCAGAAGTTAACAGCTCTGCTCGGAAAGCGGGAAGGCTGGAGGACAAAGGGAGGGAGAGCTGCCGAGCCCCCGGACGGCAGAGCTCAGCTTGGCGGGGAACAAAGGCGCCAGCGCCATCTCCCCCGCCCATCCCCCAGCCAAAATCCCAAAGGGAACCAGTTCCTGCCAGAGAACTTGCTCGCTCCGCGCAAACACCCAACTCTGTGCTTCTGCGGAGCCAAACCTCCGGCAGCGGATCTGACTCCCTCCCGCTGCCACAGGGCTCCTCCTGAAGTGGATCACCTAAGGAGAAGCGAGCTAAGCCTGCCCCTCCAGCCCCCGTGCACCTTGCCTACCCACCCCAGCTAATACGCCAGATCCCCAGCAACACGAGCCTGGCAGTGTGCAAGTAGCCCAGACGGGACACGCCACCCCACAGTGAATCCCGCCCCTAGGAGAGGGGAAGAGAAGGCACACACCAGTCTGACTGTGGCCCCAGCAGTGGGCTGGGGGCAGACATCGGGTCGGACTGCGGCCCCGCCCACTAACTCCAGTTATACACCACAGCACAGGGGAAGTGCACTGCAGGTCCTCACCACGCCAGGGACTCTCCAAAATGACCAAACGGAAGAATTCCCCTCAGAAGAATCTCCAGGAAATAACAACAGCTAATGAACTGATCAAAAAGGATTTAAATAATATAACAGAAAGTGAATTTAGAATAATAGTCATAAAATTAATCGCTGGGCTTGAAAACAGTATACAGGACAGCAGAGAATCTCTTGCCACAAAGATCGAGGGACTAAGGAACAGTCACGAGGAGTTGAAAAACGCTTTAAACGAAATGCAAAACAAAATGGAAACCACGATGGCTCGGCTTGAAGAGGCAGAGGAGAGAATATGTGAACTAGAAGATAAAGTTATGGAGAAAGAGGAAGCTGAAAGAAAGAGAGATAAAAAAATCCAGGAGTATGAGGGGAAAATTAGAGAACTAAGTGATACACTAAAAAAAAATAATATACGCATAATTGGTATCCCAGAGGAGGAAGAGAGAGGGAAAGGTGCTGAAGGGGTACTTGAACAAATTATAGCTGAGAACTTCCCTGAACTGGGGAAGGAAAAAGGCATTGAAATCCAAGAGGCACAGAGAACTCCCTTCAGACGTAACTTGAATCGATCTTCTGCACGACATATCATAGTGAAACTGGCAAAATACAAGGATAAAGAGAAAATTCTGAAAGCAGCAAGGGATAAACGTGCCCTCACATATAAAGGGAGACCTATAAGACTCGTGACTGATCTCTCCTTTGAAACTTGGCAGGCCAGAAAGGCTTGGCACGATATCTACAGTGTGCTAAACAGAAAAAATATGCAGCCGAGAATCCTTTATCCAGCAAGTCTGTCATTTAGAATAGAAGGAGAGATAAAGGTCTTCCCAAACAAACAAAAACTGAAGGAATTTGTCACCACGAAACCAGCCCTACAAGAGATCCTAAGGGGGATCCTGTGAGACAAAGTACCAGAGACATCACTACAAGCATAAAACATACAGACATCACAATGACTCTAAACCCATATCTTTCTATAATAACACTGAATGTAAATGGATTAAATGCGCCAACTAAAAGACATAGGGTATCAGAATGGATAAAAAAACAAGACCCATCTATTTGCTGTCTACAAGAGACTCATTTTAGATCTGAGGACACCTTTAGATTGAGAGTGAGGGGATGGAGAACTATCTATCATGCTCCTGGAAGCCAAAAGAAAGCTGGAGTAGCCATACTTATATCAGACAAACTAGACTTTAAATTAAAGGCTGTAACAAGAGATGAAGAAGGACATTATATAATAATCACAGGGTCTATCCACCAGGAAGAGCTAACTATTATAAATGTCTATGCGCCAAATACCCGAGCCCCCAGATATATAAAACAATTACTCATAAACATAAGCAACCTTATTGATAAGAATGTGGTCATTGCAGGGGACTTTAACACCCCACTTACAGAAATGGATAGATCATCTAGACACATAGTCAATAAAGAAACAAGGGCCCTGAATGATACATTGGATCAGATGGACTTGACAGATATATTTAGAACTCTGCATCCCAAAGCAACAGAATATACTTTCTTCTCGAGTGCACATGGAACATTCTCCAAGATAGATCATATACTGGGTCACAAAACAGCCCTTCATAAGTTCACAAGAATTGAAATTATACCATGCATACTTTCAGACCACAGTGCTATGAAGCTTGAAATCAACCACAGGAAAAAGTCTGGAAAACCTCCAAAAGCATGGAGGTTAAAGAACACCCTACTAACGAATGAGTGGGTCAACCAGGCAATTAGAGAAGAAATTAAAACATATATGGAAACAAACGAAAATGAAAATACAACAATCCAAATGCTTTGGGATGCAGCGAAGGCAGTCCTGAGAGGAAAATACATTGCAATCCAGGCCTATCTCAAGAAACAAGAAAAATCCCAAATACAAAATCTAACAGCACACCTAAAGGAAATAGAAGCAGAACAGCAAAGGCAGCCTAAACCCAGCAGAAGAAGAGAAATAATAAAGATCAGAGCAGAAATAAACAATATAGAATCTAAAAAAACTGTAGAGCAGATCAACGAAACCAAGAGTTGGTTTTTTGAAAAAATAAACAAAATTGACAAACCTCTAGCCAGGCTTCTCAAAAAGAAAAGGGAGATGACCCAAATAGATAAAATCATGAATGAAAATGGAATGATTACAACCAATCTCTCAGAAATACAAACAATTATCAGGGAATACTATGAAAAATTATATGCCAGCAAATTGGACAACCTGGAAGAAATGGACAAATTTCTAAACACCCACACTCTTCCAAAACTCAATCAGGAGGAAATAGAAAGCTTGAACAGACCCATAACCAGCGAAGAAATTGAATCGGTTATCAAAAATCTCCCAACAAATAAGAGTCCAGGACCAGATGGCTTCCCAGGGGAGTTCTACCAGACGTTTAAAGCAGAGATAATACCGATCCTTCTCAAGCTATTCCAAGAAATAGAAAGGGAAGGAAAACTTCCAGACTCATTCTATGAAGCCAGTATAACTTTGATTCCTAAACCAGACAGAGACCCAGTAAAAAAAGAGAACTACAGGCCAATATCCCTGATGAATATGGATGCAAAAATTCTTAATAAGATACTAGCAAATCGAATTCAACAGCATATAAAAAGAATTATTCACCATGATCAAGTGGGATTCATTCCTGGGATGCAGGGCTGGTTCAACATTCGCAAATCGATCAACGTGATACATCACATTAACAAAAAAAAAGAGAAGAACCATATGATCCTGTCAATCGATGCAGAAAAGGCCTTTGACAAAATCCAGCACCCTTTCTTAATAAAAACCCTTGAGAAAGTCAGGATAGAAGGAACATACTTAAAGATCATAAAGGCCATTTATGAAAAGCCCACAGCTAACATCATCCTCAACGGGGAAAAACTGAGAGCTTTTTCCCTGAGATCAGGAACACGACAGGGATGCCCACTGTCACCGCTGTTGTTTAATATAGTGCTGGAAGTTCTAGCATCAGCAATCAGACAACAAAAGGAAATCAAAGGCATCAAAATTGGCAAAGATGAAGTCAAGCTTTCGCTTTTTGCAGATGACATGATATGATACATGGAAAATCCGATAGACTCCACCAAAAGTCTGCTAGAACTGATACATGAATTCAGCAAAGTTGCAGGATACAAAATCAATGTGCAGAAATCAGTTGCATTCTTATACACTAACAATGAAGCAACAGAAAGACAAATGAAGAAACTGATCCCATTCACAATTGCACCAAGAAGCATAAAATACCTAGGAATAAATCTAACCAAAGATGTAAAAGATCTGTATGCTGAAAACTATAGAAAGCTTATGCAGGTAATTGAAGAAGATATAAAGAAATGGAAAGACATTCCCTGCTCATGGATTGGAAGAATAAATATTGTCAAAATGTCAATACTACCCAAAGCTATCTACACATTCAATGCAATCCCAATCAAAATTGCACCAGCATTCTTCTCGAAACTAGAACAAGCAATCCTAAAATTCATATGGAACCACAAAAGGCCCCGAATAGCCAAAGTAATTTTGAAGAAGAAGACCAAAGCAGGAGGCATCACAATCCCAGACTTTAGCCTCTACTACAAAGCTGTCATCATCAAGACAGCATGGTATTGGCATAAAAACAGACACATAGACCAATGGAATAGAATAGAAACCCCAGAACTAGACCCACAAACGTATGGCCAACTCATCTTTGACAAAGCAGGAAAGAACATCCAATGGAAAAAAGACAGTCTCTTTAACAAATGGTGCTGGGAGAACTGGACAGCAACATGCAGAAGGTTGAAACTAGACCACTTTCTCACACCATTCACAAAAATAAACTCAAAATGGATAAAGGACCTGAATGTGAGACAGGAAACCATCAAAACCTTAGAGGAGAAAGCAGGAAAAGACCTCTCTGACCTCAGCCGTAGCAATCTCTTACTCAGCACATCCCCAAAGGCAAGGGAATTAAAAGCAAAAGTGAATTACTGGGACCTTATGAAGATAAAAAGCTTCTGCACAGCAAAGGAAACAACCAACAAAACTAAAAGGCAACCAACGGAATGGGAAAAGATATTTGCAAATGACACATCGGACAAAGGGCTAGTATCCAAAACCTATAAAGAGCTCATCAAACTCCACACCCGAAAAACAAATAACCCAGTGAAGAAATGGGCAGAAAACATGAATAGACACTTCTCTAAAGAAGACATCCGGATGGCCAACAGGCACATGAAAAGATGTTCAACGTCGCTCCTTATCAGGGAAATATAAATCAAAACCACACTCAGATACCACCTCACGCCAGTCAGAGTGGCCAAAATGAAGAAATCAGGAGACTATAGATGCTGGAGAGGATGTGGAGAAACGGGAACCCTCTTGCACTGTCGGTGGGAATGCAAATTGGTGCAGCCGCTCTGGAAAGCAGTGTGGAGGTTCCTCAGAAAATTAAAAATAGACCTACCCTATGACCCAGCAATAGCACTGCTAGGAATTTATCCAAGGGATACAGGAGTACTGATGCATAGGGGCACCTGTACCCCAATGTTTATAGCGGCACTCTCAACAATAGCCAAATTATGGAAAGAGCCTAAATGTCCATCAACTGATGAATGGATAAAGAAATTGTGGTTTATATACACAATGGAATACTACGTGGCAATGAGAAAAAATGAAATATGGCCTTTTGTAGCAACATGGATGGAACTGGAGAGTGTGATGCTAAGTGAAATAAGCCATACAGAGAAAGACAGATACCATATGGTTTCACTCTTATGTGGATCCTGAGAAACATAACAGAAACCCATGGGGGAGGGGAAGGGAAAAAAAAAAAAAGAGGTTAGAGTGGGAGAGAGCCAAAGCATAAGAGACTGTTAAAAACTGAGAACAAACTGAGGGTTGATGGGGGGTGGGAGGGAGGGCAGGGTGGGTGATGGGTATTGAGGAGGGCACCTTTTGGGATGAGCACTGGGTGTTGTATGGAAACCAATTTGACAGTAAATTTCATATATTAAAAAATAAAAAAAATAAAAAATAAAAAATAAAAAAAAAAAAAAAAAACTGAGAACAAACTGAGGGTTGATGGGGGGTGGGAGGGAGGGCAGGGTGGGTGATGGGTATTGAGGAGGGCACCTTTTGGGATGAGCACTGGGTGTTGTATGGAAACCAATTTGACAGTAAATTCCATATATTAAAAAAAAAAAAAAAATTACCTATAGGCAAAGAATCAAGGTCTAACGCAAACACTTGTCAGATTACACCAACGATAACTGAGAGAAATGGACGACATTAATTGTGACAGTAAATCTGTCCTACTGCTTTGTCTTGGGTAGCAGAGAGTATAACAATACGGACATCTCCAGTTTTGCACATTCCTTCGTGTGTGGTACACACTTCCTAACAATGGACCGGTTCTCCTGGCCACAGGCTAGTGCCTGGGGAAAGGTGGGTTGCTGATCGATGCAAGCTGGAATGTGTGTGTCCGCTTGCCTTCATAGTGTCCCAGAACCCTGACGCCCATGCTGGAAACTTTTCCTGTGTTTTTTCCACTCTAAAAACAGCAAAAGGACATATATTTTCCTTGTTCTTTGCCAAGTAATTCAACAAAGAAGTCTCTTAGGATACCAATAGAAGATAATTGATTATATGTGCATTTTAGCTGGGGCCTCCTCGAGAAATGCTTTAAACAAAATAAGGCTCACTGTTTACTTATACCTTCTAAGCACGATTTATATAAGCACCATGCTATTTAAGTGTCAAAGAAATCCCACAAGGTGAAGATTATAATTTTCTCTCCTGAAGAAGAGAAAACTAAACGTTTAAATGGTTTGTCCAAAAGGCCTCACAGCCTCACCCCAGCTCCTTCTCCACACTATGTGGCCCTAAGAGAAACTTGCTGCTGCCTGTAATCACATACTTGGCAGAAAAAGGTATTTGAAGAAATAATGGCAAAAAAATCCCTAAATTTGATGAAAAATACTTATTTATAGGTCCAAGAGGCCCAGCAAACTAGAAATGGGACAAATACAAAGAAAAACACACTACCTAGTCAAACTGCAGAAATTCAAAGAGAAATTCTTTAAGGCAGCCAGAGGGGATGCGGGAAGAAAGCTCACAAACACAAGAAAAAAACATGGATTTTCATCAGAAACATTGGAGGCCAGAACGCAATGGGTGACATTTTAGTAAACAAATAAATAAACAACCCCGCCCCCAAAATAGCCAATCCAGAATTCTGTATTCAGCAAAAAATATCCTAGGGTTGAAAGAAAGACAATTTTCTAATGAATGAGAATTGAAAGAATTTGTTGCCAGCAGACTTGCCCTAGCATTTCTTAGCACTAAAGATGTTCTTTGGGCTGAAGGGAAATTATAATGGATTGAGGCCTGAATCTACAGGAAGGAAAGCATCCTGTCATAATGCTTTTACCAGGTTATTAGACACATTTCTGATACCTGGAGGCAGCATTTTGAGTGGGGAAATAAGTGAGTTGGGGGAAAAAAGCAGAAACTAAAATATTTTAGAGTTACAAAGCAATGTCACATGTCATAAGGACAGAGGAATCTTTTCTCTTTTTTATACTGTTGAGGATTTTTCCCTAGGTGATAGTTTTCTAATTCTATGACTTTTGCCATACACACTTTCTATTTTTATCTAATTATTTTTCCTTATGTTATGTCTCCAGTTGCTTTTGTTTTCAGAAAGGTTTTCTTGACCAGGGACTGTGAGTCACTCACACAATATATGATTTTACAACTGCTTTTATAGACAATTATTTCACTTATCCCAGATTTATCAAATGTGTGCAATAAAGGGAGAATATAGACCTCGCCCACCGCATAATCTGTTTACATTTGTTGAATAATGCACCCCTTTACCATTGACTCATGACAAGTTCTCCGTTATATATTAAGCTTATGTTTTATAGGGTCTACTTCTGAGCCATTCAGGCTCTTACATTTATTTATTATTAATTATCTATATACCATTTCCTTTGGACAGCTTTATGATATAGCTCAATATCAAGCAGGTAAATTCTTCCCTCTTCCTATTTCTCAATTGCTTCCTCTTCACATGAATTTATTCTTAGAATTATTTCACCACATTTCTTTCCTGCCACACACATAACTCTGGAATGTTGAATGGAATTTCTTTTAAACTACAAATTAATTTGAGAAGAATTTGTACCTTTGCTGTGGTCCATTTTACCACTAGGAATGTAAAATATCTCTTATCTTAATTAAGGCTCAGGCAATGAAATAAAGCTGAGAGCCTGCTAAAATGAGCAAATATAAAAGGAGACACTCCCTCCTGCATTCAAATGGAACCCAAGGGAAATATTCTGTCTGTGTTAAGGTGAAAAAGAAATAAAAACCAACATGCATTAAGAAACAATGGAGAAACCTTGACCTTGCTGTTCACTGGAGGGGTAAAAGTCTCTCTTGAGAATTCATAATCTTAGTCTACTCCCCACATAAATTTCGGTACAAGTTTATACTACCTATGAGTCTGAACAACCTCAAGCCAGAAATAAATTTAAAGTAGTCCCAAATTAACAGTGCCTTCCAGGTGCTGGTAAAAGTCAACACAAATCCTTTCCGAAGGAACTCAACCAAAAACCCAAATAATTCCCACAGACAAGTGTATAAGGAAAATAAGAAATTCATAATAATAATTTAAAAACTAAGCAGAGAAGAAAGCCACCATTAGTGAAAGGAGTAGTAAAAGTGATGATTGAACCTGATATACGAAAACTTCAAATACAGAAATATCACATTCAGAATAACAAATAGTCATATTTAATGTTATTAAATAAAATGAAATAAAAGTTTGAAAAACATGGAAACTCTAAAAATGAAAAACGTAATCACTGAAACTAAAGACTCAATTGATTGTATCCATAGGATGACTATTATTAAAAACAAACAAACATGGGGCACCTGGGTGGCTCAGTTGGTTAAGCGTCCAACTCTTGGTTATCAGCTCAGGTCAAGATCCCACGGTTTGTGAGTTCAAGCCCCATATTGGGCTACGTGCTGGCAGTGTGGAGCCTACTTGGGATTCTCCCTCTCTCTGACCCTCCCCCATGCACTCTCCCTCCCCCCCTGCCAAATAAATAAATAAACTTAAAAAAAAAAAAGGAGCAAATAACAAGTGTTGGCAAGGATAAAGAAATTGAAACCGTCTTGTACTGTTGGTAGGAATGTAACACGATGCAGCTGCTCTAGAAAACAGACTGATAGTTCCTCAAAATATGAGACATAGACTTACCATATGAGGGGCGCCTGGGTGGCTCAGTCAGTTAAGCATTGAATTCCTGATTTTGGCCCAGGTCATGATCTTATGGTTTATGAGTTCAAGTCCCACATCGGGCTCTGTGCTGACAGTGCAGGACCTGCTTGGAATTCTTTCTCTCCTTTTCTCTCTCTCCCCCTGCCTCACTTGTGCACACTTTCTCTCTCAAAAATAAATAACAAATAAACTTTAAAAAAATCAAAAAAAATAATTACCATATGATCCAGCAATTCAATTTCTGGGTATATAACCCGCAAAAATGATAACTAGGGACTCAAGCAGATATTTGTACACAAATGTTCATAGCAGCATTATTGTCAGTAGCCAAAAGGTAGAAATAAGCCAAGTATCCAATAACAAGCCAAGTATCCAATATCCAACAAGATAAATAAAATGTAGTACGTACATATAATAGAATATTCATCAGCCATAAAAAGGAAGGAAAGTCTGATACTAAACAACTAATAAGTCAATGAAGAAATAAAGAAAAACACCGCAAGACAAATTAAAATGAAAATACAACAGTTCAAAACCTATGGGACCCAGCAAGAGCAGTTCTAAGAGGGAAGTTTATAGCAATACATACCCACCACAAGAAAAATCTCAAATGATCTAACCTTATACCTAAAGGAACTAAAAAAGAAAAACAAAGCCCAAAATTAGTAGAAGGAAGGAAATAATAAAGATTAAAATAGGAATAAATGAAACAGAGACTAAAAAAGTAGAAAAAAATCGATGAAACTAAAAGATGGTTCTTTGAAAAGACAAAAATTTGATAAACCTTTAGCCAGACTCATCAAGAAAGAGAGAGGGCCAAAGTAAATAAAATCAGAAATGAAAGAGAAGTTACAATTGATACCCCAGAAATACAAAGGATAAGAGATGACTATGAATGATTATATGCCAACGAATTGGAAAACCTACAAGAAATAGATAAATTCTTAGAAACATAGTCTTCCAAGACTGAATCAGGAAGAAAGAGAAAATTTGAACAGACTGATTACTAGCAATGAAATTGAATCAGTAATTTAAAAAAACTCTCAACAAACAAAAGTCCAGGACTTTTCACAAGTGAATCCTACCAAAAATTTAAATACTTAATGCCTATCCTTCTCAAACTATTCCAAATAAATAGAAGGAATGCTTCTAAACTCATTCTACAAGGCCAGAATTACCCTGATACTAAAACTAAACAGATACCACAAAAAAATATTACAGGTCAATATCCCTGATGAGCATAGATGCAAAAGTCTGCAACAAAATATTAGCAAACCAAATTCAAAAATACATTAAAAGGACCATACTCCATAATTAAATGGGATTATTCCAGATATGCAAGGATGGTTCAATATCTGCAAATCAATCAATGTGGTACAACATGTTAACAAAATGAAAGATAAAAATTCGTAAGATCTCAATAGATGCAAAAAAAGCATTTGACAAAATTCAACATATATTTATGATAAAAACTCTCAATAAAGTGGATTTTTAGAGGGAACATACGTCAACATAATAAAGACCATAAATGACAAACCCACAGCTAACATCATACTTAATGGTGAAAAGCTAAAAGCTTTTCCTCTAAAATCAGGAACAAGACAAAGAAAAAGAAGCCTTAAGGGCAGAACTTTTCAGCAAGCTGAGAAACACATCAAATAGTGGCAGTTCTTAGGGGATGGTCCTTTTGGGGGCTCATTTTGTCCCCTCTAGTAGCTGCTAGGCTGCTGTTTTTCAGAGCTATTTTATTTAGTTTTCAAGGCCACTGAACAGCTAGGGAGATGCAAATGGGATTAGGTCAAGTTGAAATGTCACAAGGTCACTCCATTTACTGAGATTCAGCCGTTTTTCTTGAAGAAGCACTCATAAGATTGCTGAAGATTTTAATTTCCCGAGTTCTGGGGAAAAGTTGATTTTGACAGTTTTTGCCACTGTTCTTTGTTTTTCTGGAGGAGTAAAGGTTCAGAGGTCCTTAATTCCCTGTTCTGGAAGCTGCATTCATAATAAGAGAGAGCATTATCTCTGCAAAGCTATTGTCTCCTGATCGATGAATACTATTAAACAAAAGACTTCTGGGACACCTGAGTGGCTCAGTCGGTTAAGCCTCTGGCTCTTGGTTTCGGCTCAGGTCATGATCTCACAGTTTGTGAGTTTGAGCCCAGCATTGGGCTCTGTGCTGAGAGCACAGAGCCTGCTTGGGATTCTCTGTCTCCCCTCTCTCTCTGCCTCTATCCAACTCATTGTAGCAAAAAAGGTCTACAACTAGATAAAACATAGAGGCACTGTAGGTCATAAAAGATCAAAAGCAGCTCTGGAAAACAACCAGGAAAAAAGCCAGATTACCTACAAAGAAATGTCAATGAGAGTAAAAGCTTATTTTTCAGTGACAGTAACATAGTGAATTATTTTCATTGTATTAAGAGACAATAAAGAAGCATCCACAGAGGCAACTTTTAAGGAAATATGGAAAACATGCCCCAGATGGAATTGTAATGTCTAGGACCAGAAGAAATTGTGAGAACAGATACTGCTAAATATACATAAATATAGATGGCATACAATAAAAAAAAAAAAAAAGGAATACCCAATTTGGGGATGAGTGTAACAGACTAGAACTAAAATACTGAACAACTGGATGGGTGGTCAGGTGTGAGTGGTGCTTGGGTTAGAGAACAGATATTAGGGCCAGACTGCCTCAGTTGGAATCTTGACTCTGGTACTTATTATCTAGTACTTACTAATTTGCTTTGGACAACTAACCCACATCTCTGTATGTCTCTATACTTCTCTTAATATGAAGGTAGTATCAGTATTGAGCTCATCAGGTTATTGTGATGCTTAAATTAGTTAATACATGTAAACCACTTAGGACAATGCTTGATATAGAGCAAGAATATTGGCCATGATTCTCAATAAAGCATTCTAAGGTCCTCGTATTGCCAGGTAAAAAAGCACAATCATGATGAGAGACTAACACACCTCTACTGACAGCAATAATCAAGAATATAAAAATACTATCGACAATCTTGTTTTAATTGATTCATTGCAAAACTTTGTACCCACCGAACTCCTACCACAGAGACTTAAAAAAAAATCCATTAGTTTCCAAGATAATTTCAAGAAGTAGAAATTGAACACATTGAGGAAGGTGCTGCTAGTTGCCTTATCAATGATCAGCCTGCCATTCGTAGGCACGGAACACTGATTTCCTGGATAGTAGCAACGTGTGGAGCTAAGGCCCTCACTCTCCCAGGTGTCTTTATGGTTAAATGTGGGCATATGACCTAGATCAGATCATTGGGAGTCAAGTGGAAGTCATTGGGTTGGATTTCTGGGAAAGCTATCTTAACCTTTATGCCTTTAAAGCGAATATGCCGTATGTTTCTCGTCCTTTGGCTCTGGTGTGTGTGGACACGTATCTTCAAAGCTCCTGCAAGCAGTTGATAACTCTACCTTAGTTCTTGCTTCTTGCTTGTGCAGAGCTTAAAGGTCAGCGAGAGGTGAGAATATATGGCCTTCTCAGGTGCTCCTAAGAATGTACACAACCCTAGGCCTGTACACAGCCACGTACACGTGCATGTAGCCTTTTAGCCTTGATTCTCAAGGTGAACAGGTAGGAGCTTGTCAATGCCGCTCCCCACCCCCGCCGCCCACGGACTTTATTTTAAATAATCTTTATGCAAGGAGATTTCACTAAAAATTTCTATGACTTTAAAAATGGACTCTGATGAGTTGTTTCCTGAAATTGGCCAAAAAGAACAGCAAAGTGGATTTTCTATGTCAGACATCAAAAGACTTTAAAACTACAGTAACTACAATAGGGTGTCATTATTGCTGACATACGTAGCATAATGGGGAAAAAAAAGCCCAGAAATACACACACACATTTTGTATATTTTAAATCGTATTTATGTAAAACTGTAAAGGTATTTAATAAGCTTAGCCGGGGGAAGGAATTTTTTGAGGACAAAAGGAAAACAAGAAAACATAAAGACAAATCTTGACAAGTTGACTATATAAAAGTTAAGCACTTTTTTTTATACCAAAGGGCATCACAAATGACATTAAAGACAACAGGCTGAGTGGCAATTCTTGTAAAATATGCAACAGAAATTCAAATGAAATAATTGGATCCTACTTTGAACACGTTAGATCGGCAAAAGAAAAAATTTCAGAGATTGGCAGTGCCGTGTTAATGTGGACGTGAAGACAATCCGTCTCTTTCACTGCTAGCGAGAGTGCAGATTGTTGGGGGGGGGGGGGCAATTTGCACGATCTAATATAATCTTAAATGCGTGTCACTTGAATGCTAACCCACATTTGCACCGAATATTCTGTGCTGCAGAATATTCACATGTGCACAAAGGTGGATATGCATGAAGCTGTTTATTCAGTACTGCTTGTGACAGTCACCAGCAGGGAACTTGAATGTCCATCAGTACTGTGTGTAGAGCGGGAGAGAGGGAAGGAGTTACAGAAAGAAAACAAAAAAGAGACTTCAATAAAGATTCAAATGGCTTTACCGTGTTTTGGGGCAATGAACTTTTTTTTCTCTATTACTTTTTTTTTTTTTTTTGGTGACCCAGAATGATGACATAACGACTTGGCATCATGGGCAACTATACCACGAGAGAGACTTCTATCTTGCATCGAATATACTTCTATGTGATTTACATTTTTCAAGTGATTTGAAAACAACAAAATAGCAAGCTACAGAGCTGCGTATAGGTTCCCAATGGGGCAAAAAGAACTCCGCGGAAACAGATACACATTTGTTCGCCTACACCTGTCTGAGAAAAACACACAAGCGTTACCGGTGGCTGCCTCCTGGGAGGGTGGGGAGGTGGCGGGCGACAGAGCAGAGGGCTTTGCGCACATGGGCTGCACTTCCGGCGGACGTTTCCACGAGGTGTGTTTCACTGCTGAAATTAAAAAAAAAAAAAAGGAAAACGAATAAAATAACAAACACACGGCCACAAAGGGAACGGCGGTCGCCCCCAAGCTCAGAAGGAAGGCCAGGAGGTCTTTCAAGGCCGGGGAAGCGTAAGCAGGCAGGCGTGACCGCGAAGGCCGCAGAGAGCATGGTGACGTGATGACGTGGTGACGCAGGGGGCGCGGAGCTCCGTCTGCGAGCGCGGGCAGGGCATGCGCTCAAGGTCCCGGGAGGAGGGGGGGTGGGCAGACGTCGAGGAAGAGACGTGATCGACGAGGCAGAGCGTGACATGGTGTGTCCGGGAAACGGGAGACAAAAGTTGGCTTCCCGCTGGAAGAACGCGGAGCAGGTACTGAATAAATACCACCGGGGGGTGAAGGTGTTCTCATTTTTAGGCGTGTACCCCTAAACTATGTGGGTGATTCTACTTCTGTGAAAAACAGAACAGCGTTCTTCAGTTGGAAACATTCTTTAGGGGCGCCTGGGTGGCTCAGTGGGTTAAGTGTCCGACTTGGGCTTAGGTCGTGATCTCACGGTGTGTGAGTTCGAGCCCTGCCTTGGGCTCTGTGCTGATGGCTCAGAGCCTGGAGCCTGCTTCAGAGTCTGTGTCTCCGCCTCTGTCTGCCCCTCCCCCGCTCGTGCTCTCGTCGCTCTCTTCTCAAAAATAAATTTTTTAAGAAAGAAAAGAAACGTTCTTTACACCCTGCCCCTAGGCCTGCCACCTATGCCTCGGCTCCTGTGTGATTCCTAATGAATGACCCTTGGAGGCCGTTGGATCTCTTTATCTCTGGTAGTTTATAGTTCTGCCACAGGGCTGGGGATCTAACGTTTGCCAGAGGACAGAGCGGACGGTGTGAGAGAAGAGAAATGTGTATCTGATAAATTCATCTGTGATATTAACGTGATATTACTTTGAAGGAGACTGTCGTGAGAAAATCGCCTGGTCAGCATGCTATTTGTGTAAAATACCCTTAAAACCCCATACAAAATCTGTACAGCCTCTCTGGACGTGACACAGAAAAAAATCGCAAGGATGCGTGCTGAGTTAAAACCAAGTAAACTGGAAGGAATTTGTGTTTGGGGGGAGAGAGACGTCATATACCTTGGACTTGAGAACAGCCAGGCTCTTGCCGAAGGAGACACATGTGGTATCTATTGTGCTGTGTCGCTTCTTATTCCCCTTGAGTAAGATTAAATAATTACATTCTCTGCTCTTCAAAATTCCTCTCTGGTTGTTCTTTTTTTCTGGGGCAGCTGGCCAGCATATTCTGATCCACAGAAAGCGATACTGGGGGCCACGTCTTCCTTTCCCACTGCCTTCTCCGCACAGGTGAGTGGCTTTGAAGTTCCGGGCCACGAGGTCATAAAGCTCACTAAGCTAGACATATTTCTCGGAAGAGACGTATGTTATGGCAGCTTCTTAGGTGGCTGGCTTTTACACACAGCTGTGCGGTTTGGGGACCATTTTGCTCTCGCACCTGTCATCCTGTCCAACCATAAACAGTCCTACCTTGCTTCTCAAAGTGAACAATTTGCGGTTTTAAATTGGGTGGCTCGAGGGGCGCCTGGGTGGCTCGGTCGGTTAAGCGTCTGACTTCGGCTCAGGTCATGATCTCACGGTCCGTGGGTTCGAGCCCCGCGTCGGGCTGTGTGCTGACAGTTCAGAGCCTGGAGCCTGCTTCAGATCCTGTGTCTCCCTCTCTCTGTGACCCTCCCCCATTCATGCTCTGTCTCTCTCTGTCTCAAAAATAAATAAACGTTAAAAAAAAAAATTTTTTTTTAAATAAAATAAATTGGGTGGCTCGGTTGGTGGCTCAGTTGCTTAAGCGGTCGGCTCTTGATTTCAGCTCAGGTCATGATCTCACGGTTTGTGAGCTCGAGCCCTGTGTGGGGCTCTGCTGTGGAGCCTGCTTGGGACTCTCGGGACTCTCTCTCTCCCTGTCTCTCTGCCCCTCCCTCTCTGTCACTCTGTCTCAAAATCAATAATAAATAAACATCTAAAAAATATAATAGGGAAAGCTAAAAAATAAAACCGACATGAGAAGAAGTCAGTGAGATTTCATTAAATATATCTGGATGTTAGTTCACATCAAAGCACCAGATATTTGAGATGCCTCCTGTGAGAACCGGTAAATATAACCAATGATCTTCATATGATGAGATCATATTGCCAGAAATTTTGGGGTCATGGCAGATGATCTTTCTTTTTTTCTAATTTTTTTTAATGTTTATTTATATTTGAGACAGAGAGAGTACACAAACGGGGGGGGGGGGGGGGGGGGGGGAGGGGTCAGAGAGAGAGGGAGGCACAGAATCCGAAGCAGGCTCCAGGCTCTGAGCTGTAGGCACAGAGCCTGACGGGGCTCGAACCCACGAGCCGTGAGATCATGACCTGAGCCTAAGGCAGACGCTTAACCGGCTGAGCCACCCAGGTGCCCCAGATGGTCTTTCCTTTTATTTATTTATTTATTTATTTATTTATTTATTTATTTATTTACTTATTATAAATATTTACTTATTTATTTATTCATTTAAATTTTTTAATGTTTATTTATTTCTGAGAGACAGAGAGAGACAGAGTGTGAGTGGGGAAGGGGCAGAGAGAGCGGGAGACACAGAATCCGAAGGAGGCTCCAGGCTCTGAAGGGTCGGCACAGAGCCCGACGTGGGGCTCGAACTCACAAAGCGCGAGATCATGACCTGAGCCGAAGTCGGACGCTTAACCGACTGAGCCCCCAGGCACCTCAGACAGTCTTTCCTTTTAAAAGGTGAATTTTCAGGAAGAATTTTGAGTCTAGTCAATGGCATGGACCTGAGAACTCTTCTACCAAGTGGTAGTAATGATTCACTTTGAGGTTTTGACAGGCCCCCCCCCCCCCGCCTCTTAAGTTTCAGTCATTTCCAATGTCCAATCCAGCTTCCAAATGCTGTCCTTCTGTGATAGACCTGACCTTGTCTCTGAGCCCAGGGCAGCAAATGAACACAACAGAATATTATTCAGCAGGGCTGCAATTATGAGAATACGTAGCCCTGGCAAAGGTTCAGAGGAAGAAGCATTCTCATGTATTGCCACTAGGTGCGTGCATTGCTACAATTTGTTTTGCACACAGTGAGACAACATCTGGTACACTGGATAACTCACACGTCCCTAATCTTGAAGAAGCAGGGCACCGACGGAAGCAAGCAGAAAGCAACTCATTTCTCTCTCCTCAATGGCCCTTCAAGCCTCTGGCGTGATTCTTTTTCCTCCTCCCTGGCTAAATTTGCAGGCATACCTTTTTCCGTCCCTTGCAAAAAAAATTCTCTGGTCGCTTTTATTCACAACATTTAAAACGTTCAGTCCTGTGTAAAAGTCAAAATTCTGGATTTTGCGTGCAGCTTCTCCCTGCGCCAGGCAGGTGCGGCAGAGGGAGAGGAGGGGTGGGCGGGCTGCTGGTCTTCTTCCTGCCCGCCTCCACCCCTGGCCCAGGCTGGAGGTAGGGAAGGGGAGGTAAGGATGAGGAGGCCAGGCAAGGCGTTGCTTGTCTGCTAGCCTTGTGGGGGGGGGGGGGGGGGGGGGTGGTGAGGGGGATGCTCTTTGGGCTTGGTAGATCCTTAGAGGTGATGTTTCTCTTCCCATGGAGCACTTTCCTCGAGGTTTGGCCACTAGGAACCCCCAATTGCTACTTCTGCGATGTGCGGAGTGCCACCTGCCTGGGCCACTTTAAGTGTCCTCCTCTGCCTGGGCAGTGTCTTCCACATTTACTCCGTGTTCGTAGATGCCCATCGCTCCCCCAGGCACCTCTCTGAGCAGGATTCAAACTTCCTCGAGGCTCCCCCTGTCCTGCACGTGCCGCATCTAGTCCACAGGAAACACCCACACTCTTTTGTCTCCGCTGACGGTGGAAGGGAGGCGCAGGGCAGAGGCAACTTACTACTTTGCTGTCTCAGGCGACTGCCGTCAGCCTCTTGACTGCAGAGTCCGAAACCAGCTCATCATGACCTCATATTCCAAGGGACACATACGGAGTTCTCATGGTGGTCCCCTGAAACCCGTCACTAGCTTGAGGTGGGGGAGACACATCCTGCAGTGTTCCCCTTGGGGTGACAAGAAGGACAGTGCCACAGCTGTCCAAGAACTCTCTGCACAGAAAGTGTCTCTCAGCCCGGCTTCTTCTATCCCCACTCCTGACTCTTTTTTTTTTTTTTTCTCAGAGATAGCACGAATGGGGAAGGGGCAGAATGAGAAGGAGACAGAGAATCCCAAGCTGGCTCCACACTCCCAGCACGGAGCCCGATGCTGGGCTCGAACTCACAAAACTGCGAGATCATGACCTGAGCTGACACCAAGAGTTGGATGCTTAGCCAGCTGAGCCACCCAGGTGCCCCATCACTCTTGACTCTTAAGTGAGTGTTGGCCAAACGAATTTGACCACCACCTTTGCAATTCCTGTACATACATTGGTAGGACCTCTGTGAAATATGAAAAGGCCCACCATCTCTTTTTCTCAGACTCTTGGGGCCTCTGGTTAAAATCGAGTCCTGTTTTACCTCTTGTCAATTTACATCCCCTTTGCCTTAGCCCTTTTAGGGAATCTAGTCTATAGAGATAGAAGTACTGATGTACAAAGATATTTACAAGGGCAGCGTTTATAGTGGAAAAAAGAGAAAGAGGGAGGGAGGGAGGAAAAGGAAAGAAAACTTAACCTCCGTCTGTAAAGGAATGGGGAAATGCTTGATTGAACCCAGTATGTTTAGGGCACTTACGTGGCTCAGTCAGTTAAGCATCCGACTCTTGATTTTGGCTCAGGTCACGATCTCATGGTCGTGCGATTGAGCCCCATGTGGAGCCTGCTTAAGATTCTCTCTCTCCCTCTCTCTCTGCCCCTCTCCCACTCAAGTGTGCGTGCACATTCTCCCTCTCTCTCTCTCTCCCTCTCTCTCTATCCCCCTCCCTCTCTCCCCCCCGTCTGAAAAAAAAAATCACAATATGTTTGTTTGATGGAATACTATATATCCATTAAAAATAATGAGTTATACTCTCTCAGTTATCTGAAGGGATATATATTCTCTATTATTTGTGGGGAATAAAGGAGGTTTCAGAGTGATGTATATAGTGTGTTTCGTTTTTGAAGAAACACTAGTCATTTGTATATGTCTGCGTGAGTGTAGAGGAGGGTGGAGAAGGGCAAATAAAGTATTAAGAATGGCCACCTTTGGGGCGCCTGGGTGGCGCAGTCGGTTAAGCGTCCGACTTCAGCCAGGTCACGATCTCGCGGTCCGTGAGTTCAAGCCCCGCGTCAGGCTCTGGGCTGATGGCTCGGAGCCTGGAGCCTGTTTCCGACTCTGTGTCTCCCTCTCTCTCTGCCCCTCCCCCGTTCATGCTCTGTCTCTCTCTGTCCCAAAAAAAAATAAATAAAAAACGTTGAAAAAAAAAAAAAAAAGAATGGCCACCTTAGTGGGTGATAATGACAGCAAGAAGGGGGGAGCGTCATCATTTTGAAAATATGTTAAATTGTTTTGCATATTATGCAAGCATATATAATCTGGCCATTAAAGAGTGATGTCATAAAGAAAAATTAGAGGAAGAGAACTGAAATATGAAGCACAAACTATAAGAAGAAGGCACCCAGAAAACGTTATGGGTTCTAAAAAATCTTCCAGGAAGAGATAATTCCCATGTTATAAAAGTGATAGAGCATAGGAAAAATGGAAACCTTCCGATTTAATTTTTAGACGCTAGATTTACCAAGATAACAAAACTGAAAAAGAAAATTAGACTGATTATTCATGCAAAAATCTGAAACATTTGCAAATTGAATCGGTATATTGGAAGGGTAAGGCAAGGTGATCGAGTTGAATTATGCTGGTAACAGAAGGTAGCTTAACAGGAGAAAATCTGTTAATATAATTCACAACCTTAACAGATGAACGGAAGAAACTATAGGTACTGAAAAATAATTTGATAAAATGCAGCAGTAATACCTATTAGAAAAAAAAAAAAAAAAAAGCTTGTTAGTAAATTAGGAATGTAAGGATCTTGCCAGCAGGTGATCCTATCGTGCTGCTCTATTGCTTGTGCCCTGAAGTCCAGTCTTTACTCATCTGTGTAGACAGGACAAGCACTTCCTCTCCTTGGCTGCATCCTCTGCTTCCATGCTGAGACTGACTAGCAGGAACCTCAGCAAGAAGACTGAGGGGAGGAGAGGAGTGAGTTCAAGGTATCTGTTCCTCAGTCTCCATCCCCCCCCAGGTCACTGGAACTGTCACTGTGCCTCTCAGGGCAGTGGACTCCCCAGGACTCTTTGGGTTCCCATAACTGCTCCCTCCACTGTTTTTTGACTGACTTTGAGTTGCTGAACATGCCTCTCTCCTAAGCCCTGGGTAGGTACATTTCTCTTTGCGGTACTCTGGCACCCAAATCTTTGTAAATACAGATTCTCTTTATTCGCGGTTCTATAAAGTCACCAAGAACACTGAATTAGGGAATACTGACCCGTTGGTCCTAGGGGAAGGACAGGGTTAGTTTCCAGGAAGACTTTGCTCACAACATTTTTGTCAACTGATCAACACAGAACCGTGTTTTACCTGTTTTCTGTTTAAAGGCACCTTATTGAATATATGCCATTGATGCGCGAACATTGAACTCAGGGCCAGCAGCACTATAACGTGTGCCTGAATGAAGCTTATCTCATGCACAGATTTTCTCTATAAGGCACGTTGCAGCTGTTGTGGGTTTCAGAACACCAGACAGCACTTCAGCACTATGCTTGGGGGCCATTTTAAACGGCAAAGTTCTCGGCAAAAGTACAAAAATACAAAAAAGGTGTCGCCGTCACTCATCATCAGGGAAATACATATCAAAACCACACTGAGATGCCACTTCACACTGGTCAGAGTGGCTAAAATGAACAACTCAGGAAACAACAGATGTTAGCGAGGATGTGGAGGAACGGGAACCCTCTTGCACTGTTGGTGGGAATGCAAACTGGTGCAGCCGCTCTGGAAAACAACGTGGAGGTTCCTCCAAAAATTAAAAATAAATCTACCCTACGGCCCAGCAATAGCACTGCTAGGCATTTACCCAAGGGATAACCAAGAGTGCTGATGCAGAGGGGCACGTGTACCCCAATATTTATAGCAGCACTTTCAACAATAGCCAAATTACGGAAAGAGCCAAAATGTCCGTCAACTGATGAATGGATAAAGAAGATGTGGTTTATATATACAATGGAATACTGCCTGGAGAAAGAATGAAATCCTGCCATTTGCAGCGACGTGGATGGAACTGGAGAGTATTATGCTAGGTGAAATAAGTCAGTCAGAGAAGGACAGATATCATATCATACGAGTTTTCACTCATATGTGGATCTTGAGAAACTTAACAGAAGACCATGGGGGAAGGGAAGGGAAAAAATTATTTACAGAGAGGGAGGTGAACCATAAGAGACTCTTAAATACAGAGAACAAACTGAGGGTTGATGAGAGGTGGGAGAGAGGGGGGAAATGGGCAATGGGCACTGAGCGGGGCACTTGTCGGGATGAGCACTGGGTGTTGCATGTAAGCGATGAATCACAGGAATCTACCCCCAAAACCAAGAGCACACTTCACACACTGTACGTTAGCCAATGTGACAATAAATTATATTTTTAAAAAAAAAGATGTCATTTGTTTGCAGTATGAGAGCTGAAACAAAAATGCAGTGTGGCCTTGCCAGCTTCCGCTGGAAGGGTGCATGTCAGTTACACATTTTTTGCCACTCTACACGTGTGTAGACGTGCGAAAGCACGGGTTACAAATACATTTTAACAAGCAGGCGGATTTGCAAATATGACTCATGAACAATGAGGATTGACTCTAGTCCCTTTATACACAAATCCTTCTCAGATCATGATATTTCAAAATGCCATGGGTTTCTTACTGGAAGTCTGATTTTATAGACGTATATGCCAGAGATCTCCTGCAAGTGCCACATCAAATGATGAAAAATTAGAAGTATTCCTATTAAAAGAACAAGGAAAGGCTGCTATGGCATTCATTGTGCTAGAAATCTTCAGCCAGTGTGATAAGAAAACGAAATAAGATGTAATATTGGGCAGGAAAGACAAAAAATGTCTTTGACATAGGATGACATGATTATCCACCCATAAAATCCAATTCGATTACACTGAAACCTATTTGACCAATAGAAGTGTATCAGTGTGGCCGGGTGTAAAATTGACATATCAAAAGTAATAGCTTCCCTGTATGCTAACGCAAAGCAATTAGAAAATGTAATTGAAAAAAACAAACAAACAAACAAACAATTCCATTCACGACAGCAACAAAGCCTCTACAATTCCTAGGAATAAACCCAACAAGCAAAATGTAACACTTGTGAGAACAGAAAATAAAACGTGTTAAAGAACAAAGAAGAGCATCAGGTTCCTAGTTTGCATGACTCAATATATTTTAAATGTCACTTGTCCCCAAAGTAATCTGTACATTCATTGCAATACGAGCCAAAGCCCCTACTTCCACAGCCCAAATCTTCCAACCCATGTCAAATGTTTTCAAAAATTCATTAGGAGCAGAGTATGCACCAGACCAGCAAAAGGAGACTAATGAGGGCATCAAAGTACGTTATAGTTCTAGTCACTCTTAGAATATGACATAAAGGGAATAATAGATCCCTTAAATACAGAGTTCAGAAAATGGAGTCCAGAAACAGGCCTATGTATATACAGGCATTGTGTAAATGACAAAGGTGATCCTTTGAACCACTAAGTAAAAAATTCAGTGAATGATTTTAGAAAATAAATGGTGCCAAAGGAATTTACAACATATATAACAAAAGACAAGGCATAAATACACAGACTGTCTAAGTAATCCCTACACATCAGTGAGAGAAAGCACCAAAGAAAAGTGGGCAGTGGGCAAAGAATGTGGAAAGGCGATTGAGAGAAAAACATCCAAATGGCCAACCACTCAATGACAAGATCCTCAATTTCAACAGCAATCAGGGAAATGAAAATCAAACAGGAATGAGCTATCATTTCCAACCATCAGTCTGGAAATAACTGAAGAGACTGATAATAGCAAGTGTTAATGAGGAAGTAGGCAAATGGTTATTTTCCTGCCTCGCGGATGGTTCAGCCCTCTTGGAGAGCAACATGGCAGTAGGAGATAAAATGTTAATATGCACACCGTATGATCCCAAAATGCGTCTCTAGCTATCTAATATAAAGAAATACTCTCACGTGAGCTCAAAGAGATATTGATTGTTATAGTACAAACATCGGAAACGTCTATTAGAAGTAGTATCATTAAATCATCTGTTATACTCTTAATACTGTGCGTCAGTGTGGCCGTTAAAAAAAAACAAAACGGGATGAATATACACCAGCATTAAAATATACTATGTAGTATGTGTTAAACCAAAAATCCACACAAATTCTATTTTTATCTATGTATTATGTAAACCTATAGAAAAATTATTGTAAGCATACACATCAAATTAATAAGCAGATGTCACCTCTGTAGAGGTAAATGAGATTGGAACGTGGTCATCCAGGAGGCTTTTGCTTTATTTTCAATGTATCCTTAATTTTTAAAGTTTAATCGTGGTTAAAAAAAAATAAAATTAATCATCTTCACCATTTTCAAGTATACAGTTCAGGAGCGCTGAATATACTCCCATTGTTGTGCAACGGATCTCCAGAAGTTTTTCATCTTGCAGAGTAGAAACTCTGTCCCTATTAAACACCCAACTCCCCACTTCGCCTCCTCCCAGCTCCTGGCCATCACCATTCTACTTTCTGTTACTATGAATTTGACTACTTTAGATACTTCGTTTCAGAGAAATCACTGAGTATTTGTCTTTTTGTGATTGGTTTATTTCACTTAGAATGTCTTCAAGGTTCATCCATGTTATAGCATGTGTCAGAATTTCCTTCCTTTTTAAGGCTGAATAATATTCGTGTGTGTGTGTGTGTGTGTGTGTGTGTGTGTGTGTGTGTGTATAAAACCACATTTCATTTATTCCTTTATTCATAGTTGGATGCTTGGGTTGCTTCTGTCTTTTGGCCATGGTGAATAGTGCTGCTATGAACATGGATGTGTGAATATCTCTTTGAGACCCTATTCTCCTTTCCGTTGAATATATTCCAGAAGTGGGATTGATGGACCATTTGGTAGATGTTTTCAATTTTTTGAGGAACCACCTTATGGTTCTTGTTGTATTTTTATCACCTAAATATCTCACAACAAGAATATATTTATGTGTATTTTATGTAATTAAAGGTAAAGCAAAAAATTAGTTTAGGCAAGCTTAGTTCAAAGGACTTCAAGCACCAGGTGCCTGGGTGCCCTGGGTGCCTGGGTGGCTGTCTGTTAAGCATCCGACTTCGCTCAGGTCATGATCTCACAGATCTTGAATTTGAGCCCTGCATTGGGCTCCGTTGCTGACAGCTCAGAGCTGGAGCCTGCTTTGGATTCTGTGTCTGCCTCTGTCTCTACCCCTCCCTGCTTGTGCTTTGTGTCTCACTCACTCAAAAATAAACATTAAATATGGCGCCTGGGTGGCTCAGTTGGTTAAGCGGCTGACTTTGGCTCAGGTCATCATCTCGCGGTCCGTGAGTTCGAGCCCCGCATCGGGCTCTGTACTGACCGCTCAGAGCCTGGAGCCTGTTTCAGATTCTGTGTCTCCTTCTCTCTGACCCTCCCCCATTCATGCTCTGTCTCTCTCTGTCTCAAAAATAAATAAACGTTAAAAAAAATAAAAATAAACATTAAAAAAAAAAAAAGGACATCCTGCACCAAGTAAATAGTGGTTTTGATGACGGCTAGGCATGGGCGGGCTTGGCAGTCCCCAGCCTACCAAAAGGCCTGTGAATGAAAGATGTTGAAAACTATGAATCTAGCATTTAATTAGCATTACGGATTGTTGTATTGTTCATAAATATCCACTAGCTTGCCTTGGGGAGGCTTATGCTGGCATGGCCATCTGGCTTGGTCTGGCCAATGAAACATGAGCAAAAGTGCAGAGAGCCGATGCATGGTATTCCATGTCCTGTTTGCCCTCTGCTGTGATAACTAGCAATGTCCCAAGAAGAGGTTGCAATGGCAGTTGCGATCCCAAAGGGAGGACGTATGCAGGAGAGTGACAGCCAACCTTTGATGCACATGAAGCATGAGTGACAGATAAATCTTGGGGGTTGAAAATGACTAGATTTATTCTTGAGGCCACAGGACAGTGTGGCCTGTCTGTCTCATGCAAGATGTTTATGTAAACCCCTTCATCTCCGTGAGCGCTGTGGACTCCGAGTGGGAGTCTGTCAACTTGAGGCCTCTTCTCCGGCAGCCTTTGGTCCTCTTCTGAAGATACGCGGGCACTGCTGCAGTGCCGTGGAAAATGCCAACACCAGGTACCCACGTTGTATTTCAGGGAAGCGGCCATGCAGCCCAGGATGCGGCACCTCACAGGTCATGCAGAGCCCTGTTAGCCCGCAAGAGATGGAAGGTATAGCCCTGATCGCTGCCTGGAGCCCAGATATAATTAGGACTAGGTTTAGATGCAGTGCGAATAAACCAAAAGAGGGTACACCCACTCCGTTCCATCGAAAACCCTATTGTGTTGAAGTAGAGGAGTAACACGTCCGTCTCATGAGTTATCTTGCCAAGTGCAGCTTTGAGAGACTTTACCAAAGCGTGAGCCATGAATCTGCTGGTCATGGGGACCCATCAACCCATTGCCCTTGGAGCGATGGCAAATGTAGGATATTGTAACTGCGTCCTGAGTACCGTGTCTCAACTGGGAAAGGACAGTCCACTTCCTTCTGATGGGATCACACTTCTCTGCTTTGCTGGCAGGGTTGTGCCTCGCTGGCACTAGTCCAACTCAAGTTGAAGGTGACACCGGGTCCTGAGCTTAACTTCGTTCTGTGGAGATAGCTAAAAAATGTCCTTTAGATCTGTTAGTTGCCTCGGTGTCTTTTTTAACGAAAAAAGTTCTGACAGATGGTTATGTAAGACAAGTATTTTAGACAAGCCATGGCAGAAGAAAAGTGAATCATTACAAGAATTAATCATTACTGGCCAAAAAAGAGCCTGATGTTAACTCCATGAAAGCAGCTATTAAATCAAGGGCATTGGATTCTTCCAGCTAATTTTCTCATTCTCTGGCCTAGCCCCAGTTGGCTTGAAATGCTAACACAATCACTGAGAAATTGATGGCAAATCCAAACATAGTACAAATCCACAGAACGTCAGGGTTTCTGACATTCTTTGAAACAGTCTTTTTAAGCACGTGTCAATCCTCAAACCTCAGTAAAAGTATCCTAAGAATTTTACTGTCTCTAAGAAGACACATGATGCCAAAGATGAGGCCTACTCAAATGAATGTTTTCTCTTGACCTTCCTGTATGTAATGTTGCAAGTTTCCCAAGGTGCGGCATTAATTAGCTTTTCCTTAATTAGTATCCTTCAGTCTTATAAGTCAAGAGCATTCGGGCCGAAGCATGGTACACTGGGGGCTAGGAATTCAGAATTCTACCTCTGACTTCACCACTGACTAACAGGATCTTGGGCAAGTCAGAGCATCTCTGGCCTCACTTTTTGTCCATAAAATGAGGGTAAAATAATTACGGCTCATTCATATTATCTGATTTGTTAGGACAAATGTCATGACCACATCAGCATAAAATTTGGATGAGACCGACACTAAGAAGGTACACTTAATCAGGATCAAGATCAGGATCAGATACACTTAATCAGGAAGGTGAAGGGAGAGGGTGATCACAGCAGGACCTCACTGCCGTCTCTGGAAGGGCTTCCCCAGCGTGCAGGGGGCAGGGGCAGAGACTGGGGGCAGGACCACCCTTCGTAACGGCTATTTGACATTGTAGTGTATTTGGCTCTATTTAAGTTAACTTTTACTAAGTTATAATACATAACACATTATGGTGTAAATGCTTATATGTGTTCTATATTATCCCAAGAAAGGAAGAGAGAGAGAAACTTGATGTTTCAGTTACTCTCAATTGATTTTTTTTTTTTGTCTTTTTAATTTTCCAAGTTAGAGGAACTCTGGATGGTGTTAAGGAAAGAGATTCGAATCAGATGGAGCTAATTCTGGTATTTTGATCAGTGAACCATTTCCATTCCCTATTCTGGCTCCGTGACAGATGCATGAGGCAGACCCAGTGAGCACCTCTCTTTAATTATGGGAACCTAAGAGGGATCATTCTGGTAGGGGTATGCCATCCCTTCACATCTAGACCTTTTCAAATTGACATGAAAGCCGATGCTGCTAATTGGCAGAGCACTAGGTATTTTCAGAGACAATGTATGTGTCATGTCCTGGGTACAATTATCAAATCGAGGGGAACTCCAAGCCTTATCACCAGGCACTAACATACAGGTAAATCAATATAGTTAGCATTATTTAAATTGTATTTCTTTCAGGAAAACAAATAACAACAATAACTGGAAATAATAACGTGCCCCCCCCCCCCCGCAAAAGCAGGGGTTAGAATGATCAAAAACAGAATCTTTGCCATTAGGAAAAGTTCAGTTCGTGGTTCCTATTTATAGGCAATTTTTGCAAGCATTCTTTCGTCTATTTATGTAAAATCAACTTGGGCTTCATCAGATCTGCTGAAAGAAGAAGATGAAAAACACCTGTAACCCCCAGCAAGTGATCCAGAGGGGACAGATTCTTTAATTGCGTCATTAATTTCCAAAGGCATATCCATCACACTTGAGCTTGCAGAATGGAAATAAATATATTGGAGGAAACCCAATTTCAAGCGCTAATAAAAAGAGGACACAAAAGGTTTCATTCACCAGCAATCTCTACTTCCTCTATTTCCTATTAGTTTTCAGAAAGCAACAGTGTCGTTCAGCTGCAGGGTCACAGAGCCGCCTTCCGGTAGAATGCTGATCTGATGGCCTGCCCCGACGTACACGCAAAATGAGTGGCTGACAGCCAATTCTTCATTACCAGGGGGCACAGCGGACACAGGGTCGTGGAGAACATGTTCACGGGGAGCCGGCCGGTCATTGCACAAGGGGCTGCTGCCCCCAGAGTTTGTTGCTGACTTTGATTCAGGCATCCTCTCAACGAATACCTTCTTGCCAAAGGAAGAGAGCATTATGCAGATAACACAAAAAGGTTTTTAAAAAAAAAAAAAGCCCAAGGCTTTCCTCAAATCCCTTCTCTCTGTTTCCTGAGAGGCATTTTCTGGAATTCCCATCTGGAAAACTTAGGGCAACTCCAACAGCAGTTACTGTGTTGGTCACAGAATGATGAGTAGTTCTCGATTCTCTTGGAATTGTTGAGTAGAAATGACAAGGGGGGGCGGGTGGGGGGCACTTTATTGTATTAACAATGTTTGATTTCTTAGGTGAGGAGGACATGAGTGTCCTTGTATTATTCTTTATCCCTTTTTTTTTTTTTGACATATCCCAACTATCACATAGTATATATTTTTTAAGTTTATTTAATTTTAAACTTTTTTATTTTTTTATTAAACATTTATTCATTTTTGAAAGAGAGAGAGAGAGAGAGACAGAGCGCAAGCCAGAGAGGGGAAAAGAGAACAGGAGACCCAGAGTCCGAAGCAGGCTCCAGGCTCCGAGCTGTCAGCACAGAGCTCGGTGAGGGGCTCGAACTCACAAACCACGAGATCAAGACCTGAGCCAAAGTCGGATTCTTAACCGACTGAGCCACCCAGGTGCACCTGCCTAGTAGGTTATTTTTAAGAAAAGTGGACTCACACACGAGGACTTGGGGAACTAATTCGATCCTCTTACGCAATCTATGTCTGGGTACCCTTTGATTGTTCCAGCAAGAGTTATTTCATGCAATTAAAATTTTCTCCACTCATCAAACATTTCTTGCTATTTTAAAAATTGTAAAGACATACACAGAAACAAATAGCAGAGACAAAGCAGTGGTTCCTCTTGGGCCCCTGTCTAGCTTCACTCCCCTCTCCAAAGATACCCGCTCTCTCTGGTTCAGTGTATATCCTTCCAGACCATACTCTATATCTATATATACATGTATTTACACATATATGAATATAATATAATGTAAATATAGTGTCAGTTTTCACCTATGCATCTTTCTTGGGCACTGATCATTTAAGGTCAGCAAGAAGAAAGAACTCTTGGCCTGGGTTACAAGGCCAAGGAATGACTGAAAGGAGAACTTGAATAAGAGAAGGACAGCTATGATCTTAGTGGTTAAACTTGCCCTAGACTGTGTGCCCAGACACTTGTCCGGGACATTCAAAGTGAGGGAACAGAGGAGCAACGGTCCCAAGCTGGGGTCGTTAGAACCTTTTCAGTCAGTTGTGCCTGGAGAACCAGGATGTCCCTTGGCTCAAGGGCTGGTGGCTGAGAGGTGGACCCTGAATGACCTAGCACACATAAGTCAAAGCTGAGCAAAGACGCCAGTTTTATGACCGAAGCTGCCTCCAGAGATGCTATGCTTGTGAATAGTTTATAATTGAGATGAAGTAGCTTCTCGTAAGAGTCAAGAGTGGGGTGAGTCACTGCTGAGGGAAAGCGTGGGTCACAGAGGAAGAACAAGGCCATGGTCCTAGAGTCCAACCTAAAGAGGGGTCTCCTTTTATCTCATGGGTAGTACTGGGAGATATAAGTCAACTAAGTGATAAATCTAAGTCAAATAAATAAGTATATAATCTTGGGGCCTCTGCCATTTTGTTGCTACTTTGGGAGAAAACCTCTTTTCCCTTTTTTTAAACAATTTTTTTAATGTTTATTTTTGAGAGAGAGACAGAGTATGAGCAGGGGAGGGGCAGAGACAGAGACAGGGAGGGAGACACAGAATCCGAAGCAGGCTCCAGGCTCCGAGCTGTCAGCACAGTGCCCGACGCGGGGCTCGAACTCACAAACCGCGAGATCACGACCTGAGCCGAAGTCGGACGCTTAACCGACTGAGCCACCCAGGTGCCCCCAAACTCTTTTCCCTTTGACTCCACGGGCATGGGACTCTTCTGACGTAAAGTGAGACTTGCCCCCCGTGACAGGAGACCTGTAAACACATACCGTGTGCACATGGTGAGCACAGAGCCAGGTGCCCTGTCTGTTGGGACTTCCAGGTTCTTTGTGCATGTGTGTGTTTCCTCACTCTTCATCACACGTTTCTCTTCCTCCTTTCGGGATGTAAAACAGAATCCCTTGGCGTATTTTATTTTCTCGTACAACCTTTTTTTTTTTTTTAGCTGGGTATAATAATCTGCATACCATAACATTCACCCCTTTTAAGGTGCACAATTCTGTGGCCTTAGCAGAGACTTTTTCACTGGGGTCTGTTTTTCTTCCGGGTGCTTGCGGGTTGTTCCCTGTAGAGGCTCTTTTGAGAAGCAACGTTCTTCCTGTATTTGTTTCCCCCTGGCAAAAAAAAAAAAAAAAAAAAAGAGCTGCAAGAAAATAGGAGGTCTGCTCTCCCCTACAGCCGCCTCTGTCCGAGCTGACATAGCCTCCTGCCTGTGGTTGATTGGCACTCAGGCTGGCTTCCCCTACGCTGAGAGCACACTTCACTCAGGTTCTTGGCGTCGGATGGAGGGAGACAGAGAATTCAAGCAGACTCTATTGATTTTTGCTATCTCCTTGGTCCCCCCCTTCCTCCCTCTTTCCCTAGAGGGACAGTTAGGAAGTAGCTAACAATCCTTGAAGCCAAACTGAGCTCCTGAATTCATCGCATTCTTAAAACAGGGGGAAAGAAATAAAAAATGGAGCCTCAAAAATATCACGTAAAAGCAAATTACGTTCCTGTCTGATTGCGAGGCAGCCCAGCAAATCCATAGCTTCAGGGATGACATTTGCCGAGACAGGATACTCCTTGATGTTAAGAAAATAATGGGCTGGCTTGTACAAGTGAGTATCTTTCTCCTTGAAACTAATTAGACAGTTCAGGAAGCCTTGTCAGGGAAGGAATAGGTGATATTTGTCTGGTTGCCCACGCAAATTAATAATCCCGTGGCCAGAAATAACCATGGGTGCTCATAATTGTATGAGAATACAATAGCAATTCTGAATTCACAAAACATTAAGAATTAAGGAGTAGTTACTAGCTTTCCCAAACAATTTGGCTTTTTTGTCCTGCTTGAAACTTTGTCGCATTGGATATGGCTGACAGCAACATAGGTCAGAGAACACAGAAATTTCCATGCTGAAAATTCTCAGCGTCATCACGTGAATAGCCCAGACTATAGAGTAAGAAAGCCGTCTCACCAAACCAAGGGCGTGGGTACTACATGATCACCCAAGATCATGTGCCAGTGCAGAGTCGATTTTTACATTTTAAATTGACGTTGCTGGACGCTTCCCTCTATAAAAGCTCATGAAAATTATAGCCTCCGGAGTTCCTGTGAAGTTGAGAGGTTGAGAAAGATACTAAATTAGCTTTCCTGGTCTTTGCTGCTTGTCTACCCATGCAGCATTGAAAAACCACCAGACAGCAAACTTTTCCTCCCACAGCCTCATGAACTAGGCAGGGGTGTGAATCGACATACCCGGGGGAGCTTATTAAAAATACAGAGGCCTGGGTCCCCTGCCTTGAGCTCATTCAGTAGATCTTGGGTGGGATAGAGGCCCCTGAAATTTTAACAAGCTCCCTCGACGATTCTGAAGCGCATCAATATTTGAGAACCTCTAATACGGTGAAAACGGTTTGAGCTTTGAAATCCAGCAGGCATGAGTTCAGACTAAGAGGCCACCATTCTGTGACCGTGAGCAGGCTAACGCCGTCTGCGCGTTTACCTCGCTTGCGGGGCCGTAGGGAGGATTAAGTTAATGGCACGTGCTGAGAGTTGATCCCAATGCTGGCCACCCAGCGCATGACTAATACGTGTTAGTCCTTGTATTAGTCAGCCCTGGAAGCCATCGCAAAATAGCACAGACTGGGGGGCTTAAACAAGAGGCATTCATTTTCTCCCAGTTCTTGGAAGTCCCAGATCAAGCTGTTGGTAGGCCCGGTTCTCCGGAGGCCATTCTCCTTGGCTCCCAGATGGCGCCATCTTGCCGTGTCCTCGCATGGCTTCTTGTCTGCACCAGCATCCTGGTGTCTCTTCCTCTTCATATAAGGACGTCAGCTCTGTTGGGTTAGGGCCCCACCCTTACAACCTCCTTTAACCTCAACTACCTCTTTAAAGGCCCCATCTCTAAAAACAGTCACACTGGGGGTGAAGGCGTCATGTATGCATTTTGGGGGGACGCAATCTGATTCATAACCCTTCCCTTCACCCAGTCCTTTTTCCCTACACTCCTTCCCTTTCCTGTCGCCGTCAGCCATGGCTTGTGTTTGAACTATCTGTAACTCAAAGGAATAACTTTACAATACTCATTTGAGAAAAGCACCGATTGAAGGTGAGAGTGAGGACAGGGTGTGGGTATTTTGCTGAAGGCAGCAGCTTCCTAGCCATCCAGTCCCCAGAACCCTGGTCCAAGAATGTAACAGAGACTCTACTCTTAGCAAAAGGATCCGGAAAAACTCTCACCGCTCAACATTACATGAAGAAAATTAAAAAAAGTGACCTAGATGGAGAAGGTACAGAATACCCCTGTGTCCGGATTCTGAGTTCTGTTTCTGAAGGGTGCTTTCTTCTTCCCCACTGTGACAGATCACAGCAGAGAAAAAGAAAAGTCCTTTCACATTTCCTAAGTGGAAAGCTCAACTGTGTGATCTATTATTTCCTGACAGAGTGGTTACTTAGCACCTATTTTTAGAGTCCATAATATTCCATTTCAGACATGTGAGGCTTCATTCTAAGCAGGCGGCTTCCCCCTCCCCTACTGCCCAGATGTCTCCTTCGTGGTCACCTACAAAGCCCCATAGAGGCCAGCAGCCTCATAATAGAATCTGTGATGTGAATTTTATTCATTCTGATGTTACAGGGCGCAGCTCGCTGCCTCAGAATCCATCCCTGATGTAACTGGCAACGCACTGAAATGAGTGAGTCTATGAATCACTCAAGATGAAGTCAGAAATCTCCCGCTGCCACATTGTTCTCTTATGCATATTACAACGAATTAAATGTTCTGGCCTAGACTATGAATTTTATCTCTTTTCCGATTATGTTCCTTGGCTGTGTATTTTTTTTCCATGAAACTGAAGCAGGCTTCTAAAAATACATGCATTTATTATATATCTTCCTCAGCTTGATTTAAAATGTGCCACTACGATTACTCTGAATTGTAAATGACAAACTGAATGAAGAAGGCTGGGAATGGTTATGTACTTATAAAATGCAATGAATATTTTTTTCTTCGGTAACTTATGTGGAATTAAGCCTCCAGTTAGGGGCACTTCTGATGCGTTGTCGACAGGCCCTGGCCACTCCAGTGACCTGAATCAGTCAAAATGGCCCACGCTCTTTGCCCATCTCCCTCCTCTTTGCCCCATTTCTGGGAATGGGAGCTGTACGGTTTAATTCTAAAATGTCAGATCCCAAAGAGATCTTAGCATCTCTGAATTCAATCCCCTCTGTTTTCCTCGGCTTTTAATTAAAGCAAAATCAAACATAATTTTCCGGCACTGTCCCACTGAGACAAAGGTGTAATTAATTTCCTGCTCCTAGGCTCAGCCATGTGATTTCCTCTGGCCAGTGGGATGTTAACAGATATGACACAACAACCTTGAAGAGTGCTTATGCAGTTGGACCCGCTGTCTTGTACTTCTGCTCTTGCCATGAGAATAATATGTCTGGACCAGCCTGCTGGGTCCAGGAGGAGGAAAAGACATGTGTGATCTGAATTGCCTCAGCTAATCTTCCTCAGCCAAGCCTAGAGCAGAGCTCCTCAACTGCTCCGCAGGTAATTGAGTGAGCCCAGCCAAGATCAGCAGAACCACCTAGCCAAGCCCAGCCTAGATCAGCCAAAATTCGGCCAACTCACAGATAGGTGAATTATAAAGATAAATGACCGTCATTTGGAAGTCATTGAGTTTGGGGATGATGCATGATACAGTATTTTGGAAGCAATAGCTGACAAGTTTGGCCACTTGTTTGGTGTTGTTATCTATTATCTCTCCATTGTTAAAGTTCTTTTTAATCTTTGTAATTATAAGTAATCTGCAGAATGATGCTTCAAGACCATGTGAACATCCAGTGACTTAACTGACTGAGCTCTGTGGCACCCTCTTTCGTCTTAAAGCATTTCTTTGTCTTTAGCAGTGTAAGGCATTCTCTCTTGCTGGATTGCATTGACTAGTATTTTGTTAAAGATTTTTTCATTGGGGCATCTGAGTGGCTCAGTCTGTTAAGCGTCCAGCTCTTGCTTTCTGCTCAGGTCATGATCTCAAGGCTCTCAGGTTTGAGCCCTGCATAGGGCTCTGTGCTGACAGTGCAGAGCCTGCTTGGAACTCTCTCTCTTTCCTTCTCTCTGTCCCTTCCCTGCTCTCTCTCTCTCTCTCTCTCAAATAAATAAACTTAAACAAAAGATTTTTGCATCAGTGTTCATGAGGGATATTGGTCTGCAGTTTCCTTGCAATATTCTTGTCATGTTTTGGTATCAGAATAGTGTCCTTACAATATGAATTGAGAAGTGATCCCTCCTCCTCCATCTTTATGAAAGAACTTGAGTAGAATTGGTATTATTTCTTCCTTAAATATTTGGTGGAAGTCATCAGGGAAGTTATCTGGGACCAAATGGTGGTTGTAGGAAGGATGTGAACTATAAATTTAATTTATTTAATAAACATAGGGCTAATCAATGAGCTATTTCTCCTTAAGTGAGTTTTGAGAGTTTATGTCTTTCAAGGAGTTTGTCCATTTCATGTAAGTCATGAAATGAATTGGGATAGCATTGTTCCTAATTTTGTTATTATTCTTTTAATATCTGCAAGATATATAGTGATATCACCTCTTTCATTCCTAATATCAATACCTTCTTTTTTTTTTCTTAGTATGTCTAGGAGTTTATCAACTTTACTGATATTTTCAGGGAATCTGTTTTTTATTTCACTGATTTTCCCTGGAATTTTTCTGTTTTCGATTACGTTAATTTCTTTTTTGTTATTTCCTTTCTTCTGCTTGGATTGGGTTTAATTTGATCTTTATTTCTTAATTTCTTAAGGTGGAAGCTTATACTGTCAATTTAAGGCTTCTCTAGGGATGCCTGGGTGGCTCAGTCAGTTAAGTGTCCAACTCTTTCTTTCAGCTCAGGTCATGATCGCATGGTTTGTGGGTTTGAGCCCCATGTTGGGCTCTGCACTGACAGCACAGAGCCTGCTTGGGATTGTCTCTCTCCCTCTCTCTCTGCCCCTCCCCCGCTCTCTCTCTCTCTCTCAAAATAAATAAACATTAAAAAGAAAACTTTTTAAAAATTTTTTAACATTTTTAATTTATTTTTGAGAGACAGAGAGACACAGAGCATGAGCAGGGGAGGGGCAGAGAGAGAAGGGAAGACACAAAATGTGAAGCAGGCTCCAGGCCCAGAACTGTCAGCACAGAGCCCAATGCAGGGCTCAAACCCACGAATGTTGAGATTACGACCTGAGCCAAAGTCAGATGCTTAACCACCTGAGCCACCCAGGCACCCTGTGATTATTTTTTTAATGTTACATTGATGCAGTTTTGGTTTCCCCTTTAACCCCAGAAATATGTACAATGTATATGTTGGTGCATGTGTGTGTGTGTGTGTGTGTGTGTGTGTGTGTGTGCGTGCGCGTGCGTGTGTATTATTTAAGAGAAGTAGAGATTTTTTGTGGTACCGATTTCTAGTTTTATCTTGATTAGATTGTTATTTGTACCTGTTTTTTGTACACTTATTAAGGCCTTTCTTGTGTCTAAAATTTGAAAAAGATTCAAAATAAATGTTTTTTTAAAAAATCAAGACTTTTTTAGAACAGTTTTAGGTTCACAGCAAAATTGAGGGGAAGGTACAGAGATTTCCCATATACCCTCTGTCTCCTCACACACATAGCACATGGGCATTTACAAAGATTTAATATCTGTTTTATGGTATAGAGTTGGCATTTTACAAATGGTATAGAGTAAGTCATTTTACAAATACGGTGTTCACGTCTTTTATATCCAAAATATTTTTTATCTGCCTAAACTTTAAAGGACTAAGTAAGAGGGTTACTAACATTTTCTCAATATTATTGCTTTTCTGAAATTTTATACATGTAACCGTTTTGGGTTTCTGCATTTTTGTGTCAGTAATCGGGCACATAATTGTTTATGCTGGCAATTTTCTTTGTCTTTTGTATTCTCCTTCAAGAAAAGGTCACTCGCCATGTCCTTTTAATACTTCCCCTTAGAAGCCTCCATTTGATATTAATAACTCAGTTCCTACTCTGATTTTGCTTGTATTTGCACAACTTATTTATTCCTTGTTTTCCTTTTTACCTTTCCTGGTCACTTGGTCTAGTACTGTTCCTTTGGGGCAGCATGTGGTTGAATTTTGGCTTTTGCAGGTTGTGACTTCTTGTGTTTCCTGGGACTTTAGCACCTATGTCACTATCCCTGCTCTGCCTGAAGTCTTATCTGTACTCTTCCACATCTTCTTCACTAGTGCTCCCACGAATACTCTCTCTCTGCCCACTTGAAACTACACTACTTTCACCTGCACGTGGCCCCACTGCCACCTGCTAATTCAAAATTGCGTCCCCAGAGCCGGCAACCGTGCCCAGAACCCCGGAGGCTCTTCGATAAATGTTTAGTGAGTGATAAGTATAGCATTAGCTAGGGTCAGGTTCATTGGTAATAAAACCCAAATATCAGTGCCTTAAAAATGAGTCTATCTCTCCCTTTTGTAAAATTCTTAAGCCCTTAGGCGTTTAATGCAGAGCTGGTAGGAAGGCTTTGTTCCGCGGAATTTCCCAGTTCCTTCTAAACCACTGTTCTGCCATTTCTAGAGTGTGTTCCTTATCCTCGTGGTCCAAGAGAGTCCACATCTCAGACCCCAAGATGGAAGAAAGAACAAAGAAGAACCAGCCGGAGGAGTGTTCCAGGAGTCTGTGCCGGAAGGTTCCTGGAATCTGCCATGCACACAAATGCTTCTACTTGCACGGCGTTAGCCGGAATTCGGTCACACAGCCATTCTTCCCACAAGAGAAGCTGAGATGTGCTAATCTGGATAGCTGTGTGTCCAGCCCAAATTGTATTCTATGGAAGAACCCTGAAGAGCTGAGAAGGAACAGGCTCCTTGCGGAAATCGCAAGAAGATGGGAGCCGGGCCGTAGGGTGAATGAGGTAGCATGGGAGGTCGGCTACGAGAAAAGGAGGGCCTGACATGTGAAGTCTCAGACAGCCAAGACCATGGATATACTCCTATAGACTCTTTATTAACGAGGGTCCTGAGAGGAAACAGACAGCACTCTTGAAAGGGTGGCGCGAGTTCAATGAAGGGACTCTACAAGAGGTGGGCAGGGCCAAAGAAGACTAACATGGGCTGGCGAAGCACCCCAGGGCCAGCAACTGCAGGAAACTACCATCACTTCCAGTACTGCCGAGGCAAGTGGATAAACAGGTACCAGAACCCTGCAGCTGTAGTCGTAGGAAAGGGGTCTCGGACAAGAGCTGTGCTTTTGGTAGAGGGACCTCGCCGCCACAACATGAAGCCCGAAAGTGGGACTTGGTGATATAATTTGCCAGGCCCGGTGCAACATGAAACAAAAGGGCCACTTGTTCAGACACTGCTGAGAACTCCAAGATGATGCCAGCAGGGCATTAAAGCAAGCATGCTGCCCTTCCGAGCACAGGGCCCTGTGCATCTATCTGTACAGGTCAAACATCTGTGAAGCTGGATTTGCCCGGCGGAGAAATAGCCAAGGACGAGTGCCCCCCAGACTTCTCTCTCTTCCAGCCCCCTGACCTTTTCCAGTGCCTCTCACTGTCCATACCCAAATGGAAGTCGAAGCAAAAGTGTTGGGGTGAGGCAGTCCGTGGCGGTCGGCCCTGGGGGAGAAAATGGATAGTGTGAATCTGGAAACAAGCAGAGAATATCCAGCTCAGCTCTGGAGGGCCATTAGAGATTTTTTCAGCAGAGTGACGTGTCCAATTAGTTTTTAGGAACAACTTTTTGGCAGCAGTGTGGAGGATGGATTGGAGAGCCTGGAGGCAGAAAGACCAATTAGAAGGCTATTATGTAAGTTCCAGAGTTGCCTTCTCTTTTTTTTTTTTAAATATCAAACTCCCAGGAAGGAACAGATTTTATATTTATAACGCCGGCCAAATAACACACACAAACACATGTATACGTGTGCGTATATCTATATGAAACCCAGAGTCCACAAAACACAAAGCCTTAGTGCAACAATGCTTCACTTTACTAGAAGCAGAGTACTCTGATTTCATTAAAAAATGCTGGTTGCATATTACAATCATCCTTTCACAGTGTATGAAAATCAAACCATCATATTGTACGCCTTTAACTTTTATGTAATATATGTCAATTATTTTTCAATAAAGGTGGAAAAAATATTGCTTCCAAGCCACCATGTTGATTAAGAGCCACAGCTTTTAGCTTGAAAAACCTAGGTCTGAGAGTACAAAAGTAAACTAATAGCCCGCAAAGGTGTTCGTTCGTATCCTAATCCCCAGACCCTGGGAATATGCGAGTTTACATAGCAAGAGGGATTTAGCAGAATTTATTTCATTGAGGACTTTGAGATGGGAGGCTATGCTGGATTATCCAGGTGGGTCCAGGGTAATTACAAGGTCCTTATAAAGGAACAAGGAAGGAGAAAGGGTTGTTGAAGGAAGCAGCGTCAGGGTGGTACAGCTGGCCATTGCTGGTTTTGAAGATCCTTGGCCATGAGCCAAGGAGTGTATTCCTCTAGAAGGTAGGAAAGATAAGGAGTAGGATTTCCCCCGGAGGCTTCAAAGAATGACGCCTTGATTTTCCGCAGTGACACCCATAGGTCTCTCACCGCTGTGTGGTGTCTTAAGCTGTAGAGTTTGTGGCGATTCATTACAGCGACGATGAGAAACTGGTACCCAGGGGCAGATGGTGAGAGTCGGAATGAGGCAGTGTCAGGGGGGATGGATGGAGAGGAGAGGACTGGATATTCTAGTAGGACCTTTAAATGTGGAGTCCAGGTTCTCTCTTAGGGTGGAGGGCCACAGGACAAATCACAGTTTTTCTTCCTCTAGCGTTTGACCTTTGCAGGAGGATTCAAATGAATGTCAAAGACTTACCGGGGCAAAAAAAAAAAATCTGTTTTAAAACTCTGTTTTCGTGGGGTGAGTGTAGGGATTCAGGGCAGCTCAAGACATTGTGCTGTCAACCTGTGAGCTGATCTGGAAGGTGGAAAGAGCCACCTGGATGGTGTCTTTTTAACTGACTAGCCTTCGCTCTCACAGATGACTCTTGGATGTATGTAGAACTCACAAAGCCAAGCAAGTAATGTTGATTTTTCTAGAAATCGAAAGAAGAAAGTGCTCCAGTATGGAAGAGGCCATCAGCCACACAGTGGGGCTTGAAGGTGAATGGTTTGTAAATGGGCAGATCACCACATGAGTCTGTGCAAGGTGCTTGTATCAATAGTTGGACGCAGGGCAGGAAAGTCAGCAACAGGATCTGGTAATGATCAGCTTATATAAACAATCAATTTGCATTTATAAGTTACTTGTTGTGAACGCACAGACCGTCTGAAAAAAATCTAGCAAAAACTAGAAAGCATACTTTAAAATAAATCATTTACAGTAGCAGTAGAAAACATAAAATAAGGTGTCTAAAAATCTAACTATGAGCAATACTTTTACATAGAAAATGATAAAACATTATAGAAAGACATAACAAGCTCTAATACATGAAAAGCTATTCCATGTTTGTGGATGGCAGGACGGTCTTAAAGATGCCAGATCTCCCAAATTGTTCTAGAAGCACAGGGCAAGAAAAGTCATACTTCAGTCGACTATGCGCTCGTGTCCATGCACACGTGTGGGGAACTTAACATGATAACCCTAAGGTGCAGGCGTAAGAACAAAGAGTCGAGAATCTCTGGGGCTGTTGGCAGTTTCGCCCTCCCAGAAGTCATTCCTTGTTATTAGGCTGTGTCCAACAGGACTGTGCGGTACAGGAGCAGGAAAAGACACACAGGCTAGTGGGACAGAACAGCAACAGATCATGTATCCACGTAACCATGGTCAATGACAGAAGGACCCCACAACTCAGAGGGAAAGGATGGACTCTTCAATAAACGGCCATGAGACAAATGATTATAGGAGAAAACATAAAAACTGGACTCGGATAGAGAAAGCAAAACCTAAAACTTTTAAAAGGAAGATAGAGTAGAATCATCTTTTCACATCGAGGAAGGAAATAAAGTCGAAGGCACACACATACACACAACAAAAAGGAAAACACAGATTCGTTCGATTACGCTAAAATTTAAAACCTTTGAGTACAACCAAAGACACCATAAGCAACATGAAAATGTAAACGAAGCCTGGGAGGGAAATGGTGTATACAGGTAACTAATAAAGGAGCAGAATCCGGGATATGTTAATAATTCTACACATCAGTAGGAGTCAGCCAACCCAGTAGGTAAGCAGGCGATGGATATTTATTGGCAATTCACAAAAGAGAAAACCTGAGCCACCAGTGAATATGCAATGGCATGTTCCACTTCACTCGTCAGTGAGGAAATGAAAACAAAAATGAGATTCCCACTCTCACCAAAGTGGCAACGATTTTAAAATGTGGCCCTATCAGGTGTTGGAGAGGATGTAGAGAAAAAAAAGCACCTTCATACTTTCCTGGTAGGAGAACAAACTGGTACAAGTAATTTCTTTCTTTCTTTCTTTATTACATTTATTTTTGAGAGCTTGAGTGCGAGTGAGGGAGGGGCAGAGAGAAAGGGACAGAGAATCCAAAGCATTTTGACACGGGGATTGAAATCACAAACCACGAGATCATGACCTGAGCCGAAGCCAGAGGCTCAACCGGCTGAGCCACCGGGGCACCGCCTGGTACAAGCATTTTAGAGAACACTCTGATGGTATCTAGTGACCTTGAAGAAGAGGTGCAAAGTTGACGACCTGAAACTCCATTCCTAGCAATGTTTCCTGGAGAAACTAAGGCATGGACCCAGGACCCAAGCATCATTCAAGTATCATTTATACTGGAAACAAAATATCCATCATTAGGAGACCAGGCAAATAAATAGTGACTTAGTCACCCAAGGAGGTACTCTGTATGATAGCTAAGAAGGAAGTAACCGGAGCCTTGTATATCTCCGCAGATAAATCCCGACAACATAATGTTGAAGCAGAAAATCAAGTTGTAGTGAAATAAGTGTAGGAACATAGCATGAAAAACGCTATTTTTTGTGTGCACAAACATACGTATGAAAATTATAAAACAAATATCAAAATGGTAAGCCCCAAACTCAGAATAGTAGTTAGGTTTAAGAAAGGTGGAGGGGCACCTGGGGGGCTCGGTTGGTTAAGCATCCAAGTCTTGGTTTCAGCTCAGGTCATAATCTCACAATTTGTGGGATTGAGCCCTGCATCAGGCTCTGCGCTGACAGCACAGAGCCTGCTTGGGATTCTCTTTCTCTGTCTCCTCTCTTTGGCCCTCTCTCTCTCTCTCTCAAAAAAAAAAAAAAAAAAAAAAAAAAGGGGAGGTGAATGCAATGGAGGAGGGTGGGAATACACAGAAGGCTGTATCTGTAATGTCTTGTTTCTATCTTACACTCATTATCCTATTTTATGCTTTTTATTTACACGGCTTTATATGCTTGAATAATTATATTTAAAAACTCAAGCCCGGGGCGCCTGGGTGGCTCAGTCGGTTAAGCGTCCGACTTCAGCTCAGGTCACGATCTCGCGGTCCGTGAGTTCGAGCCCCGCGTCGGGCTCTGTGCTGACTGCTCAGAGCCTGGAGCCTGTTTCAGATTCTGTGTCTGCCTCTCTCTCTCCCCCTCCCCCGTTCATGGTCTGTCTCTCTCTGTCTCAAAAATAAATTAAAAAACGTTTAAAAAAAGTTTTAAAAACTCAAGCCCTTCACCATGGCAACAAAGTCACCCACGGTCTTGCCCCCTCTGAGGTTGTCTTTGCGGATCCTTCCAGTCCCCCCGTCCATCACTCCTGTGTACTACTGGGCTCCAGAGATACCAAAGAATCCTGTTGTTTCCTGAATACATTCCTTTGCACAGCTGCATGCTTTTGCTTATGCTCTTCCCCCCCCCCCCCCCCAAGGTCTTCTATTCTAGACCCCACGTGGAAAACTCCATCCTTCCAGATTCATTTTCTATTCATCTATCTCTGGTTTTCTCCAAGGAAATGCTTCTCAAGCTTCAACGTGCATAGGAGTCAGCCTTAGATCTTATTAAAATGCAGGTTCTGATTCCGCGGGTTTGGGTGGGGGCCCCCGTTCTGCCTTGCTAATAAGCTCTCAGGTAATGCCAATGGTGGCACAGGTCAGAATCACACTATAGTAGCCAGACCCTTCTTCTTGGGTAGTTAGAAGCTCCCGGCTCCAGATTTCCATAGCCTCCTCTACATCCCTTATTATAACATCCATTGCGTTGCTCTCGGTCTGTTT